>NC_134484.1:30163392-30479226 GCF_040206685.1 Ascaphus truei
GCAACATTTTTAGAGCAGGAGCGGGGGGGGGGTGGCAATTATGGGAGGGGGCATGTCATTGGCTTTATAGGGGCTGTCTGTGTTTCTGTGTATATCTCCCTCTTCCACCCATTGCTCGCTCTCCCGCCCCCCCTGCACTCTCTCTCTCTCCCGTCCCCCCTGCACTCTCTCCCCTTCACCCCAGTGCTCTCACCCCCCCCATGCTCTCTCTCATCCCCCCCGCGCTCTCTCCCTTCTCCCCCTGTGCTCTCTTTCCCTTCTCCCCCCTCTCTAAAACCTTCTCCCCCCTCTCTCCCTTCACCCCCCTCTCTCCCTTCACCCCCACTCTCTCTCTCTCTTCACCCACCTCTCTCCCTTCTCCCCCTCTCCCCCTCTCTCTCCCTTCTCCCCTTCTCTCTCCCCTTCTCTCCCTTCTCCCCCCTCTCCCCCTCTCTCCCCCCTCTCCCCCCCATTATCCCCCCTCTCTCTTTCTCTCTCCCTTCTCCCCCCCCTCTCTCTCTCCCTTCTCCCCCCTCTCTCTCTCCCTTCTCCCTCCACCACACCTCTCTGTTTGCCCCCCACCACACAGCACCGCTCCATTTGCCCCCCCCCCCACCACACAGCACCACTCCATTTGCCCCCCAACCACACAGCTTCGTTTGTCCCCCACCACACAGCACCACTCCGTTTGCCCCCCTCTCTGTCCGTTTGCCTCCCTCCACTCTCAGTCCGTTTGCCCCCCTCCCCTCTCCGTCCATTTGCCCCCCCTCCCCTTTCAGTCCGTTTGCCCCCCCTCCCCTCTCAGTCTGTTTGCCCCCCTTCCCTCAGTCTGTTTGCCCCCCCTCCCCTCTCAGTCCATTTACCCCCCTCCCCTCTCAGTCCGTTTGCCCCCTCTCCCCTCTCACTCTGTATACCCCCTCCCCTCTAAGTCCTTTTGCACCCCCCTTCCCTCTCCGACCATTTGCCTCCCCTTCCCTCTCAGTCCTTTTGCCCCCACCCCTCTCCCCTCTCAGTCCGTTTGCGCCCCCCCTCCCCTCTCAGTCCGTTTGCCCCCCCTCCCCTCTCAGTCCGTTTGCCCCCCCCCCCTTTCCATTTCTCTCTGCTGATTTCAGTGTGTGTGTGTGACAGTAGGAGAGTAGAACATGCCCTCTCTTCCCATTTGTCAGAGCAGGGTCATGCGACCCTGCTCCGAGCAAGAAAGATTCTCTCCAGTGTCTCCTCAAGCACAAAGCTTGGGAGAGCGTGTGGGCACGGGAATGAGCGCGCGAACACAGCGGGAGAGGAGATTGACCATCCACATTGAAGAAGGTAAGCGCACCATGCGCCAAGCGCATAGCGAGCTCAGCGCCAGCGGGGACTCAGCCTAAAGCTACCAACAACACAGCTGCATTTAATCTGAACCCCTTCAGTCTACATTTGCGTCGCCCCATGGCGGACTCCTTTTGGCATTCCCCAAGAGCAGCTCCTGTCTGCACAGAACAAGGGAACTAAGGGTTAATATCTGTGTTTGCTTACTGCTGTGTTTTATCAGTCCCACCCTCTGGAATGTTAATGACCCAGAAGGACAAAGACTTTGAAACCACAGCTGCATTTAATCTGAACCCCTTCAGACTACATCTGTGTCGCCCCAAAAGCGGACAGGCTTTTGCGCAGCCGATGGGCAGTTAAAGGATCTGAGCTGTTTGCTGCCATTTGCTGATGTTTGGCAGTGTTAAAGCGTCTCTACTGTATTTCAATTTGAAACTCACCAGCCCTTTTATCCCCTGTACCCAATTTTCCAACTCTAACGGTCCATAAAATGTCTGTGAATTGACTGTATAACCTATGTTTATCTAATGTAACCATGTATTGTTATTATAACTATGTTCCCAGAATATACTTGAAAACAAGAGGTAACTCTCAATGTATTACTTCCTGTTAAACAATTTTATAAAGAAATAAACAACAAAACTACAGATCAAAAACAATTCTAACACCATTCTAGACCCTGTCATTAGTTTCAAATACAGTATCTAGACATATTGCTTGACTCCCATTTAATATTTGGGCTGCATATTGATACTCTGATATCCCAAATTTATGCCAAACTAGGTGTACTTTACAGGAACAAACTGTCCCTTAACCTACTAGTCAGAAAGTGCATCACACAACAGATGATAATGCCATTATAGACTAAAGGCACATAGTATATGGTACAGCACCGCAAACTCACCTTTGTAAACTAGACACCCTCTACAACTCAATATGTCACTTTCTCCTACAATGTAACTCCAACTCACATCCCTGTGAAATTCTCCAAGAACTAAAGTGTCTATCAATTGAGTCCAGACGCAAAATACATTTTTCCTGTCTTGCTTTCAAATACAGTACTTTATGGGCAAGATACCTACCTATATGAACAAACTTCTCACCCCTACAACATGCAGCACTTATCACCTGAGATCTGATTTTAAAAGACTGTTCATAGTCCCAATGTTCAACAAGGAATCCGGTCGCTCCTCTTTCACTTACCGTGCACATCACAACTGAAACACCCTACCAGAGACTCTCAAAACCGCCTCCAGTTTAAATAATTTCAAGACATCATCTGTCTCACATTTTAAATCTTGTTAAACTGTTACATATGTCCATAATCATATATTATTTCTAACTGTCCATGAAATGTATGTATGTATTATGTATATTTCTATTTATATAGCACCATCCATGTACATCACGCTTTAAAGCAGTACAGATTTAAAGCAGTAATACATGTGATATAATATAACACATAATGGGAAATAAATGTATAACCTCTGTTCATTTAATATAACCATCTATTGTCATCAAAAAAAATTGCCAAGGACATACTTGAAAACAAGAAGTAACTCTCAGTGTACTACAGTATTTCCTGGTAAAAAGTTACAAATAAATAAATGAACTGAAAGATGCCCAAACAGCCTCTCATAATGTCCGATGACATGATTGATGAGGACCTCATACTCCCCTGTTTTAAACGTGATATTGAACACCCCTGCACATGCTGATGTGTCACCGATGAGACAACAGCCGGAGACTGGAGCTCTTAACCTCCTGAAGTGTGCTGGTCACTGTCCCTGACTCCCTGCAGTTTCCTCCCAGAGCCCTCTATCTGGCTCTGGAACTTCAAGCTCCTACTGGACTCTGCTACATCTGGCATGACACAAGCACCTCTAGGCCTTCTCATTTCCTCCCCACCTCTTCTCTTATCTTCACGCACACCTCCACTCCTCCTCTCACCTCCACTCATCACCACTCCATTCTTCTCTTCTCCACTCCTGGGAACTCTACTATGCTGGTAAAGATAGATCTTCTTTTAGAGACCATGCTAAATATGGATCAACGGATGGAGAAGATGGATCAACTGATGGAGAAGATGGATCAACGGATGGAGAAGATAGAGACTGACATAGTGGGGATACATAATTTGCTCGGCGTTCATGCCCCTGTGTCTCCGACGCCGGAGCAGGAGGGTGGCATGGATGGGATGAATGGGACCTTCAACCTTTCATCACCAAGCGCACCCCCTCCACCAGAAGAATATGTGTACATTTATGCCGTTGACGAGGATGACATGACAACCCCGTCAATACTACGGCAGGAGACAACACAGCGACCAAGACAGGAAGAAAGCATCCTCCCAGACAACCTACCCTCGCCCACCGCCACAAGCACACCCGCTCCCAGAAGAACACCCGCTCCCAGAATCCAACCCACATACGCTTGCATCGATACGGTGCCCGACATCATCCTGCGCGAGCTGCCCAATCCAATCAGGCAGAAGTATAGGGTGATGAGTGCTGGTTTACCCCAGAAGTATGCCATGTTAGTTTTCAAGCACCATGTGTCCTACTTGGTGTACTGCGGTTGGGCCAAGAATGTAAACTACGAAGGAAATCGCGAAGAAAGGGCGCTTCCTGAAAATTTAAGAAGGACTATTGTGGAGGAATTGCAGCGCTATTTTTCAATTACAGATCCTGTAATAAAAATCGTGAGAGACGCCATTAATGGCATTTTGCGTCATACAAGGCATCGGCCCTGGAAGGACAATCTGGTGGGGATCGAATTTGCGTGACTGTTCAAATGTTGTTTATTTTTTGACTTGTTGCTTGTTTTGACTTGTATTAATAAAGAAATGTTTTTTACTAACACCATACTGTTGAGCTGTAAATGTTTTGACTTTCTGTACTTTAATAAACGAGATGTTGCGTGTTTTAAATTTTATTAATAAAGAAATGTTTTTACTTACACAAGACCTGCACAACTCCAGTCCTCGAGGGCCGCAAACAAGCCCGGTTTTCAGGATATCCTGAAAACCGGGCCTGTTTGTGGCCCTCGAGGACTGGAGTTGTACAGGCCTGACTTACTGTACTGTACACCATCCTACTGTAAATGATTTGACTTTCTGTACTTTAATAAAGGAGATGTTACGTGTTTTAACTTGTATTAATAAAGAAATGTTTTTTACTAACACCATACTGTTGTGCTGTAAATGTTTTGACTTTCTGTACATAAATGTTTTTACTAGCAGTACACCATACACCTGTAAATGTTTTGAATTGCTTGTAACAGGGGAGTAATCCCTGTTCAAGTAATGTGCCTTTAATCTAGCAGTGTGGTGGTTAACTGCTGGTAGTCAATTAATAAACACCACCTGCCT
Source organism: Ascaphus truei (assembly GCF_040206685.1). NCBI lineage: Eukaryota > Metazoa > Chordata > Amphibia > Anura > Ascaphidae > Ascaphus > Ascaphus truei. The sequence continues at coordinate 30,168,050 of NC_134484.1, forward strand.
GATTTAGATTGCTTACAAAAGCCTGTCTGTTGAGACAGGAAGTGACTCCTTAGCTCACTTGTGAGCTGACCTTTGGAGACAAAGCAGGGGTTCTTGAGTCTCCCAGGAGAGACTGACCAAGAGAACACAGATCTCTGGAGTTGACCATGTCTTGAGCTCTGCCAGAAGACACAGCAGAGCTGATTTCAAGACACAGGGAAAACTACTAAACCTGAAGCTGACACACCCTGAGGGAAGGGAGCTGAACCAGGAACTGAGAAGATTTTCCCTCCAAGAAACAGATAAGACTTTCATTCTTAAGAGACTTCTTATATCTGCTTATTTCGTGCTATGTGTTTGGGGCTGGGAGAAATGCTTGACTAAGGGAGATGTGAATTAATTGCATAGTGTTTCACTAGAAATACTCCCAAGTGAATAGAAGCTTTGTTCCCCCCCTGTGTTTGGATGGATTTCCTGATGAAAAGGAAAAGGCACAATAAAGCCTTATTATAATTTCCCCTTATAAAAGTCTCCAATTGTGTACCTCTGTGAACGTCCATCTACATATGGTGTCCGAAGTGAGATGAGAGGTGTCTTTGAAGTTAAAAAGGACAGGAGATTTTTATGTGAATTTTTTTTGTTATGCTTTTTGCCTACAAACAAGTCTGAGCAACTTAGAAAAAAAAAAAAACCTCATGCAGCAAAGATCAGAGTTAAAGGGATATACACCACTGAAACTTACAAAACCACAGATGGACTCTTTTCCCCAATCCCAAGAGGAGAGAGACTGCTGAAGCAGCTAAACCTTTTTTGCCTATCACAAAGTGTAATATGGTCATTGAAATAGGGGTTTTGCCTTCCAGCCATAGTCAGGGTTCAAGAAGTGAGTCAGCCTTTAAAAAAGGATAGGTGTTTGTTGTTTTCAAAAGTTTCGCTGAAGCAGTGAATACAGATGGTGACTCACGAGCGGTACTGATTTTTCAAATAAAGGTTGCCACACCACATAGGACTACCAGCTGTGAATGGAGTATATGCAGAAAAGTGTGAAAATTGATACAAGACTGTGCTGAAGCAGGGGAATTTTTAGCAAACAAATGCCGAGTGTAAAATTGCCCTACCGGGTAAAAAGTAATTGCTGAACTGTGTAAAAGGTATTCCAAAGCCAATTGCTGAGTGTTGAGTCACCCTGCCGGGAGTGAAAGAAATATTCCACTGCAAAGAATGTTTTGTTTTGTTTTCTGCAAGTAAAAAAAGTCTGCCTATATATATCTTGGGAGCAAAACCCAAAGTGTGAAGTGTGAATGCCATAATACCCAAAGATGAGACTGAAAATTACTGAACTCAGGCAGAAAACCAAATTCTTTTGCTGAAGCGGAGAGATTGCACCTAGCAAGTAAATGGTGTAAAGCAAACAGAAGTTTTTACCTAGCAACTACACATCCAGCATACCTAATGAGAGATTGTGGTCGACTTAGAGCGTGAGCAGCAGATCACCCAATATTTCTGTCAGCCAAAGCAACTGCAAGAAAAGCCTGGCGTATATAATGAAGCTGCTAAAGTATCAAATAAAGAAGGAGACCCGTCTATGGAAGGAGGACTGCAATAAGGCCCTGCAATAAGGCCCTGAATAGTACAGAGACTGAAAAAGGAGAACATTTAAGATTACAAAGAAAAAACTTAAAACTCAAAGAAGAAAATTTTTATTTGACAAACGACGTCAAGGAAAAAAATGAAAAGCAGCACGAGCTTAAAGAAATAAATAGACTTTTGGAAGGTGAGAAGTTTGAAGCAGAGCACCGACTGCAGAACCAACTGCAAGGTTTGCGTACGCACCTTGAGAAGGCCGAGGAGACGCAGCGAACTCTGCAGGAAGAAAATCTGCAGGCTGTTAAAGAAATTCAAGTGCTGGGTTAATGACCCAGAAGGACAAAGACTTTGAAACCACAGCTGCATTTAATCTGAACCCCTTCAGACTACATCTGTGTCGCCCCAAAAGCGGACAGGCTTTTGCGCAGCCGATGGGCAGTTAAAGGATCTGAGCTGTTTGCTGCCATTTGCTGATGTTTGGCAGTGTTAAAGCGTCTCTACTGTATTTCAATTTGAAACTCACCAGCCCTTTTATCCCCTGTACCCAATTTTCCAACTCTAACGGTCCATAAAATGTCTGTGAATTGACTGTATAACCTATGTTTATCTAATGTAACCATGTATTGTTATTATAACTATGTTCCCAGAATATACTTGAAAACAAGAGGTAACTCTCAATGTATTACTTCCTGTTAAACAATTTTATAAAGAAATAAACAACAAAACTACAGATCAAAAACAATTCTAACACCATTCTAGACCCTGTCATTAGTTTCAAATACAGTATCTAGACATATTGCTTGACTCCCATTTAATATTTGGGCTGCATATTGATACTCTGATATCCCAAATTTATGCCAAACTAGGTGTACTTTACAGGAACAAACTGTCCCTTAACCTACTAGTCAGAAAGTGCATCACACAACAGATGATAATGCCATTATAGACTAAAGGCACATAGTATATGGTACAGCACCGCAAACTCACCTTTGTAAACTAGACACCCTCTACAACTCAATATGTCACTTTCTCCTACAATGTAACTCCAACTCACATCCCTGTGAAATTCTCCAAGAACTAAAGTGTCTATCAATTGAGTCCAGACGCAAAATACATTTTTCCTGTCTTGCTTTCAAATACAGTACTTTATGGGCAAGATACCTACCTATATGAACAAACTTCTCACCCCTACAACATGCAGCACTTATCACATGAGATCTGATTTTAAAAGACTGTTCATAGTCCCAATGTTCAACAAGGAATCCGGTCGCTCCTCTTTCACTTACCGTGCACATCACAACTGAAACACCCTACCAGAGACTCTCAAAACCGCCTCCAGTTTAAATAATTTCAAGACATCATCTGTCTCACATTTTAAATCTTGTTAAACTGTTACATATGTCCATAATCATATATTATTTCTAACTGTCCATGAAATGTATGTATGTATTATGTATATTTCTATTTATATAGCACCATCCATGTACATCACGCTTTAAAGCAGTACAGATTTAAAGCAGTAATACATGTGATATAATATAACACATAATGGGAAATAAATGTATAACCTCTGTTCATTTAATATAACCATCTATTGTCATCAAAAAAAATTGCCAAGGACATACTTGAAAACAAGAAGTAACTCTCAGTGTACTACAGTATTTCCTGGTAAAAAGTTACAAATAAATAAATGAACTGAAAGATGCCCAAACAGCCTCTCATAATGTCCGATGACATGATTGATGAGGACCTCATACTCCCCTGTTTTAAACGTGATATTGAACACCCCTGCACATGCTGATGTGTCACCGATGAGACAACAGCCGGAGACTGGAGCTCTTAACCTCCTGAAGTGTGCTGGTCACTGTCCCTGACTCCCTGCAGTTTCCTCCCAGAGCCCTCTATCTGGCTCTGGAACTTCAAGCTCCTACTGGACTCTGCTACATCTGGCATGACACAAGCACCTCTAGGCCTTCTCATTTCCTCCCCACCTCTTCTCTTATCTTCACGCACACCTCCACTCCTCCTCTCACCTCCACTCATCACCACTCCATTCTTCTCTTCTCCACTCCTGGGAACTCTACTATGCTGGTAAAGATAGATCTTCTTTTAGAGACCATGCTAAATATGGATCAACGGATGGAGAAGATGGATCAACTGATGGAGAAGATGGATCAACGGATGGAGAAGATAGAGACTGACATAGTGGGGATACATAATTTGCTCGGCGTTCATGCCCCTGTGTCTCCGACGCCGGAGCAGGAGGGTGGCATGGATGGGATGAATGGGACCTTCAACCTTTCATCACCAAGCGCACCCCCTCCACCAGAAGAATATGTGTACATTTATGCCGTTGACGAGGATGACATGACAACCCCGTCAATACTACGGCAGGAGACAACACAGCGACCAAGACAGGAAGAAAGCATCCTCCCAGACAACCTACCCTCGCCCACCGCCACAAGCACACCCGCTCCCAGAAGAACACCCGCTCCCAGAATCCAACCCACATACGCTTGCATCGATACGGTGCCCGACATCATCCTGCGCGAGCTGCCCAATCCAATCAGGCAGAAGTATAGGGTGATGAGTGCTGGTTTACCCCAGAAGTATGCCATGTTAGTTTTCAAGCACCATGTGTCCTACTTGGTGTACTGCGGTTGGGCCAAGAATGTAAACTACGAAGGAAATCGCGAAGAAAGGGCGCTTCCTGAAAATTTAAGAAGGACTATTGTGGAGGAATTGCAGCGCTATTTTTCAATTACAGATCCTGTAATAAAAATCGTGAGAGACGCCATTAATGGCATTTTGCGTCATACAAGGCATCGGCCCTGGAAGGACAATCTGGTGGGGATCGAATTTGCGTGACTGTTCAAATGTTGTTTATTTTTTGACTTGTTGCTTGTTTTGACTTGTATTAATAAAGAAATGTTTTTTACTAACACCATACTGTTGAGCTGTAAATGTTTTGACTTTCTGTACTTTAATAAACGAGATGTTGCGTGTTTTAAATTTTATTAATAAAGAAATGTTTTTACTTACACAAGACCTGCACAACTCCAGTCCTCGAGGGCCGCAAACAAGCCCGGTTTTCAGGATATCCTGAAAACCGGGCCTGTTTGTGGCCCTCGAGGACTGGAGTTGTACAGGCCTGACTTACTGTACTGTACACCATCCTACTGTAAATGATTTGACTTTCTGTACTTTAATAAAGGAGATGTTACGTGTTTTAACTTGTATTAATAAAGAAATGTTTTTTACTAACACCATACTGTTGTGCTGTAAATGTTTTGACTTTCTGTACATAAATGTTTTTACTAGCAGTACACCATACACCTGTAAATGTTTTGAATTGCTTGTAACAGGGGAGTAATCCCTGTTCAAGTAATGTGCCTTTAATCTAGCAGTGTGGTGGTTAACTGCTGGTAGTCAATTAATAAACACCACCTGCCTGATTTAGATTGCTTACAAAAGCCTGTCTGTTGAGACAGGAAGTGACTCCTTAGCTCACTTGTGAGCTGACCTTTGGAGACAAAGCAGGGGTTCTTGAGTCTCCCAGGAGAGACTGACCAAGAGAACACAGATCTCTGGAGTTGACCATGTCTTGAGCTCTGCCAGAAGACACAGCAGAGCTGATTTCAAGACACAGGGAAAACTACTAAACCTGAAGCTGACACACCCTGAGGGAAGGGAGCTGAACCAGGAACTGAGAAGATTTTCCCTCCAAGAAACAGATAAGACTTTCATTCTTAAGAGACTTCTTATATCTGCTTATTTCGTGCTATGTGTTTGGGGCTGGGAGAAATGCTTGACTAAGGGAGATGTGAATTAATTGCATAGTGTTTCACTAGAAATACTCCCAAGTGAATAGAAGCTTTGTTCCCCCCCTGTGTTTGGATGGATTTCCTGATGAAAAGGAAAAGGCACAATAAAGCCTTATTATAATTTCCCCTTATAAAAGTCTCCAATTGTGTACCTCTGTGAACGTCCATCTACATATGGTGTCCGAAGTGAGATGAGAGGTGTCTTTGAAGTTAAAAAGGACAGGAGATTTTTATGTGAATTTTTTTTGTTATGCTTTTTGCCTACAAACAAGTCTGAGCAACTTAGAAAAAAAAAAAAACCTCATGCAGCAAAGATCAGAGTTAAAGGGATATACACCACTGAAACTTACAAAACCACAGATGGACTCTTTTCCCCAATCCCAAGAGGAGAGAGACTGCTGAAGCAGCTAAACCTTTTTTGCCTATCACAAAGTGTAATATGGTCATTGAAATAGGGGTTTTGCCTTCCAGCCATAGTCAGGGTTCAAGAAGTGAGTCAGCCTTTAAAAAAGGATAGGTGTTTGTTGTTTTCAAAAGTTTCGCTGAAGCAGTGAATACAGATGGTGACTCACGAGCGGTACTGATTTTTCAAATAAAGGTTGCCACACCACATAGGACTACCAGCTGTGAATGGAGTATATGCAGAAAAGTGTGAAAATTGATACAAGACTGTGCTGAAGCAGGGGAATTTTTAGCAAACAAATGCCGAGTGTAAAATTGCCCTACCGGGTAAAAAGTAATTGCTGAACTGTGTAAAAGGTATTCCAAAGCCAATTGCTGAGTGTTGAGTCACCCTGCCGGGAGTGAAAGAAATATTCCACTGCAAAGAATGTTTTGTTTTGTTTTCTGCAAGTAAAAAAAGTCTGCCTATATATATCTTGGGAGCAAAACCCAAAGTGTGAAGTGTGAATGCCATAATACCCAAAGATGAGACTGAAAATTACTGAACTCAGGCAGAAAACCAAATTCTTTTGCTGAAGCGGAGAGATTGCACCTAGCAAGTAAATGGTGTAAAGCAAACAGAAGTTTTTACCTAGCAACTACACATCCAGCATACCTAATGAGAGATTGTGGTCGACTTAGAGCGTGAGCAGCAGATCACCCAATATTTCTGTCAGCCAAAGCAACTGCAAGAAAAGCCTGGCGTATATAATGAAGCTGCTAAAGTATCAAATAAAGAAGGAGACCCGTCTATGGAAGGAGGACTGCAATAAGGCCCTGCAATAAGGCCCTGAATAGTACAGAGACTGAAAAAGGAGAACATTTAAGATTACAAAGAAAAAACTTAAAACTCAAAGAAGAAAATTTTTATTTGACAAACGACGTCAAGGAAAAAAATGAAAAGCAGCACGAGCTTAAAGAAATAAATAGACTTTTGGAAGGTGAGAAGTTTGAAGCAGAGCACCGACTGCAGAACCAACTGCAAGGTTTGCGTACGCACCTTGAGAAGGCCGAGGAGATGCAGCGAACTCTGCAGGAAGAAAATCTGCAGGCTGTTAAAGAAATTCAAGTGCTGCAGGAACGTTTAATTACCCAGTATGTCCCCGCAAAGCAGCATGAGAAACTGAAGGCTACCCTGAGCGTCACCAAAGCAACGCTAAAGGCCAAGATTAGAACCCAGGTGATGCGGCACAAAAGGGAGCACAAGAAGGTCCATAAACTGAAACAAGTAACTGTGGCCCAAGCAAAGAAGTTCATAGTGCTTCACAATGCAATAAAAATGTGAAAGCAAGCTCAGAGAAAGAAAAGTACGCAGATAAATTCCCTGAGAAGAGACTTGCAAGATGCACTCAAACAGGTTGAGACTCTGCAGACCAGTAACTTACAGATTCCTCCAATACGGAAAAGGTATTGGCTCTGCCCAAGCACCAGTATCCCACAGTAACTAATGCCCGTGAGGACAAGGGTACAGTGAGAGTTGGGGACTCCACGCACCTTCAAAACAAGATTACGAAGTTTGAGCCACCTAAGAAAGCACTAGCCAAACCTACAGCTGCCCAACAGGCAACAAACAGAGGTAGGAGTGCAGAATCAAAGCCAGAAGAATCCTTAGCTGAGGAAGCTGAAAAGATAGGACGTTCTCTGGAAAGGGCGGTGGAGGTGCAACTCAGTCCCAAAGAAGCTGAACTGGCGACTCCGTTGTGTGGAGGAGGTGCAGAAAGACCGCTTCAAAAGCGTAAAACTCTACGGGCTAGTCCTAACTGCTCTACAACTGTTGCCATACAGTTTGTCTACAAAAGAGGAGTTCCCGACGCAATGGAAATCTCATGACCGCGAACTCTGTAAAAAGACTTTACTTGGAAAAAGTCCTCCTCGAGCGACTGAGGAGTGCTGATCTCAAGCACCCTCGGGAGGAGACAAAAAAAACTGGTGAAAGGGCTCCAATAACAGAGGGACATAGGGTTCTCTTCCTCCATCCACTCTCATTCAAGTCACAAAGATCTCGAATGAGAGTGGAAGCATGGGCTTTGGCCGTGGTAAGCCTGAGCTTCCCACAAGCAGGGAAGGTATGTAACAGGGGACTTAAACCCTGTTCACAAATGTGCCTCTGATCCAGCAGTGTGGTTGTTAACTGCTTGTAGGCAATTAACTAACACCACCTGCCTGATTAGATGGCTTAGAAAGCCTGTCTTTTGAGACAGGAAAAAAGACTCCTTTGCTCACACCTGAGCTGAACTTGGAGACAGAGCAGAGATTCCTTAGTCCACAACTGGGCTGAACCAAGGAAGGGCAGATGTCTTGAGCGACAATCTGACCACAAGACAAAGAGGACAAGATTCTAACCTGGAGCCTGACATTTTCTGTGCACACAAGGGTGCGGTTCCAGGAGAGCAGAGAAGCTTCCCCTACAGCAGCCCAGCTAACAGATAAGAATTTTTCGTATAAGACTATTATCTATGTATGTGTATTAATAAATGTTTCCATGATTTGGGGCTGGTAAATAGCTTAGCTAACCAACCCAGTCAAAGAGGGCTGAGCTACATGTATAGATAGTCTCCAACGCAGAGATAGGGGTTTTGGTTGGCTCACTATTTCGCTTATGTTGATTTTTTTTGCTGTTTAAAGCGACAGGCACAATAAAGCCTTGTTATAATTTCACCTTACAACAGTCTCCATTGTGTACCTCTGCACATGTCCTCCTACAGCCTCCCAAATCATATATCCCCAAGCATGCTGGCTAAAATCATGATAGCCTGCAACCTGTCCCTGAGAGACTTAAGAGCCTGTCTCTTCTCCCTCTCTGCCTCTTTCTCATCCTTTTTTTAATCTGACTTTGCCTGCTCCTTATAGTTCGGCAATAATGTCAGCTAAACAATGTAATCAGAAAAAAAGAAAAAGAACAGCGCAAAAACAAAGACCTCATGGTGTAGTATATTTAGAAAAGCAATTTATAATTAAAGGGTGAGTATTGCACGTACATCAATTAAATAATCACACAGCATGATATGTTTGGGACATGTTACCCATCTGTAGACAGCAGATCACAGTCACGGTGCAGGGCTTGCAGATCTTTCCTCTGGTGGCAGAAGCACAGGGTCGTGTGGGTCAGCTTGCTGTTGGAGATCCCTCTCAGTCCCTGGAGGTATCACTGCAGCTTCAGACGAGTTCCTCCACTTCCGGACAGGTCCGCGGTGGCGTCTGACGTCATCAAATGGCGTCTGTTGGTATCTGTGTCGCGTCGCACTAGATGGCGCCAATACAGCAACAAGTCCCAAAACGGCAACAAGTCCCAGAGAGGCAGTGTGATTTGAAAATACCACAGTGGGTATAGAGAATAAAAAGGAATGCGCCCACTCCTACGCGTTTCGTTATGGAAAACTTCTTCATGGAATGATGGAGGAAGTTGTGGGGCGCTTCTTATACCCTCAGATCTCTCGCGATTGGCCGCACTAGATTGACCCGACTCAAAACACCTTAGGGACTTAACCCATTCAGTGCTGGGTCTGAATCAAGACAGGCGGCCCCTCAGCTAAAGATAAGGCGGGGGCAGCATAACATATAGCATTAAAAACAATTTTATTAAAATAAAACAAGGTAATTATAATGTGTAATCTAAAAATAAAGAAACAATAATTAGTAACATCCAAATATTAAAAGACATACATATATCACTCTTACCTAATGCTAAATGTTAAAATGATATGGTCTAATTTAAAATACACAGACAATTAGAGAGAAATCAATAAAATGTTTTATAAAAGTTTAAATGTATATATATCTAAAAAACAGCTGCATCAAACCTCATTCCTATAAGGTCGTATTCACTTTTTTATTTTAGAATCACTTCACCTATTATTTTATCCATATATGAGCGCAGATTTTTGTTATTTCACTTTATACTTGTATGCTCACCTTTGCTGCACATATTGGTTTAATATTAGAATAGTGTGTACATCACTACATTGGTTCATAATTTATATATATATATATATATAAAAATAGAATTTACCAGATTGGAGTCCGGAAAAAACGAGACAGCACACAGTCTTAGTAGTTCCAATGCAGATGTAATCAAAGTAACATGGCACCACCTCCAACGTTTCGGTACACCCAACGTGACCTTCCTCAGGGACGTGCAACAAGTGAATGCTAATCCACCACCTTATATACCCAAACAAATCAAAATTAAATCAAACTCACCCGTGTAGGAGCAACATTGCCCGCGAAACCGCGCCGCAGTGACACGCATACATCCGATGGAACGCATCGCCATCTTGAATTTACACAAACCTCCCTTTAAACTACGGTGGCCTCAATGGTCTGACCAGGCATAATCGCACATGCGCGGACTCATCCTATCTCTCTGTATCGTGACCAGCAACAAGCTGCTGAAACGCATCACCATATTGCCTCTCAGCCTAATGCATAGTTAGCCCAACTACGGTGGCCCGCATAGTGCATATTTTATCTATAATGGCGGTTCGCGCATGCGCGAACATGCCCAAGCAGCTCAATGCGCAGAATGTATATAAAAAAAGCGCAGGCATAGTGTTACTCAAGAGCTAACCTTATTATGTGCATAACAACACCCATATGAGGATGTGCCCTTACAGATCTGATTGAGGATCTATAATTACAAATGCCAGAACTTCATAAAGCAAGGCACCTAGCCGATAAAACCCTGTGGGGGGGCTATAAAATGTGATCGCATTAAAGCAGATTTGCATGTGTTGAAATATATGCTTGATCTTATTTACAGAGGGACCCGCTCCAGCATAAGGACGCAAAACGCTCACAGCAACCATACAAAAACCAATATATTAAACAACAAACATGTGATATGATGTGTGCATCACTGTACAATATATTGTTATCCATGTCCCACTATAATAAATACTATTACTACAATGACTAGAATTAGTCTAAAATCGAAAACCAGATACCATGTTTGGTCACACCTATTTCTTCCTCAATAGAGTGACCAATGGGCTTTTAATATATATGCCCAATGAGACAGCATCTAGTTTATAAATATGTCTATCCGGAATCACCATTCATACTGTGATCCTTTGACTATGTCCTAAAGCCAGCTCATAACAGGCCTTATTTACACGACATATCACATATTTAGAAGTCTCATATATACCATGTAGTATCTATGATCTCGAAGCAGGACATGGAACCAACATGATGCACACACCAACACCCTAAAGTGAACAAGTGAAAATAACAATACATGGGCACATATGGAAATAACACATAAGGACATAATGCAGAAATATTATGAAATGAACATTGTCACAAAAAGACACATAATTACAAGACAAGAAATGATTCCTCAGCAAAACGAAGTGTCATAGTCCTGACTTCTTTTATAGGAAACATCCCAATGAAAAATCTTCGTTTAGGCCAAAAGGGGCCACAGTTTTTAATTCGAAGATGTGCCTCGCTTCGCTTTGCAATAGCAATCTATTCCTATCACCCCCTCGTGTGAGCACTTTGACCTGTGAGATAGGCATGCATCTGAATGTTGCCAATGAATGTTTGAAATCCCTAAAATGTTTGGCAACAGGGAGGCATTTAAACTCTAAATCCTTGGCGTCTGCAGATAATGCTTTGCGAATTGTTGAACGATGGATAGCTATACGTTCTTTAAGCATACGCACTGTCTTCCCAATGTAAAGTAACCCACATGGACATTTAATCAAATATATAACAAATTTTGATTCACAATTCAGATGTTGATGAATCTTGATTTTAGTCCCATTATGTGGATGACAGTAGAAAGATCCCACCTGCATATATTGGCAATTCGTGCAACCCTTGCACCTGTAGGCCCCAGGTTTTTGGGTTAACCAAGTTTTGTCCTTGCTATATTTGTCAGCAGGATCTGCTTGCGTGATCATGTCCCCAACTGACGACCACGACGAAAACAAAACAAGGGGGGTTCACGGAAGAATTTTCCTATTTTATCATCATTGGCTAGTACATGCCAATTATCTCTAATGCCACGTTGTATGCATGGGGACGCAGTGCTAAATGTGCTTATGACATTAAATCTTGAACTTTTTGATTGGTTGCCCAGTTCGATGTTAGTACGATCTGAGTTTTCCCCTCTAATCACACGATCTAGTGCATCTTTGACGTCGACCGGACTATAGCCTCGCTCTAGGAACCTGCTGGCCATGTTGATAAGTGCAGGTTCCAACTCATTGTGATCACTGGTGATTCGTTTCACCCGTAAAAGTTGTGAATACGGAAGCCCCTTTTTCAACGGGGCCGGATGGTGGCTTGTGGCATAAAGCAATGTATTTTTGTCAGTGTCTTTCTGGTACAGCCTTGTGGCCAATTTGTCGCCAGCTTTGTATACCATCGTGTCCAAGAATGGAATTTCTAGATCACTGTAACACAGCGTAAAACGTATCTTTGATGGAATATCGTTAAGACGGTTAACAAAGTCCTGTAATTCCACAGAAGAGCCACTCCAAATAATAAAAATATCATCAATGTAGCGTAAAAACTTTCTGATGTAGTGTGCATTGGGCGCATCGCATAAGATGTGGGTTTGCTCATACATGTCCATGTAGAGGTTCGCATATGATGGAGCCATGTTTGAGCCCATGGCTGTCCCACTGAGCTGCAAATAGTATGCATTTTCAAACCTAAAGAAATTTTTATTTAGGATGACTTCTATCAGGAGTAGTAAAAATTCAGACGGTGGTCCAGTCTGCAAAGTATTTGTTATCAACTTTCTCCTGATAGCCTCCAACCCCTCCTCATGCGGAATATTCGTATAGAGGCTTGCTACGTCGAGGGTAGCCAATATGCACCCAGCTGGATTAAATGCTAGATCGTTAATATGCTCCATGAAGTTGGTAGTGTCTTTGACAAACGTGGCCATACCTGCCACCAGCGGTTGTAGATAAAAGTCAACATATTGTGAAATCGGATGGCATAGTGATGTCCGAGCTGAGATAATTGGTCGACCTGGTGGGTGTGTGGTAGATTTGTGAATCTTAGGGATCGTGTACATGACAGGTATTTTTGGATGCTGTTGCATAAGGAAACCCCCAGTGTCCTCCGAGATCCATCCATTGGATATACCCATTTGAATTATGGCATCAATTTCCCCTTTATACGCCGCAGTAGGATCCTTACCCAATTGTTTGTACGTCTCAGTGTCTCCCAGTTGGCGCAACACTTCTTCTCTATAATAGAGGTAGTCCAAAATGACGATTCCGCCGCCTTTATCAGCGGCCCGAATGATGATGTTCTTGTTATTTCTCAAAGATTTTACCGCCAATCTTTCTTCATTCGTCATATTGAAGAAGCTGGTCTTTTGTGTCTTAATCTTGCTTCTTGTGGCTTTGCCTAAAAGGTTCATAAATGTTGCAATACTGGGATTAGACACCTGTGGATCAAACATACTGCGTGGCCTGAAATGGGATCTCGCATATTCAGGTGCTAGGTTAGCTTCTGATTTTGAAAAGAAGTCCTTGAGTTTGAGGTGTCTATTCAATTTAAAGAGGTCCACTTCCCACTTAAACGGGTCTTGCTTATATGTTGGCACAAAGCCAAGACCTTTATGTAAAACATTTAGCTCCGCCGGCGAGAGGGTATATTTGGAAAGATTAAAAATTACCGTTTCTTGGGCTGCTGTTTTGGACCTCTCCCCCTGTTTGGGTAGCGCTCCGGATATCTTCGTCTTTCGGCCTCCTCGCCTGATTTTCCTCCGGCATCTCCGGCTCCTATAGGCGGTTTGGCTCTCCCATCCGGGCCTTGTCCTAAAAAAGAAGAAGGTTCTGCAGACATGGTATCACTGAATGTGTCCGCGGCGTCAGAGAAGTCCGTATCGCTGGTGTTGTACCCAGGCTTTCTGTATCCCCCTCGTCTTCGGCGGGACTGGCCCCTCTGTTGACCTTGCGCACCTGTGGGTAGATCACTAAGCCCTAGCAACCACCTGTATACCTTACGATCTTTGTAATCTGATTCAACAATCTTGAGTTTCTCTCTCTTATATTTAATAAGATTGTTTCTGTATGTGTCTATGGAGGACTGTATTTTGTCCGTCCAATTCGTAGAGGTGTCTGTCTCTAAAGTTGTTCCATGTTTGGTGTAAATGGTATCAATCTCTTTTTTAATCTTGATGATTTCCTTGCTTGATTGATCAATTACAAGAATGACCAAATCAAATGCACATTTGTTTAAAATTGCAATCCATCTCTTACAGAACTCTGGATCAGTTCTCCCTATAGTGGGCTGGTTTTTTATTCTGAACCCACGGGGTAGCAATTTTTCTTTGTGATAATGCGACAACGTCACACCGTGCAGATAGTAATCAACTTCCCTCTTTTTTAATTTAATCAGGTCATTGTACACGTCACTCGCTCTTTCTGGTCCCAAAACTGATTCAAAGGATTACGTATAGCGGATGCTGGAAATCTCTGCCTCGCTAAAACTAGCTGACTCAGAGATGGCCGAAAAAACCCCAAACGTGTCTGCAAATTCCTCCATGTTTTTTCTTTACGTGGATAAAATCAACATTCAATTATGATAAGACTCTTAGAAATAAAGCATCCACGGAATTGGCCAAAAACGCCGTGGGCCACACACTTTAACCCCTCATAGGGTACTTGGTATCCTTTTGCTGGCAGGTGCCCAACTCATATAGTTACACATGAAAAAATCATCTCAGTTGGCACACTGTAAACATAGATAAAATGCTGATGCTTGCCCCATATGCACATGTAAAAATAGAATTTACCAGATTGGAGTCCGGAAAAAACGAGACAGCACACAGTCTTAGTAGTTCCAATGCAGATGTAATCAAAGTAACATGGCACCACCTCCAACGTTTCGGTACACCCAACGTGACCTTCCTCAGGGACGTGCAACAAGTGAATGCTAATCCACCACCTTATATACCCAAACAAATCAAAATTAAATCAAACTCACCCGTGTAGGAGCAACATTGCCCGCGAAACCGCGCCGCAGTGACACGCATACATCCGATGGAACGCATCGCCATCTTGAATTTACACAAACCTCCCTTTAAACTACGGTGGCCTCAATGGTCTGACCAGGCATAATCGCACATGCGCGGACTCATCCTATCTCTCTGTATCGTGACCAGCAACACGCTGCTGAAACGCATCACCATATTGCCTCTCAGCCTAATGCATAGTTAGCCCAACTACGGTGGCCCGCATAGTGCATATTTTATCTATAATGGCGGTTCGCGCATGCGCGAACATGCCCAAGCAGCTCAATGCGCAGAATGTATATAAAAAAAGCGCAGGCATAGTGTTACTCAAGAGCTAACCTTATTATGTGCATAACAACACCCATATGAGGATGTGCCCTTACAGATCTGATTGAGGATCTATAATTACAAATGCCAGAACTTCATAAAGCAAGGCACCTAGCCGATAAAACCCATGGAACAACTTTATAGACAGACACCTCTACGAATTGGACGGACAAAATACAGTCCTCCATAGACACATACAGAAACAATCTTATTAAATATAAGAGAGAGAAACTCAAGATTGTTGAATCAGATTACAAAGATCGTAAGGTATACAGGTGGTTGCTAGGGCTTAGTGATCTACCCACAGGTGCGCAAGGTCAACAGAGGGGCCAGTCCCGCCGAAGACGAGGGGGATACAGAAAGCCTGGGTACAACACCAGCGATACGGACTTCTCTGACGCCGCGGACACATTCAGTGATACCATGTCTGCAGAACCTTCTTCTTTTTTAGGACAAGGCCCGGATGGGAGAGCCAAACCGCCTATAGGAGCCGGAGATGCCGGAGGAAAATCAGGCGAGGAGGCCGAAAGACGAAGATATCCGGAGCGCTACCCAAACAGGGGGAGAGGTCCAAAACAGCAGCCCAAGAAACGGTAATTTTTAATCTTTCCAAATATACCCTCTCGCCGGCGGAGCTAAATGTTTTACATAAAGGTCTTGGCTTTGTGCCAACATATAAGCAAGACCCGTTTAAGTGGGAAGTGGACCTCTTTAAATTGAATAGACACCTCAAACTCAAGGACTTCTTTTCAAAATCAGAAGCTAACCTAGCACCTGAATATGCGAGATCCCATTTCAGGCCACGCAGTATGTTTGATCCACAGGTGTCTAATCCCAGTATTGCAACATTTATGAACCTTTTAAGCAAAGCCACAAGAAGCAAGATTAAGACACAAAAGACCAGCTTCTTCAATATGACGAATGAAGAAAGATTGGCGGTAAAATCTTTGAGAAATAACAAGAACATCATCATTCGGGCCGCTGATAAAGGCGGCGGAATCGTCATTTTGGACTACCTCTATTATAGAGAAGAAGTGTTGCGCCAACTGGGAGACACTGAGACGTACAAACAATTGGGTAAGGATCCTACTGCGGCGTATAAAGGGGAAATTGATGCCATAATTCAAATGGGTATATCCAATGGATGGATCTCGGAGGACACTGGGGGTTTCCTTATGCAACAGCATCCAAAAATACCTGTCATGTACACGATCCCTAAGATTCACAAATCTACCACACACCCACCAGGTCGACCAATTATCTCAGCTCGGACATCACTATGCCATCCGATTTCACAATATGTTGACTTTTATCTACAACCGCTGGTGGCAGGTATGGCCACGTTTGTCAAAGACACTACCAACTTCATGGAGCATATTAACGATCTAGCATTTAATCCAGCTGGGTGCATATTGGCTACCCTCGACGTAGCAAGCCTCTATACGAATATTCCGCATGAGGAGGGGTTGGAGGCTATCAGGAGAAAGTTGATAACAAATACTTTGCAGACTGGACCACCGTCTGAATTTTTACTACTCCTGATAGAAGTCATCCTAAATAAAAATTTCTTTAGGTTTGAAAATGCATACTATTTGCAGCTCAGTGGGACAGCCATGGGCTCAAACATGGCTCCATCATATGCGAACCTCTACATGGACATGTATGAGCAAACCCACATCTTATGCGATGCGCCCAATGCACACTACATCAGAAAGTTTTTACGCTACATTGATGATATTTTTATTATTTGGAGTGGCTCTTCTGTGGAATTACAGGACTTTGTTAACCGTCTTAACGATATTCCATCAAAGATACGTTTTACGCTGTGTTACAGTGATCTAGAAATTCCATTCTTGGACACGATGGTATACAAAGCTGGCGACAAATTGGCCACAAGGCTGTACCAGAAAGACACTGACAAAAATACATTGCTTTATGCCACAAGCCACCATCCGGCCCCGTTGAAAAAGGGGCTTCCGTATTCACAACTTTTACGGGTGAAACGAATCACCAGTGATCACAATGAGTTGGAACCTGCACTTATCAACATGGCCAGCAGGTTCCTAGAGCGAGGCTATAGTCCGGTCGACGTCAAAGATGCACTAGATCGTGTGATTAGAGGGGAAAACTCAGATCGTACTAACATCGAACTGGGCGACCAATCAAAAAGTTCAAGATTTAATGTCATAAGCACATTTAGCACTGCGTCCCCATGCATACAACGTGGCATTAGAGATAATTGGCATGTACTAGCCAATGATGATAAAATAGGAAAATTCTTCCGTGAACCCCCCTTGTTTTGTTTTCGTTGTGGTCGTCAGTTGGGGACATGATCACGCAAGCAGATCCTGCTGACAAATATAGCAAGGACAAAACTTGGTTAACCCAAAAACCTGGGGCCTACAGGTGCAAGGGTTGCACGAATTGCCAATATATGCAGGTGGGTTCTTTCTACTGTCATCCACATAATGGGACTAAAATCAAGATTCATCAACATCTGAATTGTGAATCAAAATTTGTTATATATTTGATTAAATGTCCATGTGGGTTACTTTACATTGGGAAGACAGTGCGTATGCTTAAAGAACGTATAGCTATCCATCGTTCAACAATTCGCAAAGCATTATCTGCAGACGCCAAGGATTTAGAGTTTAAATGCCTCCCTGTTGCCAAACATTTTAGGGATTTCAAACATTCATTGGCAACATTCAGATGCATGCCTATCTCACAGGTCAAAGTGCTCACACGAGGGGGTGATAGGAATAGATTGCTATTGCAAAGCGAAGCGAGGCACATCTTCGAATTAAAAACTGTGGCCCCTTTTGGCCTAAACGAAGATTTTTCATTGGGATGTTTCCTATAAAAGAAGTCAGGACTATGACACTTCGTTTTGCTGAGGAATCATTTCTTGTCTTGTAATTATGTGTCTTTTTGTGACAATGTTCATTTCATAATATTTCTGCATTATGTCCTTATGTGTTATTTCCATATGTGCCCATGTATTGTTATTTTCACTTGTTCACTTTAGGGTGTTGGTGTGTGCATCATGTTGGTTCCATGTCCTGCTTCGAGATCATAGATACTACATGGTATATATGAGACTTCTAAATATGTGATATGTCGTGTAAATAAGGCCTGTTATGAGCTGGCTTTAGGACATAGTCAAAGGATCACAGTATGAATGGTGATTCCGGATAGACATATTTATAAACTAGATGCTGTCTCATTGGGCATATATATTAAAAGCCCATTGGTCACTCTATTGAGGAAGAAATAGGTGTGACCAAACATGGTATCTGGTTTTCGATTTTAGACTAATTCTAGTCATTGTAGTAATAGTATTTATTATAGTGGGACATGGATAACAATATATTGTACAGTGATGCACACATCATATCACATGTTTGTTGTTTAATATATTGGTTTTTGTATGGTTGCTGTGAGCGTTTTGCGTCCTTATGCTGGAGCGGGTCCCTCTGTAAATAAGATCAAGCATATATTTCAACACATGCAAATCTGCTTTAATGCGATCACATTTTATAGCCCCCCCACAGGGTTTTATCGGCTAGGTGCCTTGCTTTATGAAGTTCTGGCATTTGTAATTATAGATCCTCAATCAGATCTATAAGGGCACATCCTCATATGGGTGTTGTTATGCACATAATAAGGTTAGCTCTTGAGTAACACTATGCCTGCGCTTTTTTTATATACATTCTGCGCATTGAGCTGCTTGGGCATGTTCGCGCATGCGCGAACCGCCATTATAGATAAAATATGCACTATGCGGGCCACCGTAGTTGGGCTAACTATGCATTAGGCTGAGAGGCAATATGGTGATGCGTTTCAGCAGCGTGTTGCTGGTCACGATACAGAGAGATAGGATGAGTCCGCGCATGTGCGATTATGCCTGGTCAGACCATTGAGGCCACCGTAGTTTAAAGGGAGGTTTGTGTAAATTCAAGATGGCGATGCGTTCCATCGGATGTATGCGTGTCACTGCGGCGCGGTTTCGCGGGCAATGTTGCTCCTACACGGGTGAGTTTGATTTAATTTTGATTTGTTTGGGTATATAAGGGGGTGGATTAGCATTCACTTGTTGCACGTCCCTGAGGAAGGTCACGTTGGGTGTACCAAAACGTTGGAGGTGGTGCCATGTTACTTTGATTACATCTGCATTGGAACTACTAAGACTGTGTGCTGTCTCGTTTTTTCCGGACTCCAATCTGGTAAATTCTATTTTTACATGTGCATATGGGGCAAGCATCAGCATTTTATCTATGTTTACAGTGTGCCAACTGAGATGATTTTTTCATATATATATATATATAAAAAAAATTTTGGCTTTTCTTGTGGTTTTTTATTTTTTGTGCACACCATCATTATGGCTTGGTCATTATCAAGCTGTAGGGAAAAAAGGGCAGCATTATTTGAGTCTATGTTCAGAGATGAGATAAATGTATTTGAAGATAACATCATACCTGATATTTCTACTGAAACCAATTTTAAACAGTTAGAGAATGTATTATTGACCGAGACCAAACAGTGGCTTGAACGTAACACCATACAAAGGTATCTAGACTGCGGGAGAGTACCCCGGGGGTTACGTTTCCAGAAGAATCCCACTTTTGGACGGGATAATATCCAATTCATGAAGGAATGGGATAGAATTCAGGAAGAATGCTCAAGAGAACTTATGAGGTTAATCATTTTCGAGCGTAGTAGATCAATTGCTGTACTAGAGAAGGAAATAGGTAAAAAAATCCTAACTTTGGAGCCTTTAGTTATAAATACTGACTGCTCCAAATTGGAATGCGAACTAAAAATAACCTTAGAGTCATCAACGGAGGAGATTATGCTTAATAAGCAAAATAAATTTTATCGTGATAAACACGATTATGATAATGGTCGACAAAAAGATTGGAATAGGTCAGAAAGAGAAAAGGGTAATGGTCAAAACCCCCCCAATAAATTTTAAGTTATACAACATCAAAAGAAAAGAAGAGAAAGTAGTCTGCACTTTGAAAGAGAAAAGGGGGAAAAAGAACAGTCTAAAGATAATTCAAAACCCTATAAAAACTATTCCAAAAAAACACAAGACAAAAAATATAGAAGTTATAGTAAAAGGAGAAATAGCTCTAACAACAGATCAGAGTACTCCCATAAGGAGTCACATGGCAAAGACACACGCCAGAAGGATAGACATTATGAACAGAAAAGGGATAATTCCCCCCTTAGAAAAAACTCTGAACAGCAATCTCCAAAAATGTCCCTTTTTCTGGAGGAACTCAAATTGCGATATTTGGGCCCAACAGAAAAGGGGAGTATACTAAGAGAGAAAGAGAAAAAGAATCTAGAGACTCCCAGATCTCAAAAAAGACACCACTCACCAGAAGAGGGACGAGAGGAGGGTGTAAAACCAAAACAAAGAAGGGAATCGAATTAGTGAATAATGAATCTTTTAAAGGTATTTTTAATTTATCCAAAATTGATTTGACATTATGTCAGAAGTTGGTCTTAAGTAAAGGTCTGAAGTTCTCCCAATCTAGCGGACCAAATGGGTTTCAGTTATTCACTGATCTGCACAAATTCACTAGGAATCTGACATTAAAGAGACATTTCCTTAAAAAAGAAATGTCATCTGATTCTAGTGAATTGGTTTCAGTCACAGATAATTTTGAGGTGGAAGACCACCTGACTATATGCCAACATAGTAGATTCAAGCCACCTTCTAGGTTTTACCCTGCACATAGCAAAGGGAGTTTTATTGATTCATTTTTTAACATAGTGAACATTGAGTTCACATCACTGGTGAAGAATTTTAAGCCATCAGATATTCCACATAACCTTAGCTATAGGGAACTAAAAGCACTCAAAGAATTACAGGATATGAAAAATCTTGTTATAAGGCAAGCAGATAAGGGTGGAGGAGTTGTCCTCCAGAATCGTGAGGATTACGAAATGGAGGCAATGCGCATATTGAATGATTCTGTCAGTTATAGTAGACTCAGCCAAGATCCTACTAAACGCTTTGTCTCTGAACTACAGAGCCTTCTTGATGAAGCTTTGGTGTCCACGGTTTTAAATAAATTTGAATACCAATTTTTAAATGTTTTATCTCCCACCATACCAGTGTACTATCATCTTCCCAAGATGCACAAGACATCAATCGATCCACCGGGTAGACCTATAATCTCCGGAATTGGGTCCTTAACATCAAATTTGTCACAGTACGTAGACTTTTTTCTACAAAAATATGTGAAAGTACTGCCATCGTACATTAAGGATACTACTGCCGTCTTGAATTTGGTAAAAACAATAAAATGGCAAGACGGATATAGATGGGCAACATTTGATGTTCAATCCCTTTATACATGTATTCCCCATGATAAAGGGATTGACGCAATTAAGGAGATTTTATCTAAAGATATAGAACTCCACCCATTAAATTGTGATTTTATTATCGACGCCATTAGTTTTATTCTGTCACACAACTACTTTCTATTTTTAAATCAGTTCTACTTACAGTTGTGTGGCACGGCCATGGGGACGCGTTTTGCCCCCAGTTATGCCAACATATACATGGGGATATGGGAGGATAACTTTATATGGCATAATAACCCATTTGCGGATAGGGTTATTCTATGGCAGATATATATCGATGATGTCCTGTGCATCTGGGAGGGTGATGAGGATACTTTGGAATTATTTAAGATCTATCTGAATTCAAATGATTTTAATTTAAAATTTACCTCTGAAACTAATTCAAATCAGATAGATTTCCTGGACCTTAGTTTGGTATCCAGGACTGGTGAGAATATAAACACAAAAACGTTTTTTAAAAAGGTTGACACCAATAGCTTTCTATTATCATCCAGCAATCATAAAAGAACATGGATTGATAATATACCACTAAGCCAGTTTATGCGCATCAAGCGGAATTGTAGCCTCCAAACTGACTTCGAATCCCAATCGACCTCTCTGTTTGAGAGGTTTATTGAACGAGGATACGACAAGGCCCTGTTGCTCAATTCCTTGGAAAAAGTAGACAAGATGGAGAGAGATTCTTTATTGATTCAGAAAAAACAAATAAAAAAGGATGAAAGTGATAAACTTAAGGTACCATTCATTACAGAATTTAATTCAGTGAGTACGAGCATCCAAAAGATAATCAATAAAAACTGGAACATTCTATGTAATGATCCAATTCTGGGTCCCTCTCTTCATCAAAAACCAAGCTTTATTTACCGTAAGGCGAAGACCCTGAAACATCATTTAGCACCTAGTGACATTGGGGGTCCAATTACCACACCTTTGGAGATACCCTGGATGCCTAGCAAACCCAACGGTAATTATAGCTGTGGAAGATGTAAGGCTTGCAAAATGTTAAATACAGAACGTAAAACATTTATATCAAATAGCACTAAAGAAAAATTCACGATAAAAGATTGCATATCCTGTAAATCCACTTATGTAGTGTACTTGCTACAATGCCCCTGTGGGTATCAATATGTTGGGCGGACCAAAAGATTATTGAGAGTGAGGATTCTAGAACACGCCAGGAACATCAGAATAGGATTCGAACAACATAGCGTGTCTAGACATTTTAAATCCAAACACAATTGTGATTCCTCATTACTGAGTTATCTAGGTATACAAATCATGACGTCAGGGAGACGTGGTGGAGACAGAGACAAAAAACTATCCAAACAGGAAAGCCTGTGGATATATAAGTTACAAACTCTGTCACCACTAGGTCTCAACGAGGAACTTGACGTTTGGTCCCTATTCTGATTTTTATAGTAATCTATCACCAGTGATTATCAGTTTTTTATTAATTATTTATCAATTTTTTTAGATATATATACATTTAAACTTTTATAAAACATTTTATTGATTTCTCTCTAATTGTCTGTGTATTTTAAATTAGACCATATCATTTTAACATTTAGCATTAGGTAAGAGTGATATATGTACGTCTTTTAATATTTGGATGTTACTAATTATTGTTTCTTTATTTTTAGATTACACATTATAATTACCTTGTTTTATTTTAATAAAATTGTTTTTAATGCTATCTGTTATGCTGCCCCCCTTATCTTTAGCTGAGGGGCCGCCTGTCTTGATTCAGACCCAGCACTGAATGGGTTAAGTCCCTAAGGTGTTTTGAGTCGGGTCAATCTAGTGCGGCCAATCACGAGAGATCTGAGGGTATAAGAAGCGCCCCACAACTTCCTCCATCATTCCCTGAAGAAGTTTTCCATAACGAAATGCGTAGGAGTGGGCGCATTCCTTTTTATTCTCTATACCCACTGTGGTATTTTCATATCACACTGCCTCTCTGGGACTTGTTGCCGTTTTGGGACTTGTTGCTGTATTGGCGCCATCTAGCGCGACGCGACACAGATACCAACAGACGCCATTTGATGACGTCAGACGCCACCGCGGACCTGTCTGGAAGTGGAGGAACTCGTCTGAAGCTGCAGTGATACTGCCAGGGACTGAGAGGGATCTCCAACAGCAAGCTGACCCACACGACCCTGTGCTTCTGCCACCAGAGGAAAGATCTGCAAGCCCTGCACCGTGACTGTGATCTGCTGTCTACAGATGGGTAACATGTCCCAAACATGTCATGCTGTGTGATTATTTAATTGATGTACGTGCAATACTCACCCTTTAATTATAAATTGCTTTTCTAAATATACTACACCATGAGGTCTTTGTTTTTGCCCTGTTCTTTTTCTTTTTTTCTGTATTAGCTTGGAGTGCTGAGCCTTCCACTTGAACAGCTGCATCAAACCTCATTCCTATAAGGTCGTATTCACTTTTTTATTTTAGAATCACTTCACCTATTATTTTATCCATATGAGCGCAGATTTTTGTTATTAAACAATGTAATCATCCTTCCATACCCGCTCCTTCACCGTCACTGATAGGTACGTTCCCAGCAGGCTAGCTAAGCAAAGCTAAGTGTCCCTGAAACTAGCATCTGGCACCCCTTCCTCCTTCCTCTTGTCATCTGTTGCCACAACCCACTTTTCTGGTTCCCCTGCTGGTGCTATCATTACAGCCAACCCTGCTAACCCCTCCTTCTCAAAACTCCTAACCCTAGACCCCCAACTCCCACGTTTTTCCCTCCATCTGCTACCAATACTACCTATGGGGGCACCACCACAAGCCAGTGAAGATCCCCCCACTAATGGAAGTGCCACAACAATTTGAGAAACCCATAGCCCCAGCCCCTAACACACATACCCCTGGCACAGATGAAGCCCTCCCCCCTACACTCTCTGCCCCCTGAACATTCTAGGAAGTACACTCTCAAGACTCAAAACATCTCACCTCCTACCTCTCCCCCTGCCCGAAGCCACACTACACTCACAATAACACCCCCACTAGTCCCCTCTGATGATCCTGCTGCACCCTCCCAAATCCCCCTCACTCCCTGATGCCCATCCTACACTTGGTGCATTCTCCACACACCCCACAGTCCCCCTGTGCCAAGGCAGAGAGTTTACCACCTTCTCCCCCACACTATCTGTCCTCCCCTATCCCCTTCCTCTCTTGAGCCCCAGCTATGCATCTCCATCCCTACCTGCCCCCGTGTGAGCACCCTAAAGCTGTCTACTCCTTGACCTCCCCCACTAGCCCCCTTTCCTTGGGTCATTTTACCCACAAGCTTCATGCTCCTGCACCCCTTGCTTTGACCTCATCCCCACTCTCCTTCCCTGATGGGCTCAGCCTTAGTGGAGGCTGGGAAAGCGCAGCTGCCCTAGCCATTCCCTGCTGTAATTCTTGCTTCTCGGCTTCTCGGCTAGCTGCTGCTCTTGGCATCCGCTGCATCTGGCTCACTCTTCATCTTGCCATGTGAAGCCATGCCCCCGCTCCTTCTCCTCATGCTGCTGCCTCTCCCTCCTTCATTTCCTGTACAGCTCCTTCTCCTCCACTGAGGCCTGAGAAGCCACTGGGACCAGCACCACCGCCCGAGCCCACCCTGGAGATGGCTAAAGACCGTCAAAATCCGCCTTCCTAACTCTCCACAGAAGATCCGCTCTGCGGTGCGAAATCTGTAGATTTTTTTTCCAAATATCCATCCACATGGATTTTTCACCTAAAATCTGCCCTTGCATTCAATCTGAATGGATTTACACTGAATCCGCCTTTATGTTCAATCCGACCAGACTTTGAACAAAATTCCCCCTTGCGCTCAAATCGGCATCAATTCCAAACACGAATTCACCCTCGCCGTTAATCCGTGCGAATTCAGAACAAAAACCCACTCGTTCAATCCGCGCAGATTCAGAACCAAAATGTAAAACACCCGCCTCTCGCTGTTAATCCACACCCATTTAAAACAAAAATCTGCCCACTAGTTCAATCCATGACGATTCTGAACCCGCTCAATTCACACACATTTTACCCAAAATCTGCCCTCGCTGACAAAAATACATCCTCGTGTTCAATCCTCGCAAGACTTTGAATAAAGTTCAACACATTTTCCCTCATGTTCAATCCTCGCTGGCTCTCCTGAACCCAATCAGCAGCAACTGCGCAAACTACGCGCAAACATCTGCCAGCAAAATCTGCCATCCGCCGGATTATCATCAAATGACAATCCGCCAACGGATCCTGGAATCCACATACCGGACCACCAAGCAAAATTCAGCAAAATGAGTTGCCCCTACCGAGCCACATCCACGGTAATCTGCAGAACCCCAAAAAATCTGATCTGTGTCGAATCAAAATGATGCAAAAATAAAATTCACCCTTCTCTACCTTCCGCTGTCCTGCCTCTGCCGCTTCACCTCCATGCCATGCCGGGCGATCTGCCACCCGGCCAAAAATGCCAGCCTCACCACCGACCACATAGGCCAGCAGAAACTCGGGACAGCGCCGCCTTGCCTCCATCCATGATTTCTCAGATCAGATATCATCCCTCCCCCTTACCTTAAGTGCCCATTTCTTATGTGCCACTCTGCCTTAAATCATGCTGCCCCTCCACCTACAGGTCTGGGGATTTCTATCGATTTCACATTTACACTGAAATCATAATGATCAACCACTGAGTACAATGCAGAGATAATGTTTTCTTATTATTATTTCAAATATCTAAATTCGAATACCCCAAAATGAGGGGGGGTGGGGGGGGGCTGGGCTGAATTTCCTTAACTCGAACTTTCCACCACAGAAAGAAAACCCAACAATTTCTGTCTCAAATGTGGGTCCCTCCTGCCTACTCCAGACCATCTACAGTAATGTTCCTGTTGGGGCTTGGGGTGGGAGGAAGGACCCTCCCCTTCAAATACTTCATCCCAAAAATTGCCCCCTTGGGTCACTATTTTCTATGGTGCAGCTGTATTATGCTCTGTGTTAGGGCTGTTATATAGTGCGGCCTCGTGCTACGCCGTGCGCGCGCACGGCAGATATAGATGGCTGTGGTTAGTCAGCCTTTCTATACAAGGGCCGCGCGCGCACGGCAGAGAGCGGGGAGCCGACAGACAGAGGGGAAGAGAAGGAAAATAATATTTTGCGCTGCTACAGGCGCTGAATGTATGTATATATGTGTGTGTGTGTGTGTATATATGTATACATATGTGTGTGTGTGTGTGTGCGTGCGTGCGTGCGTGTGTGTGTGTATATATGTATACATATGTGTGTGTGTGTGTGTGCGTGCGTGCGTGCGTGTGTGTGTGTAATATATATTTTATTTTTACCACTGGTTTTTTTTTTAATAAATAAAAAATCACACACACACACACACACACACACACACACACACACACACACACACACACACACACACACACACACACACACACACACACACACACACACACACACACACACACAGTACCATCACAGCTCACAGCATACACACAAAAAGCATGCGGCACGTGCACGCGCCTTCGAACAGGCACGCGCGCGCGCACGGCCGCACACACTGTATAACAGCCCTTAGGTTTCCTGTATTGTACTCACCCCACCTCACCTGACATCAGAATCCAATCAGCAGAGGAGGCTAAGCACACACAGGATCCCAAGGAGTTGCAGTTAACCCCTGCAGAAACTGCAGCACACTAAAAGAATGTATTAGGTTAACACAAGTAACACTTTCAAACTGATGAATAATGACTACACAAACATAGTTCAAAGAACAGAGATGTGTTTGGAATATAATGAGGCTGGTTAACGGGTGTCTTTCTCAGAAGCTGCCCCTCATGCATTATTAACTTTAACAATTTCAAATTGACCATACAGTACAATTACTGGCCGATAAATTACTGAGTGCATTTTAAACATGTCCTGTCTACTTTCATACATGTAATACTTACCTTAGAGAAGAATCAGGATGCTGAATGTGGTTCAGAAGGCAAGTCATAATCATAAATAACACGCTGGCATTCAAAGATTATATAATTATTTCTTCTCCAAGACACACATCAAAAATGTATTTTCTTTCTCTCCCCCTGCTCTTTCTCTCTCACTCCCTTCTCTCTTTCTCCCTCTCTCTCTCTTCCCCCCCTTTTATCGTTCCCTTCTCTTTCTCTCCCCAAAAATGCTCTCTCGTCTCCTCTCTCCCTCCTCTTTTTATCCCCATTATCTCTCTCTACCCTCCTCTTTCTCTCTCTCTCTCTCTCTCCCCTTTCTCTAGCCCCCTCATTTCTCTCCCCCTCTCTGTTCTCCCCTTTCCTCTCTCTTTCCTCAAGCTTTCCTTTGAGTGATTTTCGTAATAAATTAAAATAAAAGCCAGATATAAGCTCCAGGAAGAGCACTATAACGTGTCTCATATATATCAATTATATAACGGGTTATCGTTTGTAAAACTGGATGAATGAAGTACAAAATCAAACATTATAGGTGCTGTTATGAGGAAAAAGAAAGTACAGTACATAATATAAGGTTATGTAAGAGATATACCCAGCTACCCTGTAAAGGGCAAGGATATTACCCTTCCATGATAGCTGGGATCACAGGTCTTAACCAGTACCGCTCTATTGAAAGCCCAAGGGGAGCTGCATGTACTCCTGCCATTCAATACTTCCTCAGCTGCTTGAAGTATGCTTGATCAGATGGTACTGTTGATAGTTAGTTTGTGGAACCTAAATGTGTCTCTCCAATCACGTATAGATGCAGGGAAAATAAAAAACGATCGATAGCGTCTACTACCACATGTATAGTTTTTTCTCATTGTTTGAATGGTACCGCAGGGACCCCCCGCTGTGTTCATCCGATGGACCATTATGAATCTTACAGAAATGTTGAGGCAATGTTCAGACAATGTTGCAGCAATTTTGAGGTAATGTTGAAGCATTTACTGTGAGACTTCCCCAGAATCTCCCAGAATTTCCCAGGTAAGTGTTCTAATACTGGTGGCTGTATCAGTACCTCTATATTTCTGTCACAGTCATCAAAAGGGTAGTCATAGACCAGTTCCTGAGTGGTCTTCCTCGTCCCATCCAGAAATGGGTCAGCCATAGTCACCCCAAAGACGCTCACCAGGTGGACGTCACATCGCTGCTGAGGAGATATCCAGGAGTTCAAGTTTGAATTGTTCATTGGATCCCCAACTCCTGTACTCCAGGAAAGCCAGTAAGACTGTTCCTCGGGCTGGAAGGCTGGTAGAACTGCTAGAGGCTGCAAAGGAACTTGGGGATGTTAGAGCCTATAGGAGGAATTACACTAGCAAAAACTTCAATAGACTTGATAAAACCCTCCGGTGCAGTTCCGGAACCTATCTGAAATGTTATGAGTGCCATGAATTGGGACATGTGGCAGCAGTTTGCCCTTTGAACTCATACACAATGTGTGGGTAGTTTTTCACTTGGTGATTCAGCTATAAAGCAAACTGCACTAGAACAGGGGAGATTAGAAAGAACACAAAAGGGTATCTTACACCTCCATATGGAGGGAGAGACACAAAATAAGCTCCCAATAGTGTGCACTCTAGATACACCTGGATGAACAAATACAGTGGCGGCCGATCTGAGTCTAAGTTGGCTAGATCCGCGGCTTTCAGATTATCCAGGTTAGGTGCGTTTTTTTGTCGTTTTTGCCCGCAGTGAACTGCGTTATTTTCGCACTCGTGATATTAGCATTTTATTCTCGCTGTCTGCAATACTGCAATGCCGTGTAAAAACTCAGGAGGGCGTTTGCGAGCTGTTGTCTTTAAAGTCTAATACCTTCGCGGTTCAACCTACGTCAGTACACAGTCTGTGTGTGCGCGCGCAGTAATTGTAAATTTGCATATTTAAAGTATACATGCATTTGCAGTGCTGTGCTGCTGTACAGAATGTCTCATTTGAAAATTGTTGAAACGCATAGGCGTGTACAGTACTGTAACAGTGTCACATTTCTGCATATACTGCACCGACACACTTTATTCGAGCAAATACCCGGTATGTACCTGGCAGATACCTGGAATGCGCCGCTCCTCACCTCTGACAAGCCCCGTTGCATTTGCCTTCCCAGCCTGGGTTCATGCCTGGCTGACGGGCGGCTGATCTGTTAAATGATAATGATTAGGATTTAATAGGCTGCAATGTCTACCAGATGGCATAAATTCATGAATTGTAATGCAGTATATATATATATACTGTGCAGTATTGCAGCCAGCAGGAATAAAATGCTTCAATCCCTGCCTGGAAAATAACTCAATGCACTCGGGCAGAAAACAGTCACAAACCTCAATACACCCGGGTATACCCGAATTCGTGGGACTAGCCGAGCTCGAATAAAGTGTGTCGCCAGTGTAGAGGTGCTCTCCCCTCGCTCAGGATAAGTAACTGCACTGCAGGGTATTTCAACTTCTTATCTTCTGTGCAATGCAGTACATCTCTCCCACACCATTCCTTTGAACGTGTGTCTGGTTTCAATTACATTCCTGCTTGACAGCAGGAATTTACTGCGCATGCGCCTGTAACTTCGCCCACCACTGCTTGCTTGCCTGAGTGAGTGACCAAAAATTTTTTTTTTTTATTGTAATTTTTTTTTTTTTATTGTAATTTTTTTTTCTCCACAAGCCTGCAAAAACCATCTTACTGTATTACGATATTCAATATGTGCAGTAGCTTTTGACTGCGACCCTGTGCGTTTGACTGCACATGTTTGATTTGTGTGCTTTTTACATACTGTATTTGGGGGTGTATTATTATGATGAACTGCCTTTTGAAATTAAAGTATGTCTTTAGCTTTGAACTTCATGCAGCTGTACCCTGTAGCCCCCTCCCCCACGAACGCTAGCTCAAGGATTTGAAATTCCACGGAGTCGTTAATTTTCTGAATCTTGCCATTGTGTTCTTAATCCGTCCATAACCGAGCTACAAAGCCTCACTGCGCCTGCGTGTAATCCTTTTGAGATGGGAGCTGCTAACTGCGCATGATTCACCCAACCCCCCCCTCTCCACAGAGTCGTTAATTTACTGAATCTTGCATTTATGTTGTTAATCCGTCCATAGCCGAGCTTTGTTTACGGCAACGCTTTGGAAAATCCCTTCTCGAATTTGATTTGCACAGAGCATCACCTCTCTATGCGCCTGTGTGTAATCCTCTTTCGGATGGGAGCTAGTTTATTCCTGCTCATGCGCTGTAACTTTTAATTGTTATTTTATCCACAAGCCTGCAAAAACAATCTTGATATTACGTTATTAAATCTGTGCGTTTGCCTGCACATGGTTGATTTGTGTGCTTTTTATGTACTGTATTTGAGGGGTGTAGGGATCAAATTACAGTATTATGATGAACTGCCATTTGAAATTACTGTACTCTACCGTACAGTATGTTATTTCTTTGAACTGCTGCACGACTAATCCTTCATCCCTCCCCCACGCACACACAAACTCTGATCGACAGACATCTCCACAGAGTCATTAATTTTCTGAAGTTAGTTAGTCATTGTGTTTTTAATCCGTCCCGAGCCGAGCGTCAATCACCTCACTGCACCTGCGTGTACTCTAATCCTTTTAGAGATGGGAGCTTGCTGCTTACTGCGCATGAGTCACCCAACCCCCTCTCTCCGCAGAGTCGTTAAATTTCTGAAGTTAGTTAGTCATTGTGTTTTTAATCCATCCCTAGCTGAGCGTCAATCGCCTCACTGCGCCAGCGTTTACTCTAATCCTTTTAGAGATGGGAGCTTGCTGCTTACTGCGCATGAGTCACCCAACCCCCTCTCTCCACAGAGTCGTTCATTTTCTGAAGTTAGTTAGTCATTGTGTTTTTATCTGTCCCTAGCCGAGCGTCAATCGCCTCACTGCGCCTGCGTGTACTCTAATCCTCTTAGAGATGGATGCTTGCTGCTTACTGCGCATGAATCACCCAACCCCCTCTCTCCACAGAGTCGTTAATTTTCTGAATATTGCCATTGTGTAATCCTCTTTTAGATGGGAGCTTGCTGATTACTGCACATTACTCAAACCACCCCCCCCCCAACCCTTTGAGGCTTAGTTTACGGTAACGCTTTGGAAAATCCCTTCTCGATTTTGAAATGTAAATCTGATTTGCACAGCATTGTGAGAATTGAGAGTTAAAAAAACATTAACTGATTCATATTGTTTTGTCATTCATTCTTATTCATTGGTGTACTGAAGGGGTGGGGGGGGGGGTTGTGGTTGTTGTCAATGATTATGATTAGCAGGAATGTGAATAAATATTCATTTTATTTTATCAGGAACCAAAAAATACAAATATAAAAATAATCATGAATAATACATAATGCTGTCTTTATTAAGATCTTCTGGCAGATTGAAATTGGATAAACATTTAGAAAACATTTGTAAAACATGGGGAAACATGAATAATGCACATTTATAACAATATTATTTAATAATATATACTGTAATGTATAATATATATATATATAGTAATATAATTTTTTCCGTCTTTATCTTGTTCCTCATTCTGTGTACAGTACAGTAGTTCATTGAGAGAGGAGAGGTTTTGTGTAGATCATTACTGCTGTTTATATACTGTACATTTGACTGTACAAGCAGATTAGACTTGACATAACATCCCACCTCCCCCCAGGCCACCCTTTTTCCTGAAACGACAAGAAAACAAAAAATTAGTGCAGTTATGTGCGTACTGTATTATGGCATTGTGTGATGTGTAGTACTACTGTACATGTCTGGTGCTGCTTTCTCTGGAAAGAAAAAAATTGAGCAGTTAGTAGGCAGTTACTGTAGTACTGTCAAACTAGTCTATACTGGAACTACTGTATACTCTGACTACTGTTAAATACTATGTAACCAGAGGCTGGTGCTGCTTTCTCTGTAAAGAAAAAACTGTAACTACTGTATACTCTGACTATTGGGAAAGAAAAAATCTGTGCCATACTTACCTGTATCATAATGTACTTACAATACTACAGCACAGTACTACTTTCCTGATGCTTGCCCATTACGCGCGATCAAAATGGGCAACACAGTGGCAATATGGTCTATTTATTTATTGCAGCGTTCCACGGTGAATACATCGTTCCAAAAACTCATTTTGCCTTTCAACAACTCGTCCTTTTTGGAGGGTTTAGAAACTTTCCGGATATGGTCCTTTAGCTGATGCCAGACCATTTCGATCGGATTGAAGTCTGGCGATCTGTCATTGGAAAAAAAGGACAATTAGTTTAAGAGATACAGTACACAGTAAAAACACTGGGGAAAAAATGAGACACGGTTACCGCACTTACTCTGCTGGCGTCTTCACCCAGTTGATACCGCGCTTAAGGATATGCGCTGTTGACGCGGTGTGCTTCGGATCGTTGTCCTGGTAGAAACGGT
Organism: Ascaphus truei; assembly: GCF_040206685.1. Taxonomy (NCBI): domain Eukaryota; kingdom Metazoa; phylum Chordata; class Amphibia; order Anura; family Ascaphidae; genus Ascaphus; species Ascaphus truei. Next base: position 30,200,956 of record NC_134484.1, read on the forward strand.
GACCATCCGGGAACTCACGTGTGATGTATTGCACTATCTCAGGGACAATGTTGTCTTGGAAGAAAGCTTTATTCATGATTCCTATAGCAAGAAAAGAAAAGTGCTCAAAAAATTGCACAATAGTACAGTACAGTGCATACAGTAAGGCTACACTAATAAAGTACAGTGCATAAGGCTACATTATATTTCATATATTTTACCTTCAATAAAATACCTTGGTCCACGCCTAGAGATGGCACCCCACACATGCAGCTTCACGGGGTATTTTGACCGCGGCTTCAAAGATATGCAGCCTTTTTTGTGCAACGCAAAGCTTGCAAATCTCTCTAGCGACACAGTTGACTCGTCAGTGAAGATGCAATCCTGGAAAGTGCCCCCACTGTCCATCCATGCCTGGGCCTGGACCACTCTTTTGATTTTGTTTGCGTCCCTTATCATGGGGTACGCTCTGTAATGACAAAGAATAAATAATTTTAGTGGTACAGTACAGTTTCCTAAACAACACTTTTACCTCCTGTACTGTCCAGTACTAACCTCACACGTCCATATTTCCATCCAATGCTGCGTCTCATCTTCTTTTTGCTGGTCTCGGATACAGCGAGATTGTGATTTGCATGCCGAGTGTATTTGACCCTTAATGCACTCTTCTCATCATTCTCCTCACTTATTTTGTCCACCAGAAGAGTTGCCTCCCTAAAATGTAAAGAAAAACATTCCGGTAAGTAAAAATATTAGAGACAGTAGATCAACAGGATACAATATATTGTTCTATTAATATGCAGCAATATAAAACTGTTGTAATATAAATATAAATATATAAAATATATATACTGTTGTAATATAAATATAAATATACAAAATATATATACTGTTGTAATATAAACATAAATATACAAAATATATACAGTATACTGTTGTAATATAAATATGAATATACAAAATATATATCCTGTTGTAATATAAATATAAATATACAAAATATATATACTGTTGTAATATAAATATAAATATACAAAATATATATACTGTTGTAATATAAATATAAATATACAAAATATATATACTGTTGTAATATAAACATAAATATACAAAATATATACAGTATACTGTTGTAATATAAATATGAATATACAAAATATATATCCTGTTGTAATATAAATATAAATATACAAAATATATATACTGTTGTAATATAAATATAAATATACAAAATATATATACTGTTGTAATATAAATATAAATATACAAAATATATATACTGTTGTAATATAAATATAAATATACAAAATATATATACTGTTGTAATATAAACATAAATATACAAAATATATACAGTATACTGTTGTAATATAAATATGAATATACTAAATATATATCCTGTTGTAATATAAATATAAATATACAATATATATATATATACTGTTGTAATATTAAAATAAATATACAAAATATATATATACTGTTGTAATATAAATATGAATATACAAAATATTAGATACAGTACTGTAGATGTATAGTACATTTTTGGATCTAATTTTTTTTTTGAAGTGTTATAAATATACTTACACATTATATTGGGACATTTTATTAGCTTATCCAGCGGGACTAGAGGCTTAGTCTTAGCTCTCTATCCGGGCGCGGAGTGAGAGATCCCCTATTACTATTGCCCTAGCTTTCCCCCAGTTTTTATTGCCATAGAGACCATTGGTTTCTTTTTTATTCTATATGTAACCCCTTCTGTTTTAATAAAGTTTAGCCCCTTAGACTCAACAGTCTGCATCCATCCTTTCGATTCAGTTTTGCAGGAAGAATCAAAGAGAAACACCAGAAGAGAAAAAGAAACCACTACAAGTGTGTACTCACACTGGCCCGTGTGAGTATTAAAAGATATCGTTTTTTATCCCTATGTACCTTGAACATCAGGCTACATTAACACCAACTCCTGCCAGATGTTCACAGACATCTGACAATTTAAACTGATCCCTTAATCAGGAACATCAAGACACCTTGATAAGAGACCACTCACAGTGGCCCGTGTGAGTGTTTGTTCATACCATTGCATTGCAACGGTTTATTGTCACATTGTTCCATCACCCCCCTTCATAATATAACTGTTACATATATGTATTGATCATAATACCTTTCCATTTTTACGAGGACAAACCCCCTGGAGGGAGAAAACAATCAAACGAAGAAAGTTGGAGGAATAAAGAAGGAGAGAAGCGACGACCGCAGATGAAAAAACCCTACAAAGAAGAAAACCATTCCAAAGAAACCTTGATGGGATAGAACTTACACAAGGCCGTGTAAGTTTTCCATTTATTTATATTCTTCCCACCCACTAATACACACTACCGTCTGTACACCATCATTATATGGAGTCTGCCACATAGACTGGCGCCTACAATAGAGGTGTGTTCCACCATATTGACCATTAGTATATTGGACACACCACTAACTATGCTCCCCCATCTTCTTTTTGTATCACATTGTCATTAAGGATCCTGGATAGATCCTGCTGGGGTTCAGAGTCATAAGAGTCACAGGAGGACGACTTGAGAAACATTCCTTCCAGGCTGTATTATAATTATTTATTAGACATTTTTTATGTACGCCTTATTGAGATAGCGCCCGGGTTCCTTTCCAAACAAATATACTTACGCGTTAGTTACCCATGGTGCCCTTTTGCGTTCTCTGTTTTTTCCGTGTGCATGATAGCTCACGGTGGTTGCTGGCACAACGAAGCCAGAAGAAGCTAAACAGCGTTGGATAGCAGCAATTCGGTGTCCGCACATGTACATCTCCTTAATTCGCATGCTGAGATCCTTGGAAATCTTTTTAACAACCATTGCTGCGAGTAGAAAGAAATACAAACACAAGAATGTATATTCGATGTTTAGTCGATGTGTATTCAATGTGCAGTGAATCCACAAAATGGATGGTGTATTTATACGGTAATGACTCACATTAGAGTACGCCCACTTTCAACACCTGTACCTCGCTGCCATGCATAAAAGGTTACACACTTTGCATAGCCCACCACTCGATGATCTTTATCTGAACTTGCCCTTGTCCAGATACTGCATTGTGCCACCTGCTTCCATGGAGCAACCCCGATTCTATGGACGCAGTAACCCACTCGCCTCTGCCGTGCATGTCATGCAGAAAAGGCGAAAGGCGGTTGCCATTTCCACTCCATGGCAAAAGCGACAGGCTAAGGCCAATAAAGAAAACCTTCTGCTGACCCCAAAGGCTAAGGGTTTTCATAGACGTCAGCCTTATTATGTCAAGAAGATATACGGTGATGTACTCTCGACGCAAAACGATTGGCAGCCAACCCATCAAACCCGCAGACCACTTCCTCACATACGCTTCGACGACTCTCCACCCCTCGTCCTCGACGCTGCTGCTGCCGCCATCCAGGAAACCCACATGCCATCTTCTCCGGTTCTATCCAACGACGCTGCCGCCTCTGAAATCCATGCAAGGAATCGGCCATGGATGGACAATGTGGTGGACTTTATGTCTTAATCACGGGAACTGTAAGACCATACTGTTGTGCTGAACTGTGCTGTACATGTTTTGACCTGCTGAACTTAAATAAAGGAGATGTTTTGACCTGCTGTACTGTATTTACTTACTGCTTTAACTTGCTGTACACACACACACAGGACCTGCACAATTCCAGTCCCGGAGGGCCGCAAACAGGCACGGTTTTCAAGGTTGTCCTGAAAACCGGGCCTGTCTGCTGCCCTCGAGGACTGTACTGGTGCAGGCTTGACTGACTGTTTTGCACACCATTCCACTGTACTGTATACTGTATGTTTCTTTAATAAAGGAGATGTTGCATTTTGTATACTGTATTTTATGAATAAAGATTTTTTTTAATCACAGGTAAGACCATACTGTTGTGCTGAACTGTATTGTACATGTTTTGACCTGCTGTATTTAAATAAATGAGATGTTGTTGTGTGCTTTTTAACTTGTATTTATACAGAAATGTTTTAACTTGCTGTACACACACACACAGGACCTGCACAATTCCAGTCCCGGAGGACCACAAACAGGCACGGTTTTCAAGGTTGTCCTGAAAACCGGGCCTGTCTGCTGCCTTCGAGGACTGTACTGGTGCAGACTGTTTTGCACACCATCCCACTGTATATGTTTTGACTTTAATAAAGGAGATGTTGCGTTTTGTATATTTTATGAATAAAGAATTTGTTTTTAAAACATGTGACTGTAAACAATACTGACTGACTGTAAATGTTTTTACTTTCTATACATAAATGTTTTCACTACTGTAGCAGTAAACCATACACGTGTTGATGTTTTGAATTGCTGTGCACTTAAAATGTTTCTACATTGTACAGTAATTGTAAATAAATGTTTTTGTACTTACTCCACCAATAAAATAACATGTTGATTTGTTTTACATTGTTCCATTGGCTCCTTTGCTACTGTAACAAAATACAGTGTTTCTAGAATGTACACTACTGTCCAGGCACACTGTACTGTATACTGTAGACATGTTCAGTACAAAAGTATTAAAAAAAATAGAAGACACATACAGTACTGTACTGTATGTACTGGCACTGTATAGAAGACACATACTGTACAGTATGTACAGTACTGTAATACTGTACATGTAGAATAAATGCATAGTTTTTATTTTTTCGGGTTTATTACACAGTATACTGTTTATAAAAAAGTATTGTATACTGTACGGCCGGAAAACATCAGCATACTGTTTCAGGTACAGTATTCTATCCTAATCAATAACAACGGCCACTAAACTGTAAACTCCGGTACGTGGCTTTTTAAATCCGATTCAGCAATGTGCAGGCATTGTTACACAAAGTGATATTATCCATCGAAATCCCTCCATTAGCCGCTTTCTTTTCTGAGGAAAAACAAAAAGAAAAGTTTTACTGTAATGGTCTAAAGAAGTTCCCAGCCAATCCCACCAATAATTTTCTCAGGTGGCGTCTCCTGTTCACATGCGCATGCGCCTACCGTGGATGTAATGACACACATATGCGTTTCAAGAAGGTTCCAATGCGCATGCGCCTAGCGTTCCACCAATTGTTCAGTATCTGCAGTACAGTACTGTAGAAGCCGCTCAGCCAATGATATTGCTTACAGGAGAATCGCTTGACTTTTGAATCGCACCGATATTGATACTGTATTGTCAAAATAAAAAAAACACAGAAAATAATACGGCAACAATACTCACCATAGAATTTACCATTCAGCTGGCGCCGGTGCCGGTCCACTGCCAGTCCAGTGTTCTTGATCATCCACGTCAATAGTTTGCAGCGGGACTAGTCCACCTGTAGTCATCTGATGAGGCTGGAAATTGCTTCGGTACATGCAAGCTTAATCGAAACTGCACGCGAAATCTGACTCAGGCTCAGGGTTGTCACTGACGGTGGGACCGTTATCGGAAGCCGGTGCCGGTGCATTGCTTGGCAGCGACTGTCGTTTCTTAGTTGGTTTTAACACGAGCCTTCGCCTTTTGCCGTCTGTATGATCATAGATACAGGAAAAAGCCGGTGATACACACCAATACCCTCCAACAAATTGTGGCTCAATACGATAAAAACAGGAATCGCTACATAACCTTTTCCTTATTGCACGCTTCCACGTATGAGGAGCTGGCGAAAATTTGTAAAAGTCACAGTTTTCGATAAAATACTGATAAATTTGAACAACTGTTGCCATCTTATCATCTGTTGCATTAATCGTGGCCCCTATCAAATACGCGTAACTTCTGTCGGTTTTTGGAAAACGGGCTGCACTTGAACACTCATGGCGGACGGCGGGTCTCTGGAGAATACTGTAACCGAAACTGGTCTTTGTCTTTCTTTAATATGAAAAGCCTAAATTGATACATTTTTGCAACCTCTTCCTTCAGTATCAAGGCCAAGTTACAATAGCACACTGTGGTATCTTTTTTAAACGAAACACCTGCAAGTCGACACATTACTGAAGCGCATGCGCATTACAATTCATGAATATCTGCCATCTGGCGGACACGCGAAGAATTACAACCTATTAAATCCGAACCATTCTCAATAAACGCATCAACCGCGCGTCAACCGCGCATGACCCGTGGCTGAGAACACAAAATGAATGCGGCATGCTCCAGGTGAAGTGCGTCGCATTCCAGGAAAAAGCCAGGGAAAAACCGGCGATGTGTTAGACTCAGATGCGCCGCAGCAGTAAATCAATTGATAGTAACTGAATGAGTGGATCCTTGATACAGAATAGGAAAGCAGATGACCACTAGAAATTATGATTGGATAATAATGGGAATACAGTGAATTTTATGGGAACAAGTCCCGAGTAGGTGTATCTAATAAACTATGAAGAAGTAATGGTTTCTATTTTAAATAGAGACTATTTGTAAATCATGAATATTAAAAGGAGCTTGCCTTGAGTAGTGGGTACCTGATGTATATAACCCAAAATGTTCATATTATGGATAGAATAGAGCTCACACACATGTGGAAGGTTCTGAGTTGGACTGAAATTGGGATAAGGGGAATGAATACAGGAGATCACACGCTCTGCATGAACTCCGCCACAAACCCTCAGTAAGCCTGAGTCCGAAACCACACTGGTCCAAATCTTCAAAAGCAATAAAGTTAGTATCACTCCATATGACGAGTGTGTATGTCTCTTTACTCACGGTCAAATGAACAGTGATATGCTGCACACCATTAGTCAAAAAACAAAACAGTATTACCGGTGCTGCTGATTCAAAGGGATACCTGTCACAAATAGCCAAGCTTGAACTGTGAAAAGGAAAGATCCAGCGCTCCACGGATTTGCAAAAGTATCAAATATATTGCGACATTCACAACGGCCGTTTCGACCTTAGTAGGTCTTTTTCACTTGAAAAAGACCTACTAAGGTCGAAACGGTCGATGTGTACGCGCAATATATTTGATACTTTTGCAAATCCATGGAGTGCTGGATCTTTCCTTTTCATAGTTCTTTACTCACGGTACCATAGTCACTGGCAGTTCCTTTCCTTTTGGCGTTCCCCTTCTGCAAAGTTGAGAACAAAGTAGCATAAAAAAATGGCGGTGCACTGCAAGGAGATTTGAATAGGGCTGGACAAAAGTCGATAAGGTTAAGAAAAATATTTAATCAGCACTATACGTAAACGTGTACAAGGTAAGAAAATCATCTGACTCGTTTCGCTTTATAAAAAAGCACCAGAATAGGCGCGAAACGCAGCAAAGTATTTTTTACCTTATACACGTGTTACTAAAGTACTAATTAAATATTTTTCTTAACCTTATCGATATGGGTCCAGTCATTTTCAAAGTTCCGCCACATTTCTTCTGCTACTTAATTATGGGAATAAATAAAATCTATTTTATTATTTCATAACATTATAAAATAAACAGGGTATAGTAATGGGATAAAACAACATTCGCATTGGTGAGAAGCAGCCAGCCGGTGAGCTGTGTCAGCTGATCATTGGATAATAATATCAGTTGTAACAGCGAGGTAGGAGGAGGGGGGGAGGGATAACCAGTAACCACCGTTCCGACTGTGAGATGAATCACGGTGTAATTATGCCACTATATTATGTCCAGCCATCTGCATATAGCGGGAAACAGTGAATACAGAGAAATTTCATGTTCTAAAAAATGTCCTCCTTCCACGACTATCACAGGAAGTCCTTTGACAAAGCGCGCAGCCATGAAATGTACGTGGGGACTGACATCGTCAGTTAGAATAGTTCGCGGCAGTGAGCGATGCACTGCAAGTCCGGCTCCCACCTGCAGAACCCCAGTGTCGGCAGCGACACTCTTATCCTGGTGGTTCACTTTTAAACCTGCTATATAGACTTTGTTGTAGCTGTGAACTTATGCTTGTAATACCACACTTTTTGACATGGTCATAAGTCGCAGATTAAAACTAGCAAAACTCATATTCTGTATAAAACATCACATTATTTAAACTGCATCTATAAAAAGTGGCAAACTGCACAAATTAACATTCAATCCACCCAGATTGTACTTATTTTTGATGCAGAATAACCTCCATAGCCTGAAGTATGTCTTTTACGTGGTGGTGGTGGTGGTGGTGGTGGTGGTGGTGGTTTAGCTCAATTATAGGGATTCTACCCTGAATAGCCAAAGTTGTGGGTCCTGATTCTGTTGGGTCTTCGTCACAAGGCCATTAGACATGTCAGTATTACAGTAGTCTTATAGCAATATTTTAGGAGGCGTGTGGTTTGACTCTTTTAAATACTGTATACTTTCACCTGTTTGTGAATGATAAAGGAGTTAGTAAAATCAGTCTTAAATCCTAAGGGAAGTCAAGAAGGTTAGTATTCATAGTTTATAGAAATCCCCATCATCTCTAGGATTAATAAGTAACTAAGTAAGTAAGTAGGTAACTCCAGGAGAGCAATGCCGAATCCTAATATTATTTGCCTCTGTTGCTTCTCGGGTAGACACTATCCAAAATGGAAATAAAGATAACATTTTGTAATCTCATTGATTTACTTGAATAGTAGAATCAATGCAGTAGTGTCGTATCTGCATCTTAATATATTATCCCTTAATTCTGAAATGACTTTGTACCCTGTATTGCGTAGGTACTCAAGTGTATCTTCAAGAGCAACCAGAAGCCAAATTTTCAGGGAAATTCATACTGTATACTAAGGCCTCGGGCACGGTGCTTGGGGCCGCGCTGAGCCGTACTACTGCTCTGCCTCCCCTGCTCAAGCTGGTGTTTTTTTGTGTTCTGGCAGGCGAGGCAGTGAGCATGCTTTGGGGGCGGGGCGGAGGAGGAGGTGGGACTAGTCCCTCGCTCCCATATGATGTTTGCGGTCACGTGACCTCACCTCCACTCCCCTCAGTGCGGAAATTTAAACCTGCCTGTCTCCTGAAATTTTCTGAGCCTCCGCACGCGGGGTCTGCTTTACCATGTCCCAGGCCTTAGATTGTAAACTCTTCGGGGACTCATTTTTCATAATGTTACTTTTATGTCTCAAGCACTTATTCCCATTATGTGCTATATTATTATGTCACGTTGTAGCCCCCTTTCCCTATGCCTATGGGAACTACGCAGGCGACTACGCGTGCTGCTGTACCTGTTGCTCACAGGAGGCCTAAGCCTCTGGGAGCCTGGGGTGAGCTCATTCTCCTTACGGGCAGCGTCTCCACCTATGTGGGATCCCAGCATTGGTGGGAAATCAATTCACAGGAATAAATAATACATACACAAGGTATATAACAAAGATTTACTGAACACACATGCAATAGCAATAATAACTGTACCCACAATGTACACCCAGTGCCCCAACACGTGGTGGTCCCCCCCCACCCCCAAAGTACTGAGGGTGCTGTGGCATCAATACTCCTGGTGTCCTGTCCCAGTCAGTCCCACCCAAATGTGAGGTAGCGATACCCCTGTGAACCATTGATGCACATGTATACCTTCCTGGGCTCTCCTGTACCCAGGTGCAGCAGATGGATCAAAGATCAGTCAGGTCCCACACCGCAGGGCCTCCAACACCAATCCCCTCACTCGTTAGGATCCTTTTCCACCTCGTGCAGTGAGCTCCCACTGGAGTGTCTCACCGGAATGTCTTAGAGTCCTCCGGCATGGTCCAAGGCAGCAGTGCGCCGCGTGGCCATCCAGTCACCAGTGCACAGCACTAATCTAGTGTAAGGGGAGCATCCATATCTGGGGCCTTCCCTACAATACTTCACTGAATTGGCTCAGGGCCTAACTGGGGCCTAAGGGACAAGGCCTAGGCCTAGTTCAGGAGGCACTGCTTCCTGGACACTATCTGTTCCTTTGCTGGCTCCCACGCGACTGATTCGCGGGCTCTCGATCCACGGAGGATATCCTTCTCCTCCTCTTCCTGTCCCTCTCTCGCACATGCGCATTCTACTCTGAGCGCCACCTCCAAGATGGCTGCCGCATTGGTCATATCGTGCGCATGCGCAATGCAGCCTGTGCGCCACCTGAAAGATGGATGCCTCACTCATTGCGTCCTGTGCATGCGCCGAGTCTCGCACATGCGCAATAGTTTTACAAATGGCCCCCGCCTGCCCTGATCGTGCGGAGCTCTGGCCGAACCAGCAGAGCTCCCCCTTCACTAGAGGTAAGGAGGGGGACTCGGCTACACATGTTTTACTGCTGCTACACGTTTTACTGCTGTGAAGCGCTATGTACATAGAAGGCGCTTTATAAATAAAGCTATACAAATATACATAAGCAAGTTGTCTTAGTGATAATTAAGGCTGGGCAAATAGCTTAAGTATGTGTTAATTAGATACATCCTTAAATTCTGGTCTGATGTTAGCCCTCAAGGACTGAACCTGAGCACTACAGCTGTATTGAGTTTTGTATGCATATTGATATTGTAAGGTTTAATGTTTGCTGTCAGCAAAATGTAATGAGAAAATCAAAAGAGTAATAAGTATAGCTCACACTATTCTCTGCTTCATTAATTCCACTAATGAACTGTTATATGGCTATACTTGTCATGATGAAGAACGCAATCACTATGAAACCCAGATTTTTGCCCATCTGCACTGTAATCTTTGAGCATCAACTGTTTATATTGACAAAACAAAACATGCATGTGAAAACTGTGAAGGCAATTTGGATAGCATGGTACCCATTAATTAGACACCTGTAAATGATGATATCTACAAACCAATAGAGGCTACAGTATCACAGAAAACTCTGCAAAGATAAAAAAAATCTCATTCAAGACAAAAAATTCTCATCCAAATAATGTTCATACAAATGCATTATCAATAATATAATATAAACTTATTTGGGATTCATCTTTGAAAACAATGAAAACATTTCATTACAACTATTTTTTTTTTATAAAGTTATACAATGCAATATGTGATGCTAGCACTGCCTATACACCTTGTAGTTTGCAGAATTCAATAGAACTGTACCTGTTTTAAATTGAAAGCTATAACATAATTCATAAGACTTCTATATAGACAAAGCTGAATGTGAAAACTTCTTGATGCCCCATTAAAGTATTTCTCTCATCAATTGTTTTTTTTTAGACATTTCAGGGTCCACATTATGTAATGTCAAAAATTCCCCCCAAAAATTCTGGAATGTACTTTCAACGAGTTTTCCATGTACAGATGTAGCAAGTGGTATTGCGCCACTTAACTCAATGAAAATTCAGGATGTACTGTATGCTGCACATCAAATAATGGAAAAAAAATTGAAACAGTTACCAGTGCTCCTGGTCCCAGGGAAGACCTGTAAATCAACCAGTGTATCCAGTGAATAGATAAACAAAGGCACTGCAAATTTTCCTCGGGATACGAGGTACTCTGATCACTGGAGATAACAGAAGCGCAATTGGAACCACATCTGCAGCCTTCATGTCCAGCTGATGAGTTCTAATGTGGGTAACTTAGTCCTGCACCACTTCACACATTCATGCTAGTTGTTGATCGCGTAGAGCGAAAAGTTGCTCATGATCCCCTAAGTACTGTCCTTGGAGGGTAACGGCTTGTCCTACCTCAGCGGGGTCCATGTTTGGGCCGGGCAAAATGTAATGATGCTCATCTCAAGCAGGAAACGGACCCGCAGGGCTGAGGTAGGAAGGTGAAAGAACCTACCTGAGCCGAGGGACAGAGTCCTGATTGAGTAGTGAGTCACAAGCCGAAGTTCAGGGCTGGCAGCAGTTGCATGGTCGGTGTGTATGCAGAGGTCGAGGCCGGCTGAAATCAAAGGTTAGTCGAGGACGTGAGCCGGGTCTCCTAACGTGAAGACAATAGGAAAGCACATTGCATGAACTCAGCACGAACTGAAACTTTGCTCTGCAACTTCCTGCTAACAGGGCTGTCCTTTTAAAGGAAGTTGCCAGGACCAAAACGGACGATCCAGCCACAGAGGGTGAGCAAGAACAAAATCCTAAACCGGAATGTGAAAACCCGGAAAGGATTTTTGCAAACCTCATACGGTCTCTCTTTCGGTGTTCTATGATTACCTTTGAGTATGGCCACCTTCAGATCGTTCATCTTATAGCCAGAGTCAGAGAAATGTTCGCAGACAGGACTGTCTCTTGTTCCGCGTGTGATGCTGTGGCGATGCAAATTCATTCTCTTGTTTAGCCCCTGTCCTAGCTCACCTATGAAGTAGCAGCCCCTTGGCATTTCATGCACATGATAAGGTACACGACATTGCTGGAGGAACAGGTGAACCTTCCTTTGATTTTGTACTCCAGCTTCCTGTGTGGTATTTGTATTGCGCCCGCTGTGTGGAGCATTGCGCAGGTTTTAAAAACACAAAAGAACAAAGAATCCCAAAAAGAAGCACTCAGATACTAACCACAATAATGAAAACATATCTACTGAAAAATACACAATGCATCACATCAAAAAGTTAGAAATACAATAATAAAAAACATAAAGACACAACCTGGAAACCTCCTATAAAATACCTCTGAGGACTCGCTGCAAGTGCAAATAGCACACACTAGAGACTACTCCCTATCAAAGAGACGACATGGGGAACAAAATGTACCCCATGCAGTCACGACCAGCCAGTCATACAACCAGAAAAACTGGTAAGGTATGTAGAATACAACCTCTAGCTCACTAATAATAAATCTGGACACTCAACACAAGAATACATGTGAAAATGTCTAATTGTACTGCTGATGTATGCAGTCTGCTAGATGTCTGCAGAATGTCAGTGATGAGGCAGTAAAGACAAACTGATATTAGCAAGCCACATAGTTGCATATGGTGGATTAAGATACAAAGTATTACAGCAATACAAAACAAACTCTACATATAAAGTCTCGCTGAATGCACATGCAAAAAGATCCCATATTAAGGAAATATGCATGAAAACTCCAAAATCCACCATCCAATAATTGGTGGAATACAATTATAAAGAAAACCGATACTCAGCTGAACAGGGCATAGTGAATCCCTGTAAGATAGCAGTAAGCTGATAATGTATCAGTCCTTAGTAGAGAGAGAAAAAGTGAGTCCAGGATAAATGCAGCAATAGTCCAGCATAACAGGGGTGGAGGTCCCAATTGAGTTACACTCTTTGCATTTCACCCTAACGGGGCTTCTTCCCGGAGTGCTGAATGCCTAATGAACTGCTGTAGAATTTAAAGGAAAATGCTGAGATGATGCCAAAATTATTTTGTTTCAATCACAAACTCATCCAATGGTATGTGCTTGCGTAAAAGTAAATAAAACAGCTGATGAGGAAAATATACATATTGTCTGCTATGCAGGCTCCGGTGTCCCTTCAAACTCAGGTGAACCTCGACTGATTATTTTAACGCATGCGTGAAGACAGAACCGTTCCTCAGCATACAGGCATTCTTGATTTCAAAGATCATTCCCGCGACTTCAGGGCAGCTATTGTAGCCAGGAGTATAACATTGTCATGTGCTCAGACGAGCTGCTGGGTGAATACAACACCTATGGTGTACATGGCTGTGGGGGGAACACAAAACGGAGCATAGAGGGGACCACTATGAAAGTCTGGGCTCAGGGGCAGTAAGCTAATCCCTGTCAGCTCATCCGTCTTGGGTCTTGTTGCTCCGTAGCTTTGGATCCTGCAGCGTGCATCCAGCAGGGAAAGCATGCTAAGAGAGAGATATGAGTTGTAAGGCATTTAACAAAAAATGTAAACGGGCAATCAAATTAGCAAAAATGGATAATAAAAAAAGGATTGCAATAGAAAGTAAGATCAACCCTAAAAAGTTCTTTAAGTACCATAAAAACAAAAAAATTAGAAAAGAAAATATAGGACCCTTTCAGTGTGAGATGGCAGACAGATCATTGGAGATAAGGATAAAGCAGAGGTATTAAACACATTCTTTGCCTCTGTGTTTACAAGGGAAGAATCAATTTCAATAGTAGTGCCGCAGGAGGAAGCCACCATCTCTATATTAACGAACAATTGGTTAACTGATGAAGAAGTTCATAGGTCAATTGATACAATTAAACTAAGTAAGGCACATGGCCGTGATGGCATACTTCCAAGTGGGCTTAAGGAGTAAGTTCAGTAATAGCCCAACCATTACATTTAATATTCAAGGACTCCATTTACACAGGCTCAGTACCACAAGATTGGCGTAAAGCAGATGTGGTACCTATATTTTAAAAGGGAGCTAGATCACAAAAAGGCAATTACAGCCATGTAAGTCTGACTTCAATAGTGGGGACGCTTCTTGAATGTTTAATACGGGATAATATTCAGGAATATCTAATGGAAAACAAAATTATTAGTAATAGTCAGCATGGATTTATGAAGGACAGATCATGCCAAACTAACCGTAGTTGTTTCTTTGAGGAGGTAAGTAGGAATTAAGACCAGGGTAATGCAGTTGATGTAGTCTACTGTACTTACATTTTGCAAAAGCTTTTGATACGGTTCCACACAAGAGGTTGGTGTACAAAATAAAGCAAATTGGACTCAGTAATAATATACAGTATGCACCTGGATTGAAAACTGGTTGAAGGATAGACAACAGAGGGTTGTCATAAATGGAACTTTTTCAGGTTGGGCTAAAGTCGTGAGTGGAGTACCTCAGGGATCGGTACTGGGACCCTTGCTTTTTAACTTGTCTATTAATGAGCTTGAGGTTGGCATAGAGAGCAAAGTCTTCATCTTTACTGATGACACTAAATTGTGTAAGGTAGTAGAATCAGAGCAGGATGTAATCTCTCCATAAGGACTTGGAGAGACTGGAAACTTGGGCAGGTAAATGACAGATGTGGTTTAATACAGATAAATGTAAGGTCATGTAAGGGAAGCAAGAATAAACAGGCAATTTACAAATTAAATGGGGATAAATTAGGGGAAGTATACAATGAAGAAACAGGCACACGGTCTTAATCATGACCTTGAGAAAGGCAGCACTGAACTGCCGAAACTTTGGTCTTTATGGCACATTATACCTCCTTCATGATTAAGACCGTGTGCATGTTTCTTCATTGTATACTGGATCATATTGGGACTTCAGGAGCTCCCCAGAACCAGCGCACCGGCAGCTAAGTACCCCACCCCTGTTACCTATGTGACTGAGTGCGTGTCTCATCCTCTATCTGGATAAATTAGGGGAATCCTTGATGGAGAAGAATTTAAGCATGCTTGTAGACAGCAGGCTTAGCAATAGTGTCCAAAGTCATGCAGCAGCTGCAAAACAACATGCCGGATGCAATTGTGGTACGGTGCCAGAGACCACCCCCACGTTCCCTTTGCTAATGATTCCAGGACAGGAACCGGTATCCACACTACCTGATGACCGGGAGGGGGAGTCGAATATCCTGGGGGTGTTGGGTGTACCTCCCCTGGTGGTGCGGGGGCCAGGAAGCCCAATGCCAATAGTTTCCAGGGAGGGCGAGGTGTACCGACATCGCGGCCTGGTTGAGGTGTCCTCCCCTGCCCCAGAAAAAGATGCGCCCAGCTGTCCAAGTCCTGCAGAGAAAAGACCATCCCTTACCAACAGTCACCGGTGGAGTCCAGTTCCTGAGGTGTCTATCCAGAAGGCCGAGGTTCATTCAGAGCCTTGGAGGAGCCCCATGCCCGAGGAGGACGCCGGAGCGGTGAAGGCATCGTCTTTAGCGGAACCTGTGGAGCCAGAAGCCATCCATTACCTTCAGATGGGTGAGACTCCTACTGCTTACCCCCAAAAGGATCCCGCTGCGGCCTATCCAGATGAGGAGCAGCCAGGCGGGGCTGTAAGGAATAGGGAACGCTTCCACAGTGACGCGCTCCCTCCTTACCTGCAACCTCAAGAAGCTCTGCGGACATGCGGAGCGCGCGCACGGAGAGGTACTTATGCCATTACGGGAACTGGCCCTGCCTCCCGTTCAGATCACATGATGGTGCCCAAACGTGACGCATGTGCACCGCTCCCTAGCTGCGTGTCAACATCCACTGATCACCTAATCACTCCCACCTTTCTCCTGCACTGCTCCACCTATCCCTGCCTCCGCTGCGGCCGCACCTCCGTTCCTCCCCTCTGTCTGATTGGATATATTCCCTTATATATGCTTAGCTTTGCCACTGGCACTTTGGCTGAGCATAGTTCTTTGTAGACTTGCTGTCTCCACGTTCCCTTTTCCAGCTTTGCCTTGCCTTATCTTGTTTACAGTTTGACTTCCAGAGTACTGACCTGGCTTGACCCTTGGACTCAGCTTCTCTAGACTATTACTTCCAAGCTTCTGCATCTCTCCAACCCTGAGCACGGCACCTGGACCTCAACTATTCTACTGTCTCCTACCGTCGTCCTCGGCAAGTATCAAGACCCTCCTTATATCTCCAACCCTGACCCCGCTACCTTGACCATCCACTCTCCAGATGTGCCCTCGTTGCTGTGGGTGGCGTTCCCACCTCAGTACCGGGGACTCGCCAAGCATTGCAGGGGCCTTGTAATGACAGGGTTATTAAGAACAGGTTCCGTCAGTCTCATGGGTACAATTTCCCTTATGTACCTGAGCCGATCATGCAGGAGATAGAGGAGAATAGGCATGATTGGCACAAGCAAGCCGTGATGGTCTTTCTTATGGCCAAAACCAGTAGGAAAGAGTTCATCACGAGTCTCTCATTGTTACCATCATGGGGGAATGGATGATAGGGATCTGTATTTTTAAAGACATGGTAGAAGTCTGACAGGAGGCTGGTGCCCCTAAGGTATATTTTGTGTGGGCAAATGATTTTGAGGGACGGGTAATCAAAAAGCCTGATCCCAAATATTCCAAGTAGTAAACCCTATTCTTCATGTCGGAAGAAGTAGTACAGTATATCATCGCTATAATCAGTGGTTGATTTGGGTCCCTGCTGTCCGTATATGTATTCTGGTTATTTTGTACCACCATACAGTATGGGTAACCTGTTATTATCTTACAGGCTCCAGTGATGGATGGTGCATCAAATTCATTCCAGTGAGGACATGGAATTTTCCACCCAGTGGAGAGTGTAGCATGGCCGGTCCAGACTGCCTCTCTGCCTCCTGTCATGTAAGTCCTGATAGCTACAGAATGTGGCAGGCTATCCTGTTGGTTATCCCTCTGACATCCATCTGAATCCACTGTATACCATCTGCAGTGACTGCCCAAATAAAGTCGATTGTTATATATACCCCTGACTGAGTCTACAGTCTATTGGGCAGGGGTGTGAAAGAAGTCTGTTCTGGTGGGGTCTGTCTCTGGAAATCCTGGAGCCCACCGGAGCTGGAGGCGCTGACACCCATGAGTGAAGACTAAAGATCGCCAAAAGCCTATCCTGTTCCCCACACCATCGCGGACTGCTCAGCTCTCCTTGACCCTCACAGGTATGCAAGCACCACAAACACCTGTAGAAGCAGTACATCTTCCAAAGAGGGGGGAGAAACAGTGTTAAATATATATGTCTTTAGGTATTATACCTGAACCTGGGTACCATACAGCTCATCAATGGTGGGAAGAACGTGTGGGGACTCCTCCTAGTTTCTGAGATATTTGTAGTTTCTGTGCCAATTTGAGCCATACTGTGTTCACCGGGTTAGTATTTTTTCCAGTGGATAAAACCTCTTATATCTCAAGTACTGTTGCTTGCTGTGATTGACCTGTCATGTACAGGATGTGGGTGGAATACAGTATATTTTAACCTTCTCATCTGTTGACATCTAGTAAACTCTATGCCGGGGTTCTCAACTCCAGTCCTCAAGGACCCTCAACAGATCAGATTTTCAGGATATCCCTGCCTCAGCACAGGTGGCTCAATTAGTCCCTGATTCAGCACAGGTTTGACCGACCACTGATTAAGCCACCTGGGCTGAAGCATTGATATCCTTAAATCCATACCTGTTTGAGTATCTTGTGGACTGGAGTTGAGAACGAACCTTCACTCTTCACTATTAAGGATGCACTCTCCCTATGTGTTTTTAGGTACTGCCCTGTGAGCAACCAGAATCGCCAACATATTTTCATTATTTAAGTTGATAGCACATTACTTATTCTACTCCATTATCGATAAGTTCAAAAGCAGACATTATTTAGAAGGCCTCGTAGTTTGGAATAATTTCTTAATATCAGACAAAGGGAAATCAATATCAGACGAGTTACATTAATATGATTTGTCATTTTTTATAAGGTCTAAAATAGGATGTATAAACAAACTAGCTTTATTTTACACATCAATTGAAGTCAGAAACTAAAGCAGCAACTTTGATGTAGAGGAAAATAAAATGGTTTGATATTTCCAGGCACATCATTTCAGTAGGTGAAAATTAATTGGCCTGGGATGAAAGAAGTTACAGTACTTTAAAAGATGAGTCAGATGTGTATATAATCATAGATGCATTCATGCCAAGGTAGATTTGCTTGAGGCATGGCCTTCAAAAAAAATGAGTCCACAAAAAAAGTTTGCAAATGATTTCCCAGTGCCAAATTGAAGGCATAAAAATGTGATACGTAATAGAACAGCAGATGTGACAATTTATCTGATGTATTTTGAATAAAAAAAAAAAGTTATTGCAAAAGAACATTGCTTGTTTGCAACACACATTGTGCAGAAAAAGGAATAATAGATTTAATTAGGATTTTCTCTTAAAAACATTATCACTCTGTGAATAGGATCAACACTTAACAGTTTTTTCAAAGCCACAAGTGAATTTAAATTGCCCCCTTTTAAACAGATAACACCATAAGGTGCACAGCACTCAGTAAACCAGAAAACGTACACAGTATCTGTACATATTTTCTATAGTCTAATAAGTTGGTCCAGCACTTCCTGCTTTCGTCCATATTGGGGATTCCCGGCATAGAAGGTTCTGATGTATCTCTGAGAGCAAAGTCAAGCACTGAACAAAATCAGCAGTGCTGTAACCGCTACGCGTTTCACACAAATCGGTGCTTCATCCGAGGGTTACATCACAGGGTGTCAATTAAAAGTAATTGCAAAGATTAGGTATATAAATGTAGTTCCATACATATTCAAGAACTTTTACAATCTATTACTACAGAAAACAGACTGAATATAGGAACTATGATCATCACAAATCTAGAGTTTTTTGCAGAACACCTCGAAAGTTTGAACAAAGTATGAGGTCTAAACATAAAAATGAACATGGTCAGGATAGATACATTCCCAAAGAATACAAATGGGAACCCAAAAATCCATCTTATAGAAACCATACAAACAGAACAAATGATGACTGGACTACTGTCAATAGATGACCAAATCAAAATAGATATAGACCTACATATCCAGATAAAAGCCATGTAGAGAAGATAACTATTCTGACATGCACAGAGACATGCGAACAAAACAAATCTCCTTAAGAAATAGATTTGATTCCCTGCAGAACCATCAAGATGAGAGTGATAATGAGAATTTTTATACAGGATGAAAACAATGAGATCATCCAAGCTAATTTGAGATTTACATAATCCACCTCCCCAGAAACCAAACAATACCACATTAATCTCTAATGGTATCTTCAATCTGTCTTCCTTAATAATTGACAATTGCCTTATGAATGTTCTAAAAAATGGTTTATCATTTGCACCTACAAGCAATACACAGAGGTTTGATCTTTATGTGGACCTACAGAAGTTCATTCAGAAGTTAACTCTACATAGACATTTTTCCAACACAAGAAACAAACAATTAGATACTATACCCTATGCAATTTCAGATATTCAGGTCACTACAGCCGAGGAGTAAGCTGCACTTGTTGACCTCATGGACCTAATAGATGAGGTGATCACATGATCCATGTGGAAATGTGCCAATCATCCATTCCCAGTATAAAACAAAATCAATGTTCTATCCCCATTTTTCCAAAGGCCATTATATTGACCTACAGTATTTGGTAAACTGGTGGAAAAATAATTTCTCAATTCGTTCAATTAATATACATTTAAAAACTCTAAAACTGCAAATCTCACTACTGAAGAAAAACTAGCACTCAAAACCTTGAAATCAAATCTTAACATTATTGTGTGTAAAGCAGACAAGGGAGGGGCATAGTCCTTCAGGATAGAGCAGTTTATTGTCAGGAGGCTGTGTGGATCCTGTCAGACTCTGTTTCCTATTGTAGATTAGAGAAGGACCCTACCGCTGGATATCTGTTAGAGTTTAAGTCATTCCTCAACCAGGTGTTGAGCTTGGGAGTATTAAACAGATCAGAATTTCAATTTCTATTTTGTGCGACACCCAACATCCCTACAATTTATCACTTACCTAAAATTCACAAATCACTTACTAATCCACAGATGCGCTTTATTATTTCAGGCATCAACTCCTTGACATTTTACCTTTCTCACTACCAAGATTGTTTTTTACAACCACTGGTTCAAAAACTTCCATCTCACTTATTAGATACCACTACAGTCCTTTCACTTATAGACACTATCACTTGGAAACTCACTTATAGATTAGCCACTTTAGATGTTCAAGCACTTTACATATATAAACCACATTGAGAAGGTCTTCAAGAAGGTTTTCCATTAGTTGATTTATTTTTATCTCTACATGGCACATTACCACTAGTTAAACCCCAATTTATATACGTCTATTTTTAATTTATTCTCACTCACAATGACTTTCTTTTTAACAGAAAATTTTAGTTACAGATATGTGGCACAGCAATGCACCTTCTTTTGTTAATCTCTATATGGGATGGTGGGAGTCCTTGCATATATGGGGACTCGATGTGTCTCCTCCCCAGCTAGTGCTGTTGAGGAGATACATCGACGACATCTTCGTTATCTGGGATAGAGACTAGGGGTCATTCAATTTGTTTGTTCAACGCATTAATCAAAACGATTTTAATATTAAATTTACAAGTGAAAACCATTCAGATTATATTTGCTTCCTTGATTTAGCCATTTGCTTTGACTCAAATCCTATACTGTATATAATAAAACTCTAAAGAATTGATAAAGTGTGTGCCCATTTAGGGGGTTTGTTTACATTTTTTGTTTTATTTAATCGAGTGCTTTTATTTGCGCAATGGTCCTTTGTCTTTTCCTCTAAGTACATACTGCTGCGGCCAAGTTTATTCGAGCATTTGCCCGTTCTTGGCCGCAGCAGTATCCTGGCGCGCGCCCGAGGGTGACGGGCGCGCGCCAAAGCAGCGGAAGAGCGCCCTCCGATCGGGGCGCTCTCCCTACCGCTGCCGGGTCTGCCGGGTCCCCCGGAACCCCCTGCCGCCGTCCCGCGATCGCGGGACACCAGGGCTCCCTCGGGGAGCCCTGGACGCGCGTGCAGGGGGCGCAGGCTCCCGAAGACGCATGACCGCGCGTCTATGATGCGCGGCACGCCGAGGGGCGGCCACTAGCAAGCCGGGAAATCTCCCAGCTTGCGGTACCGGCCACACTTTAATAAAGTGTGTCGGTAGTGTAATTTGCCAAGTTTTGTGATGGGCTCATTCTTACTCACTAGAATGTGAGTACATCTACTATAGAACCCTGCTCATAGAATACCATTAATCCAAACGATACTGTTTTATGGTTTTTGTTTCTCTTTCTATTTTTATACTGATGTCCACCTCTCCCTCATTTTTGTGTATTCAATATTCCATACAGCCAATTTGAACTTATGAGCTGTGACTCACTAAGCTCCAATACGTGTTGAACTGCCATTGAAATATATTGCAGTTGAAGCCGGATCAATCTTTGATGCGCATTATTGGAGCTTAGTAAATCAACAGAAAGGTCTTTATCCTTTACACCAAGAATTGCCTCACAGTTTTAAAGCGATCACTTTATTGATTATTTCTGCAGTCACTACTACCTCTCTGCATTAGGCCACGCATATAGTAGCGGTGACGGCGCACAGCGTGAAAAGAAAGGCATGAAGTCCTTCACAGGTGCCCATAGTGGCCTCGACGGCACTGCGCAGCGAGATGTCGACCAAAATCACTAAAGTCAGTGGATTTTGTGTTTGTGTGCGGCCGCCGTGTGACATCAGCATCACGTGAAGCGGTTGAGCCAATTATGGTGAACCGCTCGCATGATGTCACGGGACACTCCCCTGTCGCACTCCCGAGGTCTCCTGCACCAAGAGCAACTATCGCCATAGCGTCGGCGACGTGTGACGTCAGCGGTCGCAACAACTTCGCCGTAGCCGCTACTTTAGGCGTGACTTTATTGTATTCCTTCTACATTCACTCACAACAATAGACACCACAATCATTTAAGACAAATACTTGTATGTACAGCAGTCACTTCAGAACAAGAATGTTGTTAAGTCTCCTGTGCTCATACATTAATGACACATATTACAATTATCACGCTGGCCAACATAAAAGAAAATCTGCATGTCCTAGATTCATGAATCAATCTATTTAGAATAAATTTGACAGCAAAATGAAAACTAAGCAAATGAAACCGATTGGGATTTGTAAATAATCTCTTCTAAGAAGGAATAAGGTACTTTAGATTTGTGAACCCTATGAAAGTCATGCAGCCTTTTATAAAAAAGAATTGAAAAAGTAGACAGACTATTGAAAAATAATAGGAAATTACTGTAAGTATGACTATAGTCAATTGTATATCTCCTATCTTACAATAAATAATAAAGTTCATGATCTTGAGAATACTTTCAGGAAGACAAAGAAGCAATTGAAAATGTCTGTACATACCGTAATGAAAATTCTGAACACAGTTGAACTAATGGCAACAGAATAAAACTATGAATAATTTACAGAATGTGGATCAGTTGTTTAAAAAATATATAACACAAGTTGAAATATAAATGTAATTTAAAAACTAAAGACTGCTATTGGGCTGTTATAGATTAGATTGTAAGCTCTTCGGGGCAGGGACTCCTTTTTCTAAGTGTCTTATGTCTGAAGCACTTCTTCCCATTATGTGGTTTTTGTAGTATTTGTTATTTATATGATTGTTACGTGTATTACTGCTGTGAAGCGTGATGTACATTAATGACACTATAGAAATAAAGATATACATACATACAGAAAAGTTTAAGGAGAAAGACACAGTCATAAAATTACTTACAGAGAGCCCTACAGCCATTTTATATAGGATCTGCATACTGTATATCATGTAATGCATTACAATTTGTAGACTAGCATAAAAAGTCACAAAAAAGGCTACCACAGCTACCTATAGTAAAGCCTGTAGATTTACTATTGTTCCTTGGGTAATATTACTAATAATGTCTCCAAAGTGTAATATTTACTATTGTTCCTTGGGTAATATTACTAATAATGTCTCCTAAGGGACATTACTCCGCTGCCACTGACACCCTGTGAAATGGACTTTATTTGTCATAGAACTCATACAAAAAGTACTATTAGCGATTAAGTTCACAAGTGAGTACTGTACAGTATGTTGTAAAAGCAAACATCAAAGGCTGACAATTGCTAACAAGAGATGTGCAAATACTGTATGTCCCAGCACCATTTTTACAGATTTCAAAGGTGTTTTTTAATTTTATTTGTGGAAGTCACCTACACACATAAGAAGTCACCTACACACCTGCAAAAGTGACACTATTCAAGACATAAAGTTAATATTTTGTAATGGAGGAGGCACAGAGGAGCCTGTTATATACAGTATACAGTATAATATAGTTTACAACATCTTGAAATAAATTATTCAACAAGACATGGATATCATAAGGATGTATGTAGTGTTACATAGTTACAAAGCAGATGAGGTTGAAAATGTATATCCATCGAGATCAACCTATCTTAAATTTAAATGACAGATGTTTAGCTTATATTTGTATTTACAGTTTTTTGATCCAGAGGATGAAATGTAAGCAAATAAAGGGCCTCATGCAGTAAGCGTTGATAAGGGAAATATGGCCATGTTATAGCCAAAATTGGGTTTGAGATTCAGTAAGCGCCGATAAGTGCTTCATATCGCCAGGTTTCGGAGTCGATAATTTGGTTATGGCCAGTCGCCTGCCGATAAGCCTGTTTTCGACACTGATCGCCACTTTTTTAAATCGGCTGGATTCAACAAAAAAAAACAGCTTATCGGGGCTGATCGGCACTACGAAATTGAGATGTTATGGCCGATTTCTCCCGCCAACTAAAGTTGGCATTTTGGACGGGAGAACGATCGCTAAGGCTGCCGGAACGGCACTTAGAAAAAAAAAATCTTCTGTACATCAATGGAAGTCAATGGAGCGGGGACGTATAACAGTATAGTACTGTTTACGTTTCATTGCTCACAATACAAGGGGGATTTGCATTACAGTGTGGGGGCATTCCCTGCATTGTGTCACAGCTGACGTGTCTTATTTGCATAACATTCGACTTTTACATGTTTTCAGCATTTGCGGGTCACATTACTCATCATGTGATGATGTGGCAAGGGAAAATACTATACTACACTCTTAAAGGAGAACCTCACATCATATCACACATTTTACTCAACTCAGCGACAATTATTTACATGGTGTCACACATGTCACACATGTCACACATACACCGTATATTCATGTTCCTTTACATTACACAATGCTTGTAATGTGTCACGCATCTTTAAACCTTCATGTACATCTGTATTCTCATGTTTACATATACTTTTGGGTCCTCCCTATTTTCATGACGTCACTTATTGGACGCTCAATCACATTGCATGTTTACATTGTAACCGTAGCATTACAAGCACTTCAACCTAACTTATACACACATGTACAGTAATTCAGCATTGGGACACCTTGTTAACTCATTCTATACCAACTATCCTCATTACACAAATGCATGCATATGCACACGACTATTCATTGTTGCCAACATGTCACAATAACATGGATAATTACACATGTTACACAAAACTTTTCCCACGTCAATCTCAGCCTTTTTGTCTCATTACATGACTGACTCTTGCGTTCACAAGTGTTACATGCATTGCACATGCAACTATTTATTTGCAAGCAATCTTTGTACAAAGCTTCACGTCACATCATTGCCAAATATCATCATTCCCTGCAGAATACACACAACAAATACTTAGAACAACAAGTGCACACAGCTTGCCACAGAAGTACTTTATTATGTTAATGTAACACCTTGCATTTTACTATGTCACCTGACATCATCACATACCTATTTAAAGGACGCACATTACCTGCTCATTCACAGCTACTCATTTCAAAATGTTGCGAATGTTTAGGAGACGGAGGAACATTCTTTTCTATGACATGCTTGATGATGAAGACAATCATATAGGGCAAGGGAGGGACACACCGAGGGACAGTGACAGTGACGCGGATACGACAGGGACAGGGAGAGGGACAGGCCGAGGGACAGGTAGAGGGACAGGAGATCAGAGGAGAAGACAGAGGAGACAACTTGTGCCTCATCCGCGTCTGTACAGGGAGAGAACCCTGTTAGATGGGATGAGTGAGGAGGAGATTGTAAGTCGCTATCGTTTGAGTTCAGCAGCAATCTTAGCTCTTTATGAGGAGATAAGGGGGGATTTAGATTTTTTCACAGCCAGAGGTCGTGCAGTCCCTGGGCTTGTTAAAATGCTGTGCTCATTACATTATCTTGCTTCCGCGTCATACCAGACAACTGTGGGCATAGTGGGCGGGGTCTCGCAATCTACATTCTCGCGGGCCTTGACCCAGTTTCTCTATGCACTCAATAGACGCGCTAGGAATTATATTCATTTTCCTACAGAGGCGAC
The DNA here is from genome assembly GCF_040206685.1 of Ascaphus truei. Classification (NCBI taxonomy): domain Eukaryota; kingdom Metazoa; phylum Chordata; class Amphibia; order Anura; family Ascaphidae; genus Ascaphus; species Ascaphus truei. The sequence continues at coordinate 30,226,608 of NC_134484.1, forward strand.
AGAGTGGCTGGAAGTCAGGACTGGCTTTTATAATATAGCAGGGATACCATGTGTGCTGGGTGCAATCGATTGCACACATGTTGCTTTGATTGCACCTAGTCAGAGTGAGCATGTGTACCGCAATCGGAAGCACTACCATTCACTCAATGTACAGGTGGTATGTGATGCGACGATGAGGATAATGCATGTGGTACCCAAGTTCCCTGGTTCCAGTCACGATTCCTCTATCCTGAGGAACTCTTCAGTCTTCCATGCGTTCGAAGAGGGACATTTTGAACCTGGTTGGCTGCTGGGTGAGTACATATTTACATGTTCTAACACAAAACACATGTTGATTTAGGAATGTTGGCATTGTACAATTTGATCACTAATGTCAGCTTATGTGTGCTCCATTCATTATAGGTGACTCAGGATACGGAATTAGGCCGTGGCTCTTGACTCCGGTGCTAAACCCTCAAACTGAAGCAGAGGACAGGTACAATGCAGCCCATATATCTACAAGATCTGTTATAGAGAGGACATTTGGCCTACTCAAGACCAGGTTTAGGTGTCTGGACAGAACTGGTGGGGCTCTTCTATACAAGCCTCAAAAAGTGTCTGATATTATCCTTGCCTGTTGCATTTTGCACAATGTTGCACTCAGGCACAATGTACAGTCAGACCTAGCTGAGGCTTTGGTAGACGAGCATCCCACCCATGTAGCTGCTGAAAATGAACAAACAGCCAGTGGTGGCCAGACACGACAGAATCTCATCAATTCATTTTTTTCTTGTAAGTACAAACTCATATGTTCCTAGTACTACTTTTATAGTTTAATTATGTTATATTAACAATAATGTTTCTTTATATAACCTTCTGTTAGGACACAGATGAATATGGGTTGCACACCTTTCTTTTCTCTGCTGTGTGCACAAAGGGATGTGGCACCGGTATGTTATTGTTGCACAGGTTATATAATCCCTCTTCAATTGTACTTTAGTTGTGTGTATGTGAATACAACTTGGGTAACAAAGCAATAATATTTTAGCATTGTGTTATTCCTTATGCTAAGACAAAACACATATTATGCCCATAATCATTCATGCTTCTAGTATGCTTACATACAATGTTATTGGTGCAGTGTAACATGTACATCCATATGATGTGTACACCAGGCTGATTTACATTTTGAATGTCATGAAATATACATGGTGTTGTACATTTAACACCAAATACACACTTTGCTGTGTTGTTTACGGTACTGAAGATGGCATGTCAATGTTTGCAATTTATATATTGTTCCTTTGCATTATAGGTATATCTCCAGTATGACTGATCATGGTATGTATATTTGCTGACATCTCTCATAAGATGTGGCTACCTCAATCTTCCTATAATTATTGGAACTAAAAACCCAACATATTGGTTTAAACACAAATGTTACATATATGTACTTTCTGTATCATGTATATGCATTTAGCTACTCTTGAGCTTTCATGTGCATTGTATTACAAAATGATTACTCACATTTCATCACATTTTATGTATGTTTCCTTATAATTTCCATTAATGTAATATAGAGGTGGTTGGAGAAAAGGGGATAACTGTACTTATTTGTTTACTTACGGGAGCACATTCATCACTAGCATAGACACACTTTTTAAGACAACTGTTTGTGTCTCTATCAATTGGTGTAGGATCCATGTATAACACCGACAAATGATAACACCAGCTTTATTATGGTAGCTTATATCATCATATTGACTATACTATGTATTTCTAAACGATTAATAAACACAGTAAACTATAGTTAGTTAGGTTAATGAAATATACACAGAAACGTACTTCATAACATGATGGTAATGTCATATTCAGAACATCATGCATTGGAGGGGACCATAACATCTGGCCAGTAACATTATTTGCTACAGTCCCAAACCATTTTATCTACATACCCATGTAACAAGAGATTTTAAAAATAAATGGCTACTTGGTTGTAAGTGTCCTTTACATTGGGAGAAGGAGTGGCTCACTGAGTAAAGACACACACTGGCACTGATAGTTTGAAGCAGGGGAGTCTGGTTCAATTCCCGGTGTGGGCTCCTTGTGACCTTGGCCAAGTCACTTTATCTCCCTGTGCCTCATGCGGCAAAAAAACATTTGTACGTTCCACGGGCCAGGGACCTCAGGCTGAAACATGTGTCTGTAAATCGCTGCGTACAACTAGCAGCCCTATACATGAACATGCTCATATTATTATTATTATTGTTACATAGTTTCGACAGTCATACGTTCCATTACATATTAGAATACACAAATGTGTTAGCAGAGTGGGAATGGTTGTTATATATAAAACACACCATGTCATAAAATGTTAGTAGTCATTAAAGAACACTCAATAAAAATTCATGAGGCACTCTTTTGCAACATCATTATGTTAATTAAGTGCTTATGCAATATAGGCATAAGGGTATCACATTTTTAATTGTTTGTTAATAAGCGCTGCAAGCAATATAAAATTAGTTCCATATGTAGTATAGTAGTCGGTGGCTCCTCCTCACAATCATCTCATATAAAGGTAGACTCTTCTGAAATCATACATTGATCCGATTGTATCTTCCCCGACATCTCTGAAATACAGCAAACACATGATGGTCAAAGATGGCACCTTACTAGATATGCATCCGTGACAACGCGTTACGCAGCTCTATATGATTGTGTAGATACACACGTCACTCACTTATATGTTAGAAGTAAAACTGTTCATCAGTATGTAATGTTTCTTTAAATTTGTAGCAGGCATAACTATGTATAAGAAGTGAACGTTGCCTGTATACTGAAAGATGTGCGCGCACATCTTTGTGTGCGCACGCACTTCACGCTTGGCTCCACTAACTGTTAGCGCATGCGCAAAACAAAGCGTACGTTGTGCGTTCAATACATGTTGAAAATACCAGTAAACATAACATCTTTATTTCAAATACAATGAAGACGAAACTACATTCGTTCTAAACGAGTACATCTGTATTCTTTTTAAACAGACGTGTTTGAACAGAAAGCACGGCCGATAACACAATGCGCAAATGCAATACGTGTGACGTCATGTTAAGCCAGCGTGAAACGCACGCTAACACTCCTCCCACTCAATTAACATTCGGCTAACGCCCAGGGTACGCCTACAAACACTGAGCCGCACGCATCACACACTGCAGTTACCGTTACTATAACAAAACATGACAGCCAATAGGCTTTGAGGCGCGCATGTCGCTTGGGGGCGGGACTTACATCACTAATCCTTTTTAAGGACGCCTTGGCCCATGACAAGGGTCCCACGTCATACGTGGTGGACCCGGTTTTCAATGTTGTAGATGTTGCATGATAACAAAACAGGTATGTGTTAGAGTAATGGTAAAATGTTGCTAATATGTTTAAAGGGATAGGAAAGTACGTATATTTATTCCGTCAGCAATGTGTACTACTCTTTCAGGTCCTACTATATTGTATTAGGAAACAATTTGTTTGTGATCGCTACATGTTATGCAGTCTGCAATGTTACGCTGTATCCACGCATTGAAAGTGAAAATGGTGGTTACAAAAAAAAAAAAAATTTAAACGCAGAGTCAACGCATAACGATTGTTATTTTTACCATTCTTCTAGAATTAACTCTTCGCCTGGCTGCAACTGGTCGCTCCAGAAATGCAAGCCATTTTCATCCACGCTTAACCCAACCGCTGAATCCAGTATGGCACATATCTCCTCCAGGATGCGCTCATAGGAATCGCCACTGCTTTCTTCAAATAATTGGTCGGGAGGTAGGTTCATTTCTTCCGGTTCCCATTCCAATGCAATTTCAGCTGAAAGGCTTGGTACATAATCATAGTACTTTTGTTCTTGTACAATGTGGGTTTCAGGAATGGAGGCTGCAGATATTGCAGCACGTATCGATTCAAACGGATCAGTAGTAGCGGATACATTGCTATTGCCATTAGGAATAAATATGCCTTTCACGACAATATAAGTGCCGTCTTTCAGGATAAATTGTTTTTCCGGGGCAATCTTCCAGAAACCATAGGTGTGTTGTAGCTTATCCTGGTCACGTTCAAAAAAGTCATTACTTGATAAAGTGAATCTTATTGAGGAATTAAAATTCCGTGCATGCTTACGGTCTTGGTAATAAGGATATTTTGCTCGAATGAAATCATCGATTTGGCGTGTGCTTGCTTTCTGTCCGCGACTGTTCAAGATGGCTTCACAGATCATGTACTTATACCCTAAAAGGGGATTAATATTGTTAACGAATTCATCAGCCATGTCTGAGTAGCACAAAAGCTGTGTGCAGGTCTGTGTTATTTGCTCATCAAAATGAATGTGCTGAATGGCTAACAAACTCCTGTTTTTCCTTGTCAAGGTCAACAAAAGTAACTACTTTGACTCCTTATTTCAAACGCCAATTGGATTTGTTTGTCTAATTGGGTTAACAGTTGTGGTTCGTGATATGGGACTGTGGGAGAAACATTTCTCCTTCTTTTATCTCGTTTGTGAAAAACATCCCTAGACTGTGAATGCGTTCACATAGTGTTTTTTTGAAAACTAACAAAGACCAGTGTGTGAAAATATTTCTTAGCCAGCCATATCAGTAAAAACACACCTGCAAAAAGAAATGTTTTTTCCCCGCTTACATTTCTGTGTGTATGTGAAAGTCTGGTTAACTCCCTGTCTGCATGAGTTTAAATACGTGTGTATATATATATATATATATATGTATATATATATATATATATATATATATATATATATATAAATATATCTCTTATAAAAATATATATATATTTATATATAATATTTTATTTTTTTTTATATTGCAGGAGTACACACAACATTGATGGCATTAAGTATACCTTGTATGAAACCTATTTAAATGGTGAGAAACATGATTGAATTAAGTAATAAACATTTGTTTAAGCACAATACTGTTAGAGTCTCATACTTAGGATATTTCTCAAACATTAGGCCTGTATTATTAAAATAGTGTTTTCACAAGGAAGCATGAAGTGTATTAGTTTGTGTATACCAGTTTATATAGTACTATATATATATATATATATATATATATATATATATATATATATATATATATATATATATATATATATATATATATATACACATATATACATATATATATATACACATATATACATATATATACACATATATACATATATATATACACATATATACATATATATATACACATATATACATATATATATACACATATATACATATATATATATACATATATATATACACATATATACATATATATATACACATATACATATATATATATACACACACTCACACTCACACTCACACTCACTCAGTGTGTGTGTGTGTGTGTGTGTGTGTGTGTGTGTGTGTGTGTGTGTGTGTGTGTGTGTGTGTGTGTATATATATTATTATACATTCTGAGATGTTATAGAAACGAACACACAACTGATTAAAGGACAAAATTACAATGGCCAAGCAAGGCAAAGGTAAGTAATAATTTACACATAATCCTGCTGTACACGTACAAGAAAGATGTTTGCACTTACTTAGGTGTTTTAATAATTGCATGTGACTAATATGCATATGCAATTCTTACATCAATTAACACACCCAAATGCAATGTTTTGCTGCAAAGTCAATGGCAGCTTCTCTAAACTTAGCAACTGGCTCCTGGTGGACCATTACTGAACAGACGATTACAACATAAATATTTATAACACAATTAATTATGAGTGTTAACATTTCCAAAACTTCACGTGTACAAGAACATAGTTGAAAGTTTGGAAACAACACAGTCTTCAGCATACATACAATAGTAATTAGATAATCTGAAGTAAACAAAACAAGGCCAAACACATATTTTCTGAATTATAACATTTATTTTTTTTGTTCCTTTTGCGAGCGAGTAACAGGCCTGCTTGTTGTCTCTTGAATTTTCCTTTTTCTTTTGCCACCAACTTTAGGCACAACAGAGCCACTTTGAGTGGCCTCTGGCACTTCACGGGCAGGGCTTGTGGCCAGTGACTGTTCACCTACGGGGCTTGTGGCCAGTGACTCACCTACAGGGCTTGTGGCCAGTGACTCACCTACAGGGCTTTTGGGCAGTGATTCACCTACAGGGCTTTTGGGCAGCGATTCACCTACAGGGCTTTTGGGCAGCGATTCACCTACAGGGCTTTTGGGCAGCGACTCACCTACAGGGCTTTTGGGCAGCGATTCACCTACAGGGCTTTTGGGCAGCGACTCACCTACAGGGCTTTTGGGTAGTGACTGTTCACGGACAGGGCTTGTGCCCAGTGACACATGTGAGCAAGTTGGTAGACACTGCACAAGTGATGGTTGGTCTGTTTCATGTGTGTCTTGTTTTGTTTTTGTCGCCTCCTTTGTAGGTGTCTGCTGCTGAATTTGTACAGATGGCAGCGGTAGGATGTCATCAGGAACCTGCACAGCAATGTCTGCTACTTGACCGGTAACATTTGGGCCTGGTGAATGAATATCAGATGAATGTGGTGAAAACTGACCTGCATGAACAGATCCTGGCTGGGAGGTGTTGAATTGTGGTACATTAGTCATTCTCCAGTAATTAGCTTGTGTTTGCTGAACAACTAATGCTTCGAATGAGGTGTTGATTTTTTGCAACTGTTTAGGCACTTCAATGAAGACTCTGTGGAGATGTGCCAATTGTGATACTGTTTCTTCCTGCAGTCCAATCATCCTTTCCAGCACTGTCATCATGTCTGAATGGCGACGATTTTCTGCGTCCACTATTTTTCCCTCTGAAGCTACAATTGCATCGTATGTGGAAGTTGATGGACGATTTGGCGGTACAACAGTTTCTATTGGCACCTCTTCATGGTCACATGATTGTATTTCAGTCTCTTCTGTGGCGTCATCCTCATCATACTCATCATCCTCATCACCATGATGTTCTAAAAAGAAATGTACACATTATTAAATGGCATGTTAATGTATGCTGTGTTACTATGTAATTGTACTGTGTCCTAAGTAACACCTAACATGTTAGCATACGTTTTATAACCTCATTAAAAACTACCTTGACTTACGAATAATGTTTGGACTCAGTATGAAATATGAATGAATGAAAAGTTGCTCTAAACTCAGAAGTCCTACATGATAATTAACATCACTAACACAATACATGTTGCCTTACACTTAATTTTCACTGACACTAAGTAATCCTATTTAAAGAAGATGTGCAAAACAAATAATGCACATGACAACATAACATATAGAAGAGCACATATTATATGGCCAGCAAATGATACACTCACCTTCTAGTAGTGTTGAGCTGGCTGACCCAGGTGAAGACACTTGTTCCATCTCAGGTGACACATGTCCTCCAGGGGCAACTATATATAACAATAACATAAGTTTTACATTTACATGTGTAAATATTGAACAAACACTTCTTGTATGTTCTGTATTTATGATTAACTAACAACATCAGTTCCTTAACCGAAAATGTGTGTGAAAGTGAACATAAATAGTTGTAATAACACTGTACATGCCTGTGTACTTAGAATTTTTGAGTTCCCTAACATACAACATACTATGTTTCTGCAGTAATGCGTGAGGATAAATAGATTAAATGAGTACATAAAAATCATATGTTGTGTAGTGATATCGGTATCATAATGTACATAACTATCATGAGATGACCATTCACAATGGTTATCATGAAGGTGGTCATATTGCAAAAAGTGTTGTTTTTGGTAGAGGATATGTGTGGTACATTAATCGAAGATGTGGCACACCTGAATGTGGCTGTGACTCAACAAGACAACACATGCAGTGTGTGATAATGTGTCTTTCATAGTAGTTCAACTATAGATATGAGTGAACTAATGTGTGACGTACGCTTTGATAAGTAATGAGTTGTTGGGGCATTTAGTAGCTAGAGTTAAGCTTTCAAATGAGTGTGATTAACTTCAGTTGTGCTATTCAGGTTGTAAGAAAGGTATTCCCTTCCCCAAAAAGCCTAATCAGCCACACCTTTCAATGACTTGAAACAGGTGCAAATGGTCTGAACTAAGTTGACCGTGAAATGAGGCTGTAATTAGTGTGTGTGCTGAACCCCACCCCCTCTGTTGAAGTGTATGCTGTGATGAGATATTAATTGCAGCTGCTTTAACACAATGGTAGATGAGCTAAGTAGTCATCTGCAGTGTTTAAGTTATGAAAACAATGACATAACATATGATACGTGTGCCTCATTATGCTGTCTGTATATGACATAAAGCAAAAATGGACCTTTTCATAAGCAACTATAGATGTGTTAGTGCCAGTGATGTTTGTAGGCCGTTACATGCAATTTCTTTGATGCATGCTTAAAATAGGCAGTAATGTCATGTTTGTCGGAGTAAAATCAATAAAATACACAATAACATGATACATATTTCTGTTCTGTACCTGTAGCTACTAATAATTTCTCATGAACATGTGTTACACATGTGTACTACCCTGTTGTTCCCCATCTTCGCCCACCATCAATTGCTTCCACTGCAGCTATGCATTTTGGGAATTCACATGTAAATGAGCACGCAATGGCACGTGCTATATTAGTTACTGCTTTTAGTAGGACTACTACATATATGTCTATTTTGAGATATATATATACAGAATCAGACATATACATATATAGATGCAGGTATGCTTATATTGTGAAGACAGTATAAAAAGCAGTGTAAATATGCAAAATAACTGTAAGCAACGACACGCCTAGTACAGTAATATTTATCACCTGCTGGAAATTGTGACGGATAAATTCCAATGTCACGGTCACCAGCCAAGCCTTCCACGACGACGGTAAGTAATTTTGGCCGAAGCAGCTCCTCCAATGGAGTCAATATGAGACGTTGTGGTGTGGGCCCACCTCCAGTGCCAGTAGCATGCACGCGTTGGTCTTGTATTTTCTTTTTCAATTTGGACCTAATATCATCAAATCTTTTCCGACAATGATACTTGTCCCTGACACTATTCCCACAGGCATTGACACCAATGACTATTGTGTCCCACATTTCTTTTTTGCTTGCTGCACTTGTCCGCCCTTGAAAAACATATAAAAGATATGAGGTAAATGAATAATAATATAAGCACCAGTTTCCTACACTGCTAGCTGTTCCAAGAGATAGCAAACATGCTGTTTTATGTGTAATATGTGCAGCACATGAGCATTCACTACTAAACCTATACATGTAAGCAAGGTTGCATTCATATTGTATGCAGTTCTGGCAAATTGACCGCCTGTGTTTATTTGTCCTTGTAAGGCATGATAAAAAGCTGTGTTTCCACACTAATGAACATAGAAAGATATTGTGTACCCATATTTGCATATGAACAAAACTCAGATGACCTAGGATCACATGTATTTGAATAATAAATGTAAAGTTACACTTACCTACTAAATGTCCATATATACTGTCATAGTGCTCCAGAATGCCAGTGACAAGAGCCCTATTTTCCTGGTCATTGAAGCGAGGATTACGTGGCTTCTCCACACGTTTTTTCCGAGCAGGTTTAGGGTCAGAGCTTGGCTGGTGCTGACTGGACTCTCCTTCTTCCAATGGAAGAGCCTCCAAAAGCTGGCCACCAGCAAGCACGCCACCACCATCCACCCCATCAGCAACTGCGCCACCAGCAGCACTCCCAGCACCAGCACTCCCACTCCTAGCACCAGCACTCCCACTCCTAGCACCAGCACTCACACTCCTAGCACCAGCACTCACACTCCTAGCACCAGCACTCACACTCCTAGCACCAGCACTCCCACTCCCAGCACCAGCACTCCCACTCCCAGCAACAGCACTCCCACTCCCAGCAACAGCACTCCCACTCCCAGCAACAGCACTCCCACTCCCAGCAACAGCACTCCCATTCCCAGCAACAGCACTCCCACTCCCAGCAACAGCACTCCCACTCCCAGCAACAGCACTCCCACTCCCAGCAACACCACTCGGTGCACCAGCAACATCACTCCCCTGAACAGTACGTTCACTCCGACGCGTACTCCCACGAGTAGCACTCCCACTCCCACCAGCATCACTCTTCCCACGCTTTGCGGGCATACTTCCAGCACTCACAAAAAACAGACAATAAATGTACAGGCAATCACACGACCCACTTCCACATATAAAACAAGACAAAGATGTAAACAAAACAACAAAGGACAAAGCTCACCCAATACACAACAAGTCTCTCAGTCAATATGCAAATGTTCAATCGTCCAGCTCTGTGCGTCTCTCTCTCTCTCTCACTCCCAACAACACAGAGAATGATTAGCAGTACACGTTGCCTTTAAATATGGCGCGCAATCAAAAACATGCTTGTTTCGCCTGATTCAGCAAGATTTGTGATTGTGCAACCTAACAGCACCCCGCCACGCACGCCGATACACCTGTGTGTGATCGGCTCATCATCGTGAGAGTGGGCGGATTTGTTTTCGGGTTGATTTTGAATGTATTCGGCACTTACTGCATACGGAGAGGGAAAAACGCCAATAACATGACTAATCGATAAGCTTGCCGATTTCACATAATCGTCGCTTACTGCATGAGGCCCAAAGTCTATAAGTAAGATGCAGTCATACAATTTCTCATCAGCCACATCTGCTATTAGATGCTAAATAACTTGTAAACATTTGAGAAAATATAGTATTTGCAAAGGTTGTGGCATTATTGATGATCACATGCACTATTTATAGATTTTAAACATATGTTAAAGCATTTTGTGCACATTGTTTGGCAAACATAATTTTTCTGAACAATGAAATTTATTTAATTTAAAACAAAATGCAGCTGCTTCAGTTGCAAGTAATGTTAGAATTAGAAAGCAGTGGCTGTAGGCAATTATAAAATTGAGAGCTTTCTCTTTAATGCAATGTGAACCTGATGTTTGACAATACTGTAACATTCTACTTCGGTAAGAGTGTAGATGTGAGTAATGCCAAGTTTATCTGTACATCATTAAATAGCAGAGTTACTTGTAAATGAATTCTGTGATGGGAATGACTCATTTACATATGATTAGCACTAATGTCCGTTATACTGTAGATAACGCAAGGCCATCTTAGGGCTGTAATATACAGCATGCGGCCGTGCGGCCGCGCGTTCCTATGCGAACGCACGTGCACTTGCCGCATGCTTTTCGTGTATATAGTGCTGGGAGCTGCAGGTAAGGTATATGTGTGTTTATGTGTGTGTATGTGTGTGTATGTATGTATGAGTATATGTGTGTGCATGGGTTGTGTGAGTGAAAGGAAGTCCTAGATAAGATTTTTTTTTTTTTTTTTTAATATTTTTCCTTTATTGGTGTCTTTTGATGCACTGACAGGTATAACAATCACAACATGGCAGAACAGTTTGCCAAGGAGACAAATTACAGGTACATAACAGGGAGGCATTTGGGGAACACAATAAACCTTTTTTCCGTTTACAGTGGTGAAAAGAGGGGGGGAGACGAGGGGCGGGAAGATAGTTGGGAACGACATGGGGAAAAAGCGGGGGGGGGGGGGGTGAAGAGAGGGGGGGATTGTTGCGGGGGGGGCGCATCGGCCCTCAGTAGTAAGGGTTCTAGTGTTGCAGTAGGGCTTGCACCAGTGTCGGGGCTCCTGACCCCGGCCAAGGCTCCCAGGTTCTATAAAATTGAGGCATTCGTTGCCTCAGAATGGCTGTTAGTCTCTCCATGTTCATGATCCGTCTATCCTTGTAATTACTGTTCTTCTGGAGGGGGCCTTAACTTGTTTCCAAGCCACAGCGATGCAACATCTGGCGGCCGTAAGAATCGCAGATGTAAGTCTGGCTATAGGGGCAGGGGGTCAACAATTGGTTTCCCCAGCACATAGGTCAGGGGGTCCAAGGGGACCTCTAAGTCCAAAGTCTCAATCAGGAGGCCCTGGATCCGGGTCCAGAACCTCTGGATCTCTGGGCATGTCCACCAAATGTGGGTCATGTCACCCCTTTGACCACATCCCCTCCAGCACACGTCGGAGGTGCCTGGGTAGATCTGGCTCAGTCTACTCAGGGTCAGGTACATTGGAATAGGATTTTGCAGATATTTTCCTTCGTGACTGAGCAGATTGATGTTTTGGTAGCAGCCTCCCAGACATCCTCCCAGTCCTCCAGGTCTATGGGGGTGTTTAGGACTTCGCTCCACTTTTGCAGACAGGAGTGGGTGGGGGGTGATTGGGCTGCCTCCAATATTTTGTATACCTCAGAGATTAAGCCCTTCTGATTCTCCCCTTTGAGACATAGGGTCTCGAATCTGGAACGCGCTGGGAATTTTAGGCTAGGGGATTGGGCGCTCCAGAAGTGCCTAATCTGCAGGTATTGAAATATGGGGAGGTAGGGGGACGATAATTTATTCCTAAGTTCTTGGAAGGGTAAGACCTCATCGCTTTCCAGCAGATCTGCAATCACTCTGATATTTAGGCCCTGAAATTGGCCGAATCGGGTACGGGAGCAGCCGGGTGGGAAGTCCAGGTTCCCGAAAATGGGGGCGAGTTGTGTGGGGGATGGAGCTAGGCCATGTTTCCCTTTGGTTTTAATCCATGTCGACCACGTGCACCTCATTGCCCCAAGGTCGAATCTCAGGGGCTTTCTGCTTTTGTGGGTCTGAGACCATAGTAGAGCCGAGAAGGGGGTGGGGGACGCATGATGCATCTCTATTTCTAACCAGCAATTAGAGGTCGGGGGGTTATTCCATACCACCGCCTGCCTCAGCTGGGCTGCCTGGTAATATCTGACTACATCCGGGGCCCCCAGGCCCACTCTCGTCTTTGACGCCAAAAGCACCGATCTCGGAACCCTAGGCCTTCATTGCCGCCAAATAAAGCGGAAAATGTGGGCTTGGATGTTCCGCAATTCAGCTAGTGGACAGGGACAGGGAGGGTCTGAAAGTAATAGAGTAATCGGGGGAGGATATTCATTTTGGTGGACACAATTCTTCCAAACCAAAAGATCTGATGGGCATGCCAGGCCTCGAGGTCTCTCTTGATCTGGCGGAAGAGAGGGGGGTAGTTGGCTTGATACAATGAGCTGTACGAGCTCGCTATCTTTATCCCTAGATATTTGATATGGGAGTTATTCCACTTGTATTTAAAATTATTTTGTAAGAGTTTCCATGTACGGTCTGGGAGGGAGATGTTGAGGGCCTCAGATTTGTCCATGTTTCTTTTGTAATCAGACAATCGACTAAATTGGTCCAACAGTTTCTCAAGGTTGGGGAGGGAAGTGCGCAGTTCAGTCAAGGTTAGAATAACATCATCCGCAAACATTGATATTTTGTATTCCCTGTTGGGATTGGGATGCCCTTTATGCTGGGTTCAGCTCTGATCCTAGCAGCTAGTGGCTCTATGGACAGGGCAAATAGTAGGGGGGATAGGGGGCAACCTTGCCTGGTACCATTTTTGATCTTTATTGGGTTGGAGAGCCCACCTGGGAGTTTTAGGAGAGCGGTGGGATTGGTATAGAGGGCTCGCACCCCTTCCAGGAATGGCCTGAGAAACCAAACCGAGTATAGTTTGGTCGAGAAAGGACCATTTGATTCGGTCGAAAGCCTTTTCGGCGTCAAGACTTAGAATCAGGGCCTGGGACTGTTTGAGGTGCACGTGGTCTATAATATTAATAATTTTGCGGGTATTGTCAGAGGCCTGTCTTCCTGACACAAAGCCCACCTGTTCTACATGAGTCAATCTGGGGAGAATAGGGTTCAGTCTGTTTGCCAGGATCTTACTGAAAAGCTTGAGGTCAGTATTGTGTAGGGATATCGGGTGGTAACTACCGCATTGAAGCGGGTCCCTACCCTCCTTATGGATGATGGCCAGGTTGGCTGCAGATATAATGCTTGGGATCGGTTTTCCTTGGAGGAAGGAATTGAACATTTCCAGGAGATAAGGGGAAAGGGATGCTACAAATTTCTTATAATAAGCGTTGGAGAACCCGTCTGGCGGCCTGGGTGTCTTAGCTATTTTAAGTGAGGAGATGGCCTCAGAGAGCTCCTCTTGAGATATATCCTGGTTCAGGAACTCAAGCTCCTCCAATGAGAGGGATGGAAGGTTACATTGTGCTAGGTACTCCGAGGCCGCCTTGGCGCTATCGTGTTTCTGACTGGGGGGGGGGGGGGGCTGAAGATTGTATAGGTCTGTATAGAATTCCACAAATTCTTGCGCTATTTCTTTTTCGTTGTACGTTATCTGACCATTTTTTGTCCTGATTTTCGTGATCTGGGCCTTAGCCCTAACGCCTCTTAATTTTGAGGCCAGGAGCTTGTTCGCCTTATTGCCCCTATCGTAGAACTTCTGGTTAGTCCATTTCAACGCTCTCTCTACCTCGTCAAACTGCAGTACTTTTAGTTCCGATCTTGCCTTATCAAGGGTTCTAAGCACTTTTTTCGAGGAGGACTGCTTATGTTGGTGTTCTAGGGCCAGAATCTTTTCAGTGAGTTCTTTTTGAGCTTTTTGTTTCAGTTTTTTCTTATGGGAGGCTAAAGAGATAAGGTCTCCTCTGATGGTGGCTTTGTGCGCTTCCCAGAGCATTGCTGCTGCTGAGACCGAGCCTTTATTTATTTGGAAAAAAGTGCTTAGTTTTTGTTTGATCATTTTGACCGCCTGTGGGTCATTAAGGAGCGAATCATTAAGTTTCCATTTGTACGCAGAGGTTTTGATGAACGGCAGAGAGAGAGTGAGTTCGATAGGGGCGTGGTCTGACCAAGTGATTGGGTATATGTTAGAGTGGGAGGATGCCTGGAGAACATTATTGGTACCTAGAAAGTAGTCGATCCGCGAGTAAGACTGATGGGGGGCCGAGAAGAAGGTGTAGTCTCTCTGGCCCACGTGCTGGGCCCTCCAGATATCCGACAGGGAGTAGTTTTTCAGGATTTCACGAAACCTTTTGGCCTTTTTCTGTATCTGGGCAGAGTGCGGGGTCGCTAATTGACAGGATTTGTCTTGATCTGGGCTTAGGACCATATTAGTGTCTCCGACAAGTAGTAGAGAGGAAAGCACTGAGTGGTCTAATGTCCCCAGGAGGTTCTGAAGGAATTGGGTCTGATTTTCATTGGGGGCATATATGTTTAGGATGGCTATAGGGGATCCTGACAGTGTCCCTTGGAGTAGTAAATACCTTCCTTCTGGGTCTTTAGTTACCTTTGTTGGGGCGAACGGAATATTATTCTTAATTAGTATAGCCACACCTCGTTTTTTGTTGTGGGAGGACGCGTAAAACGCTTGGGGGAACGTATGTCTGAATGTGTTAGGCGGGTCTGGGGTATGTTTCCTGGATACAGACTATATCGCCTTTAGTTTTTTTTAGTTCTTGTAGGGCTAGTTTGCGTTTTCGGACCGAATTGAGGCCCTTGACATTGAGGGATATGACTTTAATTGTCGCCATTAGGGGGGGGGGGGAATCCATGGGGTAAACCCCTGGCCCCGAGTTGTTCCCACGTCGGGGGAGAGTAGAACCTTAGAGCACGGGGGCGGAGGGGGTTTCAGAATAACCCTGAGGGGGGCCTCTGAAAGAGGTCTGGGGAGGGAGGCGGGAGGGGAGGAAGGGGGGGAGGACGGGGGGAGGACACAAAAAGGCAAGAAAGAAAGTGGGCTATCCGGGAGCCCAAAAGAGATTCCGCTCGACACCATTGTGGCAAGGGAAGGGGGCAAAAACCCCTGGAGAACTTTCCGGGGCGTCAAACACAGGGTGGGGTCAGCGAGCGAGGTCCAACACCCTCGCTGTTTGATGGAGGGGAGGGGGAGGTTTACTTGGAAGGAAGGCTGTGTGGGGTTCATAGGCAAGAGTACATAACAGTATAAGGGAGGAAACTCGCCAGTTTTGTGAGGTATCTGGTTCTGGGCAATTTTGGCCCTGGGTATCGGGGGGGGGGTGGGAGGGGGAGGAGAGGGGAGAGGGGGGGAGGGGCAGGGGTGGGGAGGGGGGAGGGAAGGGGTGCACCTCGGAGCACAGCGGAAACATACATTTATGCAGTGCCTATGCAGTGCTCCCAGCCACAGGAAGGGGGGGGGGTCACCTTAATAGACATCAAACTCGCAGACCTACATAATGCTCATACATTGTTCCTGAGTCCTACATAGACAGTATTGGATATATATGGGGGTGGGGGTGAGGGGGGAGGGAAGAGGGGAGGGGGGGAGGGGAGGGGAACACCTCGGCGCACAGCGGAATCACAAACTTATACAGTGCCTACATAGTGCTCGCAGCTACTCGGGGAGGGGGGGGCACATCAGTAGTCGTCAAACTGACAGACCTATATGGTGTTCTTACATTGTTCCTAAATCCTATATAGAAAGTGTTGCACATGAATAGGGGGGGGGGGGTGAGGGGGGCAGGGGGGAAGGAGGGGGGGAGAGGGGAGGGAATGGAGGGGGGAAAGGGAGGGGGGAGAGGGGAGGGGAAGGAGGGGGAGGCGGAGGGAGGGGGGAGGGGGAGAGGGGGTGGAGCGAGGGTTGGGGGGAGGAGGGATGGAGGGGGGAGAGGGGGGAGGGGGGAGGAGAGGGGAGGGGGGTGGGGGCGAGGGGTGGAGGGGGAGGGAGGGAGGGGGGAGGGGGGGCAGGGGGGAGGGGGGGCGTAGGGAAGAGGGGGGGAAAGGGGGGAGGGTTGCCCTGGGGAGGTATCAACAACAGTGGCTCGAGCAGGCAGGGGGGGGGGCAGAGGTCTCAATTGAGACGGGCTCTGGGTTTATGGATGTAGAGACAGACATGCATGTTTTAGGTCTTTACACATCTAGATTGCAAATCAAATCACATACCAGCGACATTTAAACCAAAGCCCTCAGGCAGCCCGCAGGGGAGGGGGGGAGAGCATATTCTGGCAGCGGATTGGGTTTCCCACAGTAGAGCAGTTCCCGCTTATTCACAATTCGAATGTTTCAACAGTGCAGTAGTAAAACATGGGCCTAAGAAATGGGGTTTGTACGTATAGCGCTAGTCATATATATTCTGGGTCGAGACCCCATTGCATTGCAGTAGTAAGACAAACCGAAGACATCTATATCACATTACTAGAGCACCATTTAGGGGGGGAGGGGAGCCGACCTTGTCTTGTCGCAGGGGGAGATGGAGCGAGGAAGGGATCATGTACAAACAGCATTGCAGAGCTGCGGGAACTGGTATATAGTCTCTAGTCCATTTTAGAAGATATTAGGACAAATTGGGGCATAATGGGGACCCCCCATGTCCGTTGATAGCTCGCTGGGCTGTACCTCGATCTGGCTTGTGGGAAAGGGAGGGGGGGTTGCTGCCGGGGATCTCTTCGGGGGTAGAAGGTGGGGGGGGAGTGGGGAAGGCCAGAGGGGTGCTTCCACCCGAGATATAGAAAAGGGGGGCATGGGCCCCTCTCATAGCGGATTTGAAGAGAATCTGGGCCTAACGTGGGGGGGGAGGAGGGGGAAATATGCGGGGAGCCAGGGTTCGAGCATACGACCTGTCCTCCGCGGTTCGGAGGGGAAAGAGGCACCGGGTATCCGTCCCTGGAATAGGAGCGTCTCAGAAAGGTGCAGAGTGCCGACGTGTTCTTGCAGCAGGGATCGAGTCCCACCAGGGGGGTCTTGGAGCAGAGCAGAACACCTGGGACGACCTCCACGGAGCGAGACGAGCGGCGCAGGTTTGATGATTTCCGCGGCAGGCTGCTTGGATTCAATAGGTGCAAGGAAGATTCATCTCGCGTCGGACGGATCGGTGGGGTAAGTGGAGAGGTTTCTTGAGTTGAAGGGGGTGTGGGGGGGGAAGGGGGAGGAAGAGGTAGGGTGGGGAGTGGCTGGGGAGGCAGGGGGGAGTGGAGGGGGGATGGAGAGGTGGGGGGGATGGTGGGGAGGGGGGGGGGCTTAGTGACATGGTGCCTTCGGGTTCGTAGGGCTTCAGGGAGACTTGATGTTTTCGAGGCAGCCATCTTTGATGAATCCCAAAGTCCGCAAGTGCCTGGTTCCTGGTAGGAGGGCGAGAGAGGCTGATTCTGGACCTAGCCTTTGTTTGAAGGCAGACGGGGGTGGAGGCAAGACTTGTGGGGGTAAGTAAGCGGTCAGGGGGTCGTTTTCAGTGGACAGACCGTCTGGGGGAGGCAGATATGTTGAGGGGGGGGAGGATCTCCTGCCGACATCTTTGTTGAAGTAAGGGTTTCTCCTGGGTCTGGTTGCATCTTCGGCCGGGCTTAGCGTACGAGTTTGAGGGAAACTGCGGGGTATGTTTGAGTGAGGGATAGTATCGTTGGGGCATGGTAAGTATAGGACATCAAAGAGGGCACCCCCTGTTTTCTTTGGGTCCGGGGAACAGCAGGACCGTCAAGGTGGGGGAGGTGGGCGATCACCGGAGTCTTTGGCTAGCCAGCCTCTCCGAAGCATGAGGGGTGTCCTGGGGGTCGGATCCTGCAGCCGCACGAGGGGGGAGGCGATCGTCCTTCTGTGGAGGGGGGATCCCCAAAGCTTTCAGGAAGTCCCTCGCATCCTCCGGGGCAGATATGGTGTAGTGGCGTCCGTTGCGGAGCACCACTAGCTTAAAGGGGAACCCCAAGCGATATTTAACCCCCTGGTCACGAAGGTGGGTGGTGAGTGGTCTCATTGCGTTTCTTTTATTCACCGTCAGTCGGGAGAGGTCATTAAAGAGTTGGATGTCCACTCCGTCCATCGTGATGGTACGCATATTTCTCGCGGCCGCCATGATCCGCTCTTTCGCGGAGTAAGCGTGCCTTCTGAGCACCACGTCCCTGTGCCGGTTAGGATCCGCTGATTTTGGGCCCAGAGCCCGATGGGCACGGTCCGTGTGCAGTTCGTGCTCGGCTAGGTCAGGCACCAGTTGTAAAAATAATCAGTGGAGGTAGGGTTGCAGTTCCTCGTGGGAGATGGCCTCTGGTATGTTTCTAAGGCGGATGTTCTGCCTCCTCTCCCTATTCTCGAGGTCTTCGAGAGCGTTTTGTAGGTCGCGGATCGCATCCCCACATCTAGAGACTTCCTCATGGGTCTCAGCCTGGGCGTTGGAGACTCCCTCCATTTTGGCCTCCAGATCCTCGGTTCTTTCTGTGAGGGCTCCCACCTCTGCACGGATAATCTGTAGGGCCTTCTCTGTGTCCTCCTGAACACCCCTTCTCATCTTGGCTATGAGAGAGTCAAAGAATTCTTTATTTAGGACCGGGGGATCCGTTTCAGGTTGTTCGTGTAGGCCGCTGTGCACCGCGTGCTCCGGCTTCTCCTCGATGCCATCTTGCGCTTTAGGGCTGAGGTCTGCCTGGCGTGGGGCCGGAGCGAAGAACTTCGTGACCGTGTTCTGGTTTCGCTTTTGACCCTTCCCCGACATTTCTCTGGTGTTAGCAGCAGGGGTGGGTATCGGTTTTAGGAAGTTTGGGCTGGGGGAAATTGCTTTTTCTGGTAGCTTTAGTGCGAGGGTGCCGGGAGCTCTCCTCCTAGCTAACCATCTGCGGTGACGTCACCGGATGTCTCCTAGATAAGATTTTTTTAAAGAAAAAAAACTTTAATAAATATTTTTTTTTTAACTTCTGTAGTTTTTTACACACGCACACACACACACACACACACACACACACACACACACACACACACACACACACACACACACACACACACACACACACACACACACACACACACACACACACACACACACACACACACACACACACACACACATCCATACAAACACACATCCACGCATACATGCATACATACATACACACATACACACACATACATACTGTACATTTGAGCGCAGGCAGCGGCGCAAAAAGATGAATTTCCTCATCTTCGCCGCTGTCTGTCGGCTCACCTCTCCCTGCCGTGCGCGCGCGCGGCTCTTCTATAGAAAGGCTGACTTACGTCAGCCAACTAAAAATCCTCTTGCGCGCACGGCGTAGCACGCGCCCGGCACCATAGAACGTGCCTTAGCCATAAGACAGGTCTTTGTCTGAGTTTTTTTATCTTTGAAGATCCCTATTAGCACTTAACAGTGTGTTAACTAAACTTAGTGCATCCTTAAGTAATTAATGGAGTTCTGAAGATATGGGTCAGAAAGAGCACAGTGAGTCAGCAATGACGATCAAGACAATCTTAATATATAAAATCAAAGGTTGGTACTAGCTGCGGTGAATGTGATTGGTCCGTGGCCACCCCGACTGTCATTGCCCAAGAGGTACGCCCCACTGTGACACACACCGCCCACACGACTGTCATTGGCCAAAACTTACACTGACATCACTGACACACACCTACTTCACTGTCACACACTTGCACTGACAGCATACCCCCAAAGAAGCCCTCTTTCATCTCACACTCTCACCCCTGTGTACACACAAACACACACACACACACACACTTTACATTTTAATATGTCCTGTTTCACACACACACTTTACATATTAATATGCCCACTTTCAAATTCCCGTTTTCTATTTATTCCCCATCCTGTGTAAAGTATATTATTCATTTTCATGAAATCATCACCGCCAGCCACGCTGTGCATTTCTTGCTTTACCTACGCACTTACCAATTATTTTCAAAAATGGCCGCAACACCAACTGACATGTGCGCTCCGCACATGCATATCTCTATGCGCTCCTCTCAAATTTCCCTTTCTCTATACACTCATGCACAAGTGTCGCTACATTCAATGGCCACTTTCACAATATGTCCCGTTTTCTATTTATTCCCGCAACAGCAACTCACATCTGCGCTCCGCAACAGCATATCTCCGCACCGGCATATCTCTATGCGCTCTGCTCAACTGTTAAATTATTCACTACTTCTCACCCCCTCTGCTGGGCACTCGCGTAAGGTCACACAAGATGGTGGTGTTGCCAATACTGAGGCGGTCTGTTCCCACCCAGCTCCTGTCAGGTGCGTCTTTTCCCACCCAAAGACACGTCACTGTCCGGGCGCTCACCCCCTGCCCCCCTCCCCCCCTTGGCGCGTGACGGTTGCTCCCTCTATCAGAGAGGCTACAGGATTTACCCGCGCTGCGGGGTCAATCAGAATCCAGACATAGCCAGTCGGTGTGTCAATGTCAGACAGAGTGGGTGGACATGCTTTGTGTGGGGTGAGGGCCACCCTCTGTCTATAATAAACACTCATGGCTACCAGCCCCCTTATAAAAAAGGCCACACCTCCCTTCCCAGCGCTCACT
The DNA here is from genome assembly GCF_040206685.1 of Ascaphus truei. Classification (NCBI taxonomy): domain Eukaryota; kingdom Metazoa; phylum Chordata; class Amphibia; order Anura; family Ascaphidae; genus Ascaphus; species Ascaphus truei. The sequence continues at coordinate 30,247,790 of NC_134484.1, forward strand.
CACCTCACTTCCCACTGTCCCCCCCCCTTCTGTCTTCTGTCCCCCCCTCCTGTCCACTGCCCCCCCCTCCTGTCCACTGCCCCCCCCCTCCCTCCTGTCCCCCCCCTCCCTCCTGTCCACTGTCCCCCCCCCCCCTCCTGTCCACTGTCCCTCCTTCCCTCTGGGGGCTGGGAGAGGGGGAGCACACAAATAGGGGGTCTCTTGCTGCATTTCTTGTGTTAAGAAGATGTACAGTATCTCCCTTGCTTCCAACCTTTATTCCACCAACAGACTTGTCTCTACTAGTGCATTTTTTACACCAGCCGGAGTGAACTCACATTATTATTTTACTTTTTTTTGTCTAGATATATTTTTAAATTAGAATTTAAAAAAAAAAAAGCCAGGTGACAGCATGTCATTATTTTGTTTAACCAAATTCAGAAACATTATTTCTTAATGAAAATTGACAGTGAGAATCAAACAGACAGTTTAGGAAAATAAATATTGTAATACTGTACTGTATATCCACAGACTATGTCAGTAGACTGGTTGGACAAGTCTTTCACTAGTGTTGCCAGAACCTCTCAGCTCTTTCAGTATTTTTTGATACAGATGTAGCCTGACTCACCTTTCCCTCAACCGCAAGAAAAAAATATGCATTTTCTCCTAGCTCTGGGGCTGGTGACAGCTGTAGCTTGTTAATGAACCAGCTGCTTACAGATGCTTACCTTGCAGATGGGGAATGCCCCCTAGCAAAACCACAGCTGTGAGGAATCTAAGGGGCCTTACTATGCTCAAATTATGAGTATCGGACTCAGTGAATCCCCCCCCCCCCCCCAATCAGGCTGCATTCATATATTCCCTCTTAAAGTCTGGTCTGCCCATTTCTTTATAACTTACTATTCTTTCTATGGACTGATATATATCTCCCTTGCATTAAATCTTCGTGTACTTTATCGTGATATCTTTCTGTCCTTTTCTTTAAAACTGAAAAACAGAAATAGTTTGATACCTAATGCATTTGCCTGTCTCCCACCCCTATAAATATTGCAAATAAAAATATCACTTGTGAGCACATTCACATGTCTTTGACAAGTCTGTAACCCTGCCTTTCAACCATTATCACCTATCATACAGTGCTTCCCCTGCAGCAAGGGATTCTGGGAAATGAGATGCAAATGAGCACACAATGGGGGTTATGCACTAAGCAGTGATAAGTGCTTTTAAGTGAGATAATAAGCCATTATAGCGGGATATTGCCTGCTGTGAGATTCACAAAGCAGTGATAAATCTTTTAAGTGAGATAAATGCCTTTATAGCGTGATACTGTCTGATATAAGATTCACAAAGCAGTGATAAGTGCTTTTAAGTGGGATAAAAAATCATTATAGCACAATACTGCACTGTTATCATTGCTTTGTGAATCTCACAACAGGCAGTATCACTCTATAAAGGCATGTATCTCACTTAAAAGCACTTATCACTGCTTTGTGCATAGCACCCAGAAAACCCACTTATCACTGCTTAGTGCATAACCCCCATAGTGTCACCTTTTGGGGGTCATGCACTAAGCAGTGATAAGTGGGTTTTCTGGGTGCTATGCACAAAGCAGTGATAAGTGCTTTTAAGTGAGATACATGCCTTTATAGTGTGATACTTCCTGTTGTGAGATTCACAAACCAGTGATAACACTGCAGTATCGTGCTACACTACCGACACACTTTATTAAAGTGTGGCCGGTTCCGCAAGCCGGGAGATTTCCCGGCTTGCTAGTGGCCGCCCCTCGGCGTGCCGCGCGTCATAGACGCGCGGTCACGCGTCTTCGGGAGCCAGCGCCCCCTGCACGCGCGTCCAGGGCTCCCTGAGGGAGCCCTGGTGTCCCGCGATGTGCGGGACGGCGGCAGGGGGTTCCGGGGGACCCGGCGGACCCGGCAGCGGTAGGGAGAGCGTCCCGATCGGAGGGCGCTCTTCCGCTGCTTCGGCGCACGCCCGTCACACTCGGGCGCGCGCCAGGCTACTGCTGCGGCCAAGAACGGGCAAATGCTCGAATAAACTTGGCCGCAGCAGTATAATGGCATTTTTTCCCACTTAAAAGCACTTATCACTGCTTTGTGAATCTCACAGCAGGCAATATCACGCTATAATGACTTTTTATCTCACTTAAAAGCACTTATCACTGCTTAGTGCATAACCCCCTTTGCCAGGAATATCCATACACATGGAGCCCATATAAAAAAAATCAATTTAAACAAATGCATCACCATTCACACAGCTTTTAAGCACAGCATGGGACTAGCAAAGCAAGTCAAACCACTCACAGACATGTTTCAACCTTGATGGTTATCATCAGTGTGAGGTTGGTTTATACTTGCTTTGCAATATTTCTAGTCTGGTTAGGTTTACCATTACATGTTATGGTGGGTGAAAAATGCAACAAAAAAACCTCCACCGTTAGCATATAGCCAATAAAGAATATGACTTGTGAGCACATTCACATGTCTAAGACAGGTCTGCAACCCTGCCTTTCAACCATTATTACCTAGCATACAGTGCTCCCACTGCAGCAAGGGATTCTGGGAAATACATGCAAATGAGCATAATGGGCTCCATGTGCACGGATATTCCAGGCATTTTCACCACTCTAAGGCTGCCCTTATAGTGCCGGCAACGGCGGCGCGGCAAAACAAATGTATTGTCGCCGTCGCATGTGCTTATAGTAGAAGCGACGCAACGGCGCAACCGAGCGACGGCTGGAAGTCAAGTCAATTTGATTTTTCCAGCGACAGCAGCGTGACATCACCATCGCCGTTGCGTTGCTGACGCCGTCGCCGGCACTATAAGCGTAGCCTTAGCATGTAGTGCTTGCGCTGCAGCAAGGGTTTTTGGGAAATGACATGCAAATTAGCATGCCGTCACCCTACTAATATATTGAGGAGACGACAATGCTTGATTAAGAATGTGTAACATTTCAACTTGAAATTATAAACTGTGTGTTTCCAATTACCATCTTCTAGTTACATAGAATAGGGGCCACAAGTCTACTTTATCTTTTTAAAGCTACTTTTTTAGCCCTTGCTTTTCCCTGTCCCCCCCCAAAAAAAGATTTTAAGTACAGGTATTGTTAGATATTGTATGCAAAAGAGATTATAAAAATATCTAATTTTATCCTAAAGCTTAATGACTGTATCATTTTAAAAGTAGAAACACAATAAAGAAAACATATCATGGCTATATTAAATTCTTAATTAAACGTGAAGTGTAGAGCATCATTTGTGATAGGACATCTATTTTATATTTACATCAAAGTAGATATTGCCTTAATTTTAGGTTTTGCATAATTGGCCAGTGTGGGAATAAATTGGTATAATTTCATTTTATTATCATTATTAATCACAAATGTTCCCGCATGAAAGAGGTGACTTGAGAATTCTTTTCAACAGATATAAAGACGTTCATTTCTTCAAAGGTTTGAGAATATACCCTGTAACATGTAGCACATGATCTAATTCCCATAAAAGGAATAACTCATTCTTTCTAATTCATCTTTGAAATTCATGGTATCATAAGAACCTACAATGGCTATTTAAATATGAAATAATTCATCAGCGTATGTGCCCGTTTGTTTGCTGTCCAAGAGAAATCAAAACATAATAAAAAGGTATCAGTGAGCTTAGTTTTATACCTTGTAAATCAGTTGCATTTCTAAACAATAGTTCATGGTAGAGATTGGCAAAACTGTCAAAATCCAATCCGTGGATTTTCTGCAGTGCGTTAACCAAAATCCGATTCCATACGGAAATACAAAGGCGGATTGGGCACTCAAAATAAATAAAATAAAAAGTAGCTGATGCAGATACATGTTAATTCTGCTACCCGGCAGCAGGAGGCTACTTGGAATAGCTGAGGTTGTGGGTCCCGATCCTGTTGGACCTGACATCAGTTCCCCATTTCACACAAGGTGCCTTAGGTTTGTCAATATATGTCTTATGGAAAACCTTGTGTAAAGTGTGGGGTGTGAGTCATTTAAATATTGTTTGCATATTTTCCATTTATCTAATGTGTGCGCTTTTTGAGCACAGGTTTCTCTCCATATGTTGTTTAAGGGGATATATATATATATATACACAAACACAAAAAAGTCAAATCAGCGATAGGACTAGCACAATTGGTGAAATTGTATTTAAAAATAATGTGCAAAAATAATTAATTGATATAATGCAAATCAAGTATTGAAAAAGAATATTGTGCCTGTAGGATGCAGCTCTAATTAGGATATGCCTATCCAAAGAATATCGAAATAGAGAAAAAAAAGCGCAATCCTACATAGCAATTGAAAATATTAAGAACATTTATTGTAAAACAACAAAGGCTTGGTTGCTGGACATAAATACTAAAAAATAAACAGACAATAAATGTATATATAACAAACACAATTAGAGGGGTAATCCAAGATGAAAATAAATTGGTAAAATACCAAATACATTTTTCAAAAAGTCTATTGTGGAGGAGTGTATTGCAGATGATGAATAACTTGTACAGTAGCATAGAACAATAGCAAATAGAGGAGAGTAAAAAAGCTGTGTATATTATCAGTAGTGGGCTGAAACCGAAACCGCTGTGTTAATCCTATGGGCCATTAGTCTGTCTGCTGAAATGTCACAGAAATGTTGCAGCATTACTGGGGTATTGCCCCAGATTTTCCCAGGCAAGAGTTCGGATACTCGTGGCTGCATCAGTACAGAGGGATGTCTTGGTTAATGTGTTCCACCTTTTTTTTCAAAAATCAGCAAAGTCCTGAGGTGAAAAGGAGGAAAGGAAACAGGTTACAGATGGCGATGTGTAGAGATTCAAAGAAAGAGTGTCAGCGTGGGTTATACTTGTGCATGTTGATTAGTGATGAAAAGTAGGTTTATTTAGCTTTGGAGAGGGTATAGTTGAAACAGGATAGAATACATTTGTAGTGAAGGGACTGTATGAGATATCCTCCAGAGGCGTTCAGAGAAATGAGTGTAGAAATGCAACATGCGTGTGTGGCAATCTAGCCAGGGTCTTTGGTTAGAAGAGCAAGAACACAGAGAGAAAGAGGGGTATGTTGATCAAGATAGGAGGGTAAGGTAGAGTTGTTGTTCCTGGCCAGGTTGTCAGGCTCCGGCCAGGCAGGGAGCAGGCGTGCTTGCGCTCTTGTGCTGCGCCCTGCTCGGCCGGACGATTTGTGGCCGGCTTGGGGGACGCTCATCTGGTGGCACGACCACGACGTCACGGAGCTGATTCGCCCTCATTTGGCGAACCGCTCACGTGATGCGCTTGCGAGTGGCAGCATCTAAGCGCCGAGCATGCACAGGCGCTTGCTCACGCTGGCCACACACATTGCCTCAATGTGTTACAGAGCAGCCAGCGTGAGCACGCCCGCCTGCTCAGCGCCACCCTGGCCGAGGCCTCGGAGTCTGGAGCAGAGAGAGGACAGGGAGGAGCAAAAGTACAGTCAAGAGCTGCTAGATTCATGGAATGCAGGTCTCTGCAAAAATGAAGAGTAGATGGAGGTGGAAAATGGTAGTAGGGAGAATGTGCGGGTGAATTTCAAAGGGTACAGGAGAAAGGGAGGGGGGAAGGTGGTTGACGGGGGATGGGTGTGAGGTTAGAGGTGTTTACACCACAATCTCGGTGCAGGACTTCCAAAGGTTCCATACCAGCTAGTAGCCGATCTGATTAGTCCAATGCTTTATCCCGCACATGCGCACTCCGCCCTATGCATTTCAAAAACTCCTGTTCTCTTTGTCAGATCGGCTACTAGCTGGTAAGGAACCTTTGGGAGTCCCCGCGCCGAGATCAGCGCTGCTGACACACACGGAGCAGAGGAGAGTAGCGGGAGGCGGACACTTGGGAGTGCGCACGTGGATCATGTGACTACAGCGTGTGGGCTCAGACACGAGCACGATCGAGAGGACAAAGTGAGGACACAGTGTGTTTGCTCCACCGCTGCTATACCGACACCTCCACAACTGCATCCGGTGAGACGGAGGAAACGCAGGATCAAGCAGAGTGTACTTACAGTACCATCCGGAGAATGAGGTTCAAAGGGACTGGTGACAGCCTAAATGTTCACACCGCTTTATATATCAAGGGAATTCGAGAGTGATATTTCAACTGTTTTTATATGCTTTTTAGTAAATTTGTTCCAACGTTATTTGCCCTGTGGTCTTTTTCATCTGTTTTGTATATGGCTTGTGAGGTTACCATATACTTACAGAAGAAGATCTGAGATAATAGAAGTTAAGTCAAATTTCTGTATTCACCATCCAACAGCCAACTTTGCACAGAGGTGTAGGTGTACCTATTGGGGTTAACATTCGCATGAGATCTCATAGATCAAACATCCTCGCCAATAGGGTGTAAGCACAACGCCCAGAAGAGCACAGAGGTGATTGTATGCATTTAATTATTGTTCATTGATACATATATTTTGTCACTGTTTCATCCCATATGCTCACGGGAGAATTACGCCAGAAGCATTGAGATTCCAGTGCCAAGGAGGACTTTTCTTCCATGCCACAAATCAGAAGGTCAAGTTTGAACTGACCTTCAAGTCTTCTGGGCTGCAGGACTCTGGACATTACACTTGGTATTGTATCGTGTTAAATACTGCAAGGAATATACTTTTGAGCGCTAAGGTTGTGTACAACTAACACAATGTAGATGTCTCACTTTAAACACTCCTTTCTTTGTTTAGTATGAACTTGTAATTTTCATTAAGAGCACCAGGTTCACACTTTACTCAAAACACTAGATTAAGCAAATGTTTCCCAGTTCATTTCACCATGGAACATAAATGCGAGACAAGACCTGCCTCCAGCTATATTTTTATGATATATTGTGTGATTCAAGACAGTACAGATAAATGGGTAATTAAACTCTCTAAAATATATCAGTATATCACTATGTAGCACAGTACCTATTCTATGACAACAAAAGAAGCTTGACAACTTAAAAATAATTATTGCTTTATTAGAATAGTGTGCCCTGGCATGAGAGGCAATTACTGGGCACGACCTCTAACTATTGCAGAGTACTACAACTGCCACTAAAATTGTGGCTCAATCACTCATCCGCAAAATGCAAATAAATTCCGGGGATTTACATACAGTTTTTCATGGTTCCGAGGACAGTAAGTTTTCTTACATCTGTATGAATGGCGTTGGAGAAATAATGAGGATGATAGATGTGTAGTTTGAAAAGAAGTGAGGTTACAGCAAATATAAATAGTAGACTCTACTGTGTGTTTGATGTGGAGGGGGAGTATTATTTGTGTGGGTGAGGGGGAGCGATGGGGGTATGAGAGATAGATGGGGAGTCTCGCAAAGGTTGATAATGAGGGGTTCTGAGGGGATATGAGGATGATGATGAGGGGTGCTGGGCGAGATATATGATGAGAGGTGCTGGGAGAGATATATGAGAATGATGAGGATGATGGGTGCTGGGGAGATATGATGATGATGAGGACGACGATGATGATGAGAGGTGCTGGACGAGAGATAATGATGATGATGATGATGATGATGATGATGATGATTATTTTACCCGTGCGGCCCAAATCTTTTTTTCCTTGGAACAGTTCGGCCCTGCTCACTTTACAAGTTGTGCAGGCCTGTAGTAGAGGAAGCATGGCAGTGGTAGTAGTGATAGTTTAGTGTTGAGAGGTGGATAAGACTGGACACTGAAAATGAAGTTAGGGTAATAATAAAGTGCAAGATGTGTGAAATGCAAAATAGGAATATAGGTGCTCCAGGGTGAAGAGAGCTGCATCTTCTTGAGTCTGTGATTAAAAATGTCCTCCTTTCAAGTGCAGTTCAAATCCAGAATCCAGGGCCAGTAGATGTGCAGCTTTCGACTTCGTATTTCACTTCTGTTGAACTCCCTGTAAACTCCACATTGTATGCCACTTAAAAAAGGCCACCTTAAAGGTAGACTACTTGCCCCTGCAGTAGGCTGCTCCCCTAGTCTGGCCCTAAGAAGTCACCTTACCACTATTTAAACTCTGCACCGACACAGGTCAATTAATATACAAGAGGTACACAAGACTGATGTAATTTGTAAACAGACCGTTCTCATACCTATGTGTCAGCAGTTGAAATGACTAATATATGCAAACAGCAGAGGGGTGTTGAAGGCAGGATTTAAGATGGCATTCCTGAGAAGAGAAACACGAAGTTGGTCATGATCTTAAAAGAAGTGTCCACTGTGTACATTAACTCTATCTTAGTGTAAGGGGGACCCCTTACAGGTCCCTTAGTGACCCATTACTCCCAGACATACTTAAAGCCACATTATGTGTGGAGCTCCATTCTTAGTGCATCCCAAAGCCACAGGCAAGTGAATAAAATCATATGGGAAGTGTATTTCTTGGGAAGCATATAAATGTAGTCCACTGGCTTCAGGCCTACATACAGAGTTCACAGCTCAGCTAATCCCCAGCCAGTATCGATAGATAGAGAAAGACTCAGTGCTAGTAGCCTTTTTATGGGTGGAAGAATTGTTGTATGGAAACAGTGGAGGGGAGGTGTTATAAGTGTCTGTGCTGGGAGGAGGGAAAATAGACCAGAGTTAACACACATAAAAAGCAGAGTGGCTGAGACAAACAGCACAAGGAGTTAGGAATGGAACTGTGTTGCCCATATACAGTAGCACAGAGATTTAGAGCTGTCGCAGACAGAGAAATCAGGACAAGCAAGGATACAAGCTATTACTATACACTGAAACAGCTCAGTTTACATATTTTACAGTAAGGGAATTGTGAATATATATGTTTATTAAGGTTACAGGTTTTTCCACAGAAGTATTACTGCTGGTCTCATTGCCTATTTGCTGTCCAGGCTCAAACCCCTATCTATTTGGTCCCCAACCCCACTTTGACAGAGCTGGACCCCTCAGATATATTGATCAGCACACTTATCAACATTTAACGTTGTGGAGAAATTGCCTGGAAGCACTAAACCATGACAAGCATCCTTTTCGCTACCATGAAAGAGCTCAGGTCAGTCGCCTCCCTCAGCTCGCCCAAGGCAAAACTGAAAAGGGACTCCTGTTAGCATCAATCTATAAGATCACCCAAATTCTAAAAAAACAATATTTTAGCGTGTGTCAATATTGCCACTGAGGTATCTGGCTTAGGCCCCGCCTCTGTGCCAGGTCTGTATCATGCCTCACATTGACAGGATCGTGCTCAGGCATCGTCCATTTGCTGTCAGGCTCATGATACAAACACGAGTTTACACTGATATCAGAACAGCTGATTCATCTTCTACATCTGTGTTGCTGCCTCTGCCCCATGACAACCCAGTGGTCTGATTCTAACCATCTTCTACAGCTGTGAAACTTATCTTGGATTGGCTCTTTAATCAAGAGACAATCATCACCTTCAGCCTTGTGCCTCTCATCCTACTGGCTCTCCGCCCTTTATATGCTCACTGATTCCTTCTCCTAATTGGCTGAGCATTTAAGTCCCTACCCTATGTCGAAGTTTTCTCCGCAAGCACCCTGCTTTCCGTGTCCTGCTTTCCCTTAAGCATTCTTGCCTAACCTTGTTTTGTCTCCTAGTACCTCGACCACGGACCTCGTACCCGGTATCGTGTCATTCTGTACCACTCGACCATGACCATAGCTACGCATTCAGTATCAACTATCCACATTCTCCAATCCTTGACCATGGCGAGTATCAACCACTACCCATACCTCTCCTATTCAAACCTGGCTACACGACGATGGACCTGCACACCTGACGCGGTCTCGCGGCTTCGGGTCATTGTTTCCTAATCCCTACCTCAGCCTCACGGTCCCATCCTGTTTGTGGTGAGCACTCGTGACACTAACATTGTACAATTTTTTATTGTATCATCAGATATCATGGATAAAGGCTACATGGATAAAGGCAGAAGCACTTCCCTTATGTTCATCAGTTCTTCCACGATAACAAAGCAATTTGTATGGTAAACCTTTTACCTATTCCGGTGCTCAGAAAGATTAGATTGCTGAGGTGTAGCTATAATTACTGAAAGAGCATATATAGCTTCCCTAACCCCCAGCTGTGAAGGTGAAGGGATGAGTGCAGCGCGGACCGCCCGTATGAAACTCTAAACAACTGGCTTAGATATAATCCCAATCGTGTTGTATGCACACTTACGGTTTAATAGTCCACTGGATAAAAACGAACTCCTCTTCCCTCCATGTAAAGGTGATGATCCATGAGTGACTCCGCAGTGCTGGCATGCAATGTATGGCCACTGGGATCCCGGTGCTGTAATCCTCCAAGTGGAGGCACCCTCTTCTTCCCTGAACGAAGAGGTGGTGATTCATAAATGGCTCCGCAGTGCTGGCGTGTGGTGTATGTCTGGCGGGGCTGTATCTGGAAGAGCACTGTCAGCAAACCGGCGTGCTCCCTGGTCAATGATAGATAGCAAATGCCCAGGATGTGGAAGACCGGTGCACCGCCGTAAAGCAAGAGCTGGACAATTGACCAATTGAAAAATGTATTATTAAAACAGCATCACAGTAGAGTCATGGCGGATACTCTAACACATTTCACGCCGAAGCGCTTTGTCAAAGAGTGATCCGTCAGGCACAGCATCAAACTGATATAGGGTGTCAGGAAATCAATGCATGTGTAGTATAATCACTACCTAAACGCAAGCACCTGCAAAGGTATGTTGATTACGATCCTCGCACAATCAGTGGTGAACACATATGAACATATACAAACACTGAGTATCACCATTACATACAATAAAAACCTATATATGAGTGAACCTTTAATATACCATGAAACATATATACAAAACAAGATGGTGAAATATATTTAAAAAAAAAATGTATGTACTAGCCAGGAACTACATAAATGCAGAATAATCTATGAATGATAAACTTGAGCTATGGATGGGTATAGACATAACTGCATAACATGTTGTTAATAATATATATATATTGATGATTTTCTTATTAAATGATGCACATGAAAAATAACATGAACAATAGATGTTGAAAATGAATAAATTGTTAGACCCAGATTTACATCAAGTAATAAAAGACGGTCCAAGAATTGCTTTTAAAAAAGCTGATACATTGGCCTTTTCCTAATATAGGAGTCTGTTTCAATCCTCTTCTACTAAACCTATACGAAGCATACCAACAGGATTTCACAAATGTGGATACTGCAAATGGTGTCGGTATACCAAACTCATTAAAAACATATACACCATAAACCCTAAGAGTAGACACAAAATTAGGTTTTTTATTAACTGCAATACCAGTTACGTTGTCTATGTCATTTCTTCTGGGTGTAATCAGAAATATGTCGGCAGAACTATTAGACCTTTAAAGGTCAGAATCGCCGAACATGCAAGGTTAATAATTAAGAAAGTTACTCTACACCCAGTGTTGATACACTTTACTGAATGCCCACAAGGAGGTCTGGATACTTTTCAATTTTCTGGTCTGGAACATATACATGTTTGTGGTGGGGATCGACTCAATCTTTTAAACAAAAGAGAAATGCATTGGATTTTTGCACTAGATACTCTCTCCCCTAGAGGGATAAATATAGAATGGGAGTTAAAGCATTTTTTGATTGATTGAGTCTTAACATCTTTCCCCACCCTTATTCATTTCTTGTTTTCTTTGCCCCCACAGGTCATGGTCATAAGTTTATTTACAGCTATATATGGATTTATTGAGCAACAGAGGCTTCACTATTTGAGGTCTTCAGATGCACTTATTATGATATTTTTATTAACATTCATGTATCATTAGATATTTATTTAACACTTTATTCATTTTCAACATCTATTGTTTATGTTATTTTTATTGTGCATCATTTCATAAGAAAATCATCAATATATATATTATTAACATCATGTTATGCAGTTATTTCTATACCCATCCATACAGTAGCTCAAGTTTATCATTCATAGATAATTCTGCATTTATGTAGTTACTGGATTAGTATATACATTTTTTTAAATATATATATTTCACCATCTTGTTTTGTATATATGTTTCACGGTATTTAAAAGGTTCACTCATATATAGGTTTTTTTTTCAACCAAAAATTTTTTTTTATTGAGTGCATGGTACAATAATCACATTCTCTTCCAACCCATTATCGTATATAAAGGTATCCATAACAACTCTTTTTATAAGTAAGTTCACAAAAGACAGACTGGGGTTACAAACAGACCAACAAGACCTACAGACATACTACACCGGGGAGGAGGTAGGGAGGGGGGGAGGGAGGGAGGGAGGGAGGGGGGGGGAAAGGCTGCCACAGTACGATTTCGACTCCTCTGGACGCATCATGGAGGCCATGGTTCTCGTTGAGGTCTGGATTTCTTGGGTTTGGTAGGCTTTTGGTCCCAACGGGCTCGCAGTAACAGCAGTCATAACGTAGACCTCTGATCGCTTCTGTTGTGAATCCCTAATCCTGTCAAGAATCTAAGGCCTTCTGTCCACTCCACTTCATCCAAGGAGAACGCGTCTGCATCTATTAAAGCAGTATATTGGAGGCATTGACCCCTGGGATATCGTTCAGGTCTAGCCATGGTGACCATACTTTGAGGAAATTTGTGCCGGTGTCGTTAACTAGACTCGTTAACTGTTCCATCCGGCAAACGTGCCAAATTCGATTTCTGATTTTTGGGATATTTGGTAGATCCGGTTGCTTCCACAATGCTGCGAGTTCGCACCTCAGGGCAGTTGCAAAATGTGCAATTAATTTGTGCTCCGACCTGTTTAGCCCCGGAGTGTCTCTGGCCAGCAGAAACAACCACGGGTCCAAAGGGATCGTGCAGTCGAGAATTCTCTGAAGCCAATTTCTGAGTTCCTCCCAGATTGGGAGTACTTTGGTGCAGCCCCACAGCATGTGTAGCAAGTTTGCCTGCTCCCCACATTGTTTAGGGCACAATGAGGGGTAACCTTTAACAAACTTTGACAATCGTGTTGGGGTCAGATACCACCTCATCAGGACTTTATACGCGTTCTCCTTTAATGTCGTGCAAATCGAGCTCTTAGCTGCCGCCAGGCTGATTTGGTCCCAGTCTGTGTCCTCTAATCTGTCTCCTAAATCTCTCTCCCATCTGTTCCTATATTTTAACGTCACGTCAGCGTCGGGGGTCGGACAGACTACCGCCTTATACATTGTAGAGATAAGTCCCTGGGTTCCTGTTCCAGTAGAACAGAGCTGTTCAAAATTGGTGCGTTTAGCGCGATTTGGGAATTTATCATAGAAAGCTCTTAGCTGGAGGTATCTAAAAAATTCTGAATTTGGCATCGATTTTTCCGACTTAATTTGTTCAAACGGTTTGATAGATATCCTACCCTCCAGGTGTCGAAGGCGAGTGTATCCCTTCTGTGTCCATATAATAAAATCTTTCCTCTGCAGGCCCGGAGCGAAATCAGGGTTTCCCAGAATTGGGGTCATCAAGGAGTGTTGTCTCATCAAAACATGCTTATATTTGCTTTTGTCCCATACTGCCAAAGAGCTAACAACTGCGGGGAGCGGATTTATGAAGTCTCTGCGGACTGTATTTGGAAGCCAGATCAGGTCCCGCAGTACCACCGGGGCACAGCAGGCCGCCTCCAGTTCCACCCATCGCCTTCGCATGGGATGGGTGTGCCACTGGATGATTTGAGTTAATTGGGCCGCTCTATAGTACGACAACAGGCAAGGTACCGCTAGCCCTCCTTTTGAAGTGGGCCTAATTAGTATGCTAGTTTTGATGCGAGGGGTTTTATTTCCCCAGATAAATTTCACCATTGCGGACTGTAACCGAAGGATCTCTTCCCTGATTATAGGGACTGGGAGGGTCTGAAATAGGTACAGAATTCTGGGAAGGAGATTCATTTTTAGAGATTGAATTCTGCCAATCCAGGATATATTGTACCCTGCCCATTTCCGGAGATCGTCCTTCAGTGTCCGAATTAGTCTGGGGTAATTTGCTTTATATAGGGTGTCTGATTGTTTTGTGATGTTTATTCCTAGATACTTTATGTAGGAGGTTTGCCATTTGAATTCAAAATTTACCGTGATCAATTTCTCAGTGGCTTTAGGTAAATTGATATTTAGGGCTTCTGATTTTGCCTGATTAATTTTAAACCCCGATATCGAATTAAATTCCCCTAGAATTTGGAAAACGTTCGGCAGAGAGGTGAGGGGCTGTGATAGTGTGAGTATCACGTCATCAGCATACAGGGCCACCTTATGTAGCTGGTCACTGATTTGGATGCCTGTTATATTTGGGCTGAGTCGGATGTGCGCCGCTAGGGGTTCAATACAGAGCGCAAAAAGGAGGGGTGACAGAGGACAGCCCTGTCTAGTGCCGCTCTTTATCTGGAATTCTTCCGAGGGGAAGCCCTGGTGTCTGACCTTCGCCGTCGGTCCCTGATACAGAGCGAGAATTGCCTCTATCATTCTCCCTCCCAGCCCGAACGCCCCAAGCGTCTCCCTCAAGTAGGGCCAGTCAATTCTGTCGAACGCTTTTTCAGCATCCAAACTAAGAACCATAGACGGTATACGTTTTTTTTGTGCCAGATCAATTAAGTCAATAATCCGTCTGGTGTTATCAGCTGCTTGTCGACCACATATGAACCCCACTTGATCGGGATGGACCAACTTGGACAACACCTGGTTAAGGCGATTAGCTAACAGTTTCGAAAAGATTTTTGTGTCAGAGTTTATTAACGAGATGGGCCTGTAGCTTTTACAGTCCGCTGGGTCTTTTCCCTGTTTATGGATTACTGAGATAGACGCCTGGAGCATCGAGCCTGGGATGGGGGCACCATCCAAGAAGGAATTACAAAGTTTTAGTAAATGAGGAGCTAATATTTTACGGAATTTTTTATAATAGAGATTGGGAAAGCCGTCTGGGCCTGGGGCTTTGGCTGCTTTCAATGACTTCATTACCTCCATGAGTTCCTCGATAGTAAAATCAGCCTGTAGTGCGTCCCTCTCCTCTCTGGTTACTGTAGGCAGTTGTGCCTCAGCCAAGAACGTCTTTAGCCGTGCTTTTGTGGTTGGCGTGTGTGCCACCTTCGCCCCATCGTATAGGGTCTCATAATATTTTTTAAATTCATTGACTATTTTTTTTGGGTCAGAGGTCAAATCCCCTTGTTTTGTTCGAATTGTCTGAATTTGGGAGACTTGGTTTTTGTCTCTTTGTTTGTTGGCAAGTAGGGTATCTGGCCTGTTCGCTTTCTCAAAATATTTCCGATTAGTCCATGTCAGCTCTTTCTCAGCCCGGGAGGTCAACAAAATATTCAGTTTGGTTTTAGTGTCTAGCAACTCCTTAAGGGTCATTGCGTCTTTATTCTTTTTATGTCGAGTCGAGAGGACTGCCAATTCTGCTTGCAACTGATTGATTTTTTTGTCCTTCTCCCTCTTTCGCCTGCTTGCAATCCTCATGAGCTCTCCTCTCAGAGTCGCCTTATGGGCCTCCCACAAGGTAGCCTGCGATGTCACACTTCCTAAATTCTCCTGAAAATATTCCCTGATTTTATCCCCTACGTTTTGTGCAATTGCGGGGATTTTTAATAATACTTCATTGAGCTTCCAGTTCGCTCCTGGTCTGTCCAGAATAAAATCAGTGCACCGCAGCTCAATCGGTGCATGATCTGACCACAAAATATCGTGGATGCCCGAGTGGGAGATCTGTGGAACCATTCTACTGGATACAAACAGGTAGTCTATCCGACTGTAGCGGTCATGAGGGTGGGAGTAGAATGTAAAACCTTTCTCTTGTCTATGTTGTTCTCGCCAAATGTCAAGTAGATTATTGGTGCGCAGCCCTCTATTCCACGCTTGTCTTATCTTGGAGCTATTTTTTCCGCTTGGGGTGCATCTATCTAGAATAGGATCTAGTGTTTGGTTGAAGTCGCCCCCCAGAATTACACAGCCCTGTGCTAACCTCTGAAGTATGGCGAAGAATCTCTCAAGAAAAGCTTCCGTGCCTTCGCTCGGAGCATAGACGTTTGCCAGCGTGATTGGTTGACCTCTTATTTCACCGCTTACAATGAGAAATCGGCCGTTGTAGTCTCTTTTAATGGTCTTAATCGTCAAGGGCAAACGGTCATGCACCAGGATGGCTACCCCTCTCTTTATTTGTGTGGCTGAGGCTGAGAACCAATTCTTAAACTTATAATCTATACATTTTGGTGAACTAGATTTAGAAAAGTGGGTTTCCTGCAGGAGGATGATGTCAGGGTCTGATTTTTTATAGTCCGTCATAGCTACTGTAGTCTGCGTTTCCCTGGGTTGTTAAAGCCTTTGACATTATGTGATATTATAGTAATCCCTTTATTCATGATTACGGTTCCAAACCTTCACTCCTATGTTAGCGACCATCTGAGCCTTTGGTGTCCGTGATGAGGATGTCGGATGATCCTGTGGTGGGCTCCGCCTGTCAGCGTGTTGGAGCCTTGAGATGGGAATACAGAGGGGAGCACACTGGGGAAACATAAACAAACATATATCAACATTTATTTCGACACATAATAACTGACCGGGAAATGGGCGGGAACTAGCCCCCCCATTCTCCGGCGTTGCCCTCTTCAGGCGTACAGCCTGGACGGAGTTCGGGATGGCCCTCCTTCCCCCTCTCCCGTCCTTCGTGACTGGCCTAAATGGGACTTTCATGGGCCCCTCCTGGGTCTTCTCACCCATGCCCATGTGGAGACTCATTCACAAAGCCTTTGAGGGGGACAGCATCCCTCCCCCCCTCCCTTGCTTGTGCAGCGGATTGTAACGGCAATGCTGTGTAACTTAAGTTGATAACCATAAGATCAACTTCGAACTCTTTATTTTTTTTATATTTTTTGTTTTGTGCTTTTTATAAGAATAGTGTATACAGTGTAGGGAATAACTTGTCTGGAATAACTTCTTGCCCCTGCTCGCTAGACTCTCTTGTGTGTTACCTGTCTGACTCAGTGTCTGTGCAACGATTCAGCTAACTGTTGCCCTGGGAAGCTATGTGTGTGGTTAAAGGGTTGTTGTTATACTGAAACTCTCTATAGTGCTAGAAAAGAGTGAAAAAAACAGGCGCTACTTCGTGAATGAAATTAATGTAGAATGTAATAGAAAGGTGGTACAGATAGGATTAATAATCCAACCCCTTGCTCAAACCTCACTGGTGGGACCTGTGTCACGGGTTCCAAGGGTTAAGTATTGCTCAAAACATCCAGGGGGAGCATGTGGGGAGATAAGAGAACAATATATACAATTTAAGTGCAGACGTCAGGTGTTATATGGTTATAAAGGCTATGTCTTGGCTCCTATGCCATTTTTAATTGATAGAACATGTATAAATAGCCGCCAATAGTACACAGCTTATACTCCTGACGAAGCCGAGACACAGTTTGGTAACTGAGGCGAAACGCGTAGAGTTATACCAGTGGACCAATTTTGGTCTTGGAGACGATCCGTAGAAGCAGCTCTGAATGCAGTGACGTCACATCTTGCAGACGGGCGCGCAGAAGGAAGCTCCGGTCCAGGACGCAGAGCAGTAGAAGCCAGCAGACTGACCTGAAGGAGGCGGTGAGCTGTTTCGGGAGATCCTCCATTCACAATTTGTGATACATGCTTTTAACTTTTGTGCAAATTGTAAGTGCGCATTTTTATTGTGTTTTTCAAATATAAAATATCATATTGATCGCACTATGTAGTCTTTTCCCTCTCTCTATATACACTCTGCTGACGGAGAATCGTTAGGGGGGTACTATCCACAGACATCTTCAAGGGTGGCAACCCAATTTGCCAACTGCTCATTATATCACCTTGCTCCTGTGAGTAGATCAACCATAGGAGCCAAGACATAGCCTTTATAACCATATAACACCTGACGTCTGCACTTAAATTGTATATATTGTTCTCTTATCTCCCCACATACTGAAACTCTCTGGCACTCTATTTGTGGGCCCTGAGCGAACCCTCTTGCCGTGTCTGGAGTCGCCCTGCTGATTGTCTGCCTCTATCTAGTTCGTAGAGGTAAGTCCCAGCCTCTCCTGTTGCCCGTTGGATGCCCGGGTGGGTCTCCCCTCTCGCGCCTTAACTTTCGCCCGGCCGGCTTAGTTGCTGTCCGCTCTGTTTGCGGTTTATTGCGCCTTCCGCCATGTTCTTTTTAGTGGGGCTGTGTGCGCCGGTCGCCTTCCGCCGGTTGTTCCCTTCCGGCGCCGAGTGGTGACGCTCTCTGTCCCTCTGTTCCGCTTGCCTCCTCCAAGATGGCGTCTGGGCCATTTCCGGCAACGTGCTTCCGGCGGCCGCCATTTTCCCTCGGCCAGCCCGCGAAGAAGGACGTCTCCTCACCTGCTCCCGCTTCAGGCTCCCCTCCACTTCCGCAACGAAGCCATGCGTTGAGACGCTTGCTGCGGCGCCATTCTTGGCGGCTTGCGTTCCACCTCGGAACGCCATTTTCAGCTACAGGTAGGATTTTGATTTTACTTTTTCAGATGGCCAGGATAGTCCTTTTACTGGTAATTACAGCAGGGTGATGGCTTTAACAGGTCTTGTGACTAGCTCTTTGGCAAATAAACTGGTGGGCAAACCGTAACCCCCACTATTAAACTGGAACTATATTCAACTTTAAGTAGGTATTTTCCTCAGGGTATTGCGGAATTCATCGGGCCTCAGGGGATTTTGGAGGCCTTACAGTGTTCCATTCGGGATCCTCCCGCGCTTCTCGCCTAGGACTTTGCATCGGGCCCTCCTTCAGCCCCAGTTTGTTTAGGAATTCCTCGCTTTCTCCTGGGTCCTTGATTGTTATGGCCCTTCCGTTCCGTAGGACCATCAGGCCGAACGGAAAGGTCCACCGGTATCGCACTGCCCGGTCCCTCAGCACTTTAGTCACCGGGTGCAGTGTTCTTCTCCGTGCAAGGGTGATCGGTGATAAGTCCTGGAATAATTGCATTGTGGTTCCCTCGAACCGGCATGCCCCTTCCGATCTTGTGCACTTGAAAATAGCTTCTCGGGTTTTGAAATAGTGCAGCCTAGCTATAATATCCCGCGGTTGTTCCATCGCGGCTGGGCGGCTCCTTAGGGCTCTATGGCAGCGGTCCAGGGCCCTTTCTGTGGCAGGGATGTCAGGCAGCAGCGTTTCTTGCCACCTGGTTATATATTCTTCAGCATCCGTGACCGACTCTGGGACCCCACGTACCCTGATGTTGTTTCTACGGTCCCTGTTGTCGGCATCCTCTTGCCTGTCTAAGATCTCCGCAATCTGGACTTGCATGTGAGTGTTTTTTTTGTCCGTCTTTTTAATTTGTTTGGATGCGGCCGCCATCTTTTCTTCTAGGACCCCTGTTCTCTCTCCCAGCCCCTGGACCTCCTTCTTCATCTCTTCGAGCCCCACGTAAATCATGGTCTTCATGTCTTGATATAACCTATCAAAGTCACATATTCGAACCGGCTTTTGGGTGGGCTCGTGCGGGGGGTCCTCGTCCCTCTCCGAATCGGATCCCGCTGTAGATTCTGGCGGCCTTGTTGCGGCAGCGCCTCGTGGGGTAGAGCGCCCCAGGTATCTTCGTAAATCACCCTCTTTCTTCTTTTTGGCTGTTAGGGGTGCCATCACGGGAGTATCCACTGCCCTATTATTCTTTTTTCCCCCCGATTTCCTTCGGTGATTATTGCCGTTTTTTTAGTGTTTAGGGAGGTGGGGGATGGAGCTCTGACTTTATGCTACCATCCGCTCCAGCCTCGCGCATGCGCCTCCATATATAGGTTTTTATTGTATGTATGTAATGGTGATATTCAGTGTTTGTATATGTACATATGGGTTCATCACTGATTGTGGGAGGATCGTAATCAACATACCTTTGCAGGTGCTTGCGTTTAGGTAGTGATTATACTACACATGCGTTTGTTTCCTGACACCCTATATCAGTTTGATGCTGTGCCTGACGGATCACTATTTGACAAAGCGCTTCGGCGTAAAACGCGTTAGAGGATCCGCCAGGACTCTACTGTGATGCTGTTTTAATAATAACTTTTTCAATTGGTCGATTGTCCGGCTCTTGCTTTACGGTGGTCTTCCACATCCTGGGCATTAGCTATCTATCATTGACCAGGGAGCACGCCGGTTTGCTGAAAGTGCCCTTCCGGATACAGTCCTGCCAGACATACACCGCACGCCAGCACTGAGGAGCCATTCACGGATCACCACCTCTCCATTCATGGAGGAAGAGGGTCCCCCCATTTGGAGGATTACAGCACCGGGATCCTGTTGGCCATCCATTTATGTAGTTCCTGGCTTAGTACTGTAGTGCTGACGATTATTCTATAACAAACCTGCGGCAATCTCCAAAAAGACCCAGGTACATGCTGGGTACATGCTTGGTATATGCTGGGTACATGCTGCAACATTTCACACATTTCTGCAGACAGACTAATGGCCCACCGAATTAACAGCGGGGGTCCCTGGCAGTGCCATTCAAACTGAATGGTACTGCCAGGAACCCCTACTGTGTTAATCCGATGGGCCATTAGCCTCTGCAGAAATGTCACTGAAATGTACCCAGCATGTACCCAGCATGTACCCAGCATGTACCTGGCTAGTTTAAGGCAAGTTTTAGAATACTCGTTGGCTTGTCTGTACATAGATTTTTTAAAAATATATATATTTCACCATTTTGTTTTGTATATATGTTTCACGGTATTTAAAAGGTTCACTCATATATAGGTTTTTATTCTATGTATGTAATGGTGATATTCAGTGTTTGTATATGTTCATATGTGTTCATCACTGATTGAGGGAAGATCGTAATCAACATACCTTTGCAGGTGCTTGCTTTTAGGTAGTGATTATACTACACCTGCCTTGATTTCCTGACACCCTATATCAGTTTGATGCTGTGCCTGACGGATCACTCTTGGACAAAGCGCTTCGGCGTGAAACGCGGTAGAGGATCCGCCTGGACTCTACTGTGATGCTGTTTTAATAATACATTTTTCAATTAGTCTATTGTCCAGCTCTTGCTTTACGGCGGTGCACCGGTTTTCCACATCCTGGGCTTTCGCTTTCATGATAACTACTTGAAACACAGTGTTTCTGTCTATTTCATAAAGGACAGTGGATTCAACTGGGTTAGAACACCCTCAGGATAAGATATTCATCACTTTTACCTTTGTACAATGTTTAAATATTCTTGTTGTGTGTCTGTGTCATTAATGCAAATACCCAAATACCAATAACCATATTTATTTCAATACTTATAGATTCCGATTTGAACCCCATTGATTTGGTCTGACATGCATTAAAGCACCATTTGCTCAAGTATGTGAATCCAGCTAGAAAAGATGAACTAGTGAAGGTGATAAATACATACTGAATGAATATCATGCGACAACTACATCAACCATCTAAGGAATGTGTTACCAGCAGTTATACACAGAAATAGTAATGTAAATGAAGCACTTCATTTTAAGTCATGACACGGTTTTATTTTGAAGTGTCCTCAACATATCTACTTATTCAATTCTGTTGTACAGCACCGAAATAAAAAAAAGGAAAGGTAGTGTGTTGAAGATTGAGTTCCCACTTGGTATTCTTAAGAGTCTCTCCATGGTTTGCTTTGCTCGCTTTAAGTATAATTTGTGGCTAACCATGCCCCATAATACAAAATGTGTAGTACAGTGAAAACACAAAGTAGTTTCGTCAAAATATGCTTTACTGAAATGTTTTTTTTTTTATATATTCCTCTACAGTTTCCAGATTCACAAGCAGGTTTTTTTTAACATACAGGTACACTACCACAAATCTTTCCTCAGTTTTACAAGCATGTTTTGATTTTTTTAAATCTTTTTTTTTATTTAACAAGTTTTCTTTTAAATAAATTAAAGGGCTGTTTTCCACTCTTTCTGCATGCAGAGTGCTATACAATTCAGGAATCTGGATAGCACAGTAGGTAGTATACAGTATGCCTCGGTAATCTTTTTAATCTTCAAAATATTGTCTTTTCAGTGAAGCTATTCGACTGGGAATGAAATAGTCATAGAAAATGATATTCCAGTATCCGAGTCCAGCATCAGACTAATGAGACATGATTTGAGCTGAACCTTTGTTTTTTTTCTACACATTGAACCATATTCCCAATCCAACCACTATTGTATTATTGTTGTAGAGCGCATCCCATGATAAGGGAATTAACAAACTTAAAAGAGCAGACAAAGCACACGGATCGATTGATAGTGGAGAAAAGTTTGAGGATGTCATATATTTTTCTTTTTTTCTGTAACTTAAATTTTATTTCCAATTCGTTCAGGCAGAATACAAATTCAATACATGACATATAGTAGATATACATCTGTATCATACTGACTTCATAGGACAGAATCAGTGAGTATAGAACACAACAACTTGGGGGAGGGACGGGGACGGTAAGGTATGGAGAGGTAAAGTAAGGGTTACCTCTTCTTCAAATGTTGCTCATCTAAAGTTTGTCAGCTCGCTCCTTCTGTCATTCTTTTTCTTAGGCCTGTGCGGCCCCAGTACTGCCTTCTTAGATACAATGCCAGCCCTACATAACCAGCCAGCTTATCCTCTTCTATCTGCCACCCAACGAGTGATACGAAACAAAGAAGATCCCGGCGCAAAAAGTTACTGTATTACCAGTCACAAGTGTCCATGAAATAGTCCATAGCCAAACAAGGAAAAACGGATCCTGGTGTGTCCTTTTAGAGGTGATTCTCCTATGATTGAAAACAGAGAAAACAGACCATTGCACAGTAATCACTGTCAGCAGAAAAAACTCCCATATGTTTATGAAATGCCTACTTACAGCATGCACAGTGGTTAAGTGCAGTGGATATAATCTGTGCTTTAACCTTCGGTCATCTGGCTGAATCCACGAAACCCACGTAATTCACAGCAATAATCCTCAATGCAGTCCCTCACACCAGTCACCAGCGAAGGCAATGGATACTCTACATCACAAAACGTGTAAGCGGAGCTTAATTCCATCTGCAGGCATTGAGGAGGAGTGCGAGGATCAGTCTTATGTCCCGCCCCTGTGACATGCCTCGTGATGCCACTGGTGACGCACCTCATGCTGAAAGGTTTGTGCGTAGGCGCCGTGCTATTGTTGTCAGGCAAAAGGACTCAACAAAGAGCTAACACTGCCAGCATCCCATCTTCTACTTGCTTACTCCGCCTCCTGATGATTGAGTGGGCAGATAACGATCATCACATTCATGATAAAGTGCATAACCTGCACGAAACACGTAGAAGGGTTGCAACCCTCTATTTTATGGCTTCCCATTAAAGAGATTATTTTTTTTTTGCCAGACCTGCTTCTCTCTCTCTCTTTGCTGTGCGCTGCACACATACTGCATTGGATTCTCCTGACCTGGACACAGCTGCACGCTTTTGGGAGCGCTGCTGGGGACTTGTGAGTACGTATACCTGGGTCCAAACAAATGAGGAGGGGGGAAGTGTCTCTGTATGCTAAACCCCATCTTCAGGGTGTTCTAGAGCCCCTTTATAGGTTTAGTACTTTGATTGCCATTATTACATTATTTACCCAGTATGCTCTTTACCTTTCAATGAATGGACACATTTTGAAATAAGATCAGGTACTTGAGCACCATCCCCCATTCACTTGTGCCTTTCCTCTGAATGGCTTACAGCCCTTTATATGCTCACCGATCCCTGCTCCAATCGGCTGAGCATAGCAGTTCTTACCTGCGACGAAGTGCTACCCACAAGCATCCAACTTGCCTTGTCCTGCTTTGCCTTGTGCAATCCTGCTTAACCTATCTTGGGGCCTATGCAGAGAGCAGCGCTATTTCAAAACTCGCCATTTTTTGGAGAAAATCGCGCAGAAAACAGCAGAAAATGGCGAGTTACGAAAAACGCGCCAATTTTTTTTTTCTATTTCTAAAACTCGCCTCGCGGCTGGCGAGAACTTCCATCTCGCCAGTTTTAAAAATATCCTAATGCAGAGAGGCGCGAACGGCATCTAGCGGCTGTTCGCGCCAATAAAATGGCGCGATTGTCTCCTTTTTGCCTCGCCAGGAAAAGATGGCAAGAAGCTGCCGCTCGCGGCCATAGCAAAGGAAAAAAAAAGGCGCAATTTTTTTTAACACATTTCTGCAGCGCGCATCTCGCCAATTTAAACTCGCCACACGCATTCATGTTAAACATAGCTGAATTCGCACATTTCTGCATATGGAGAATAAAACTCTCCAAAAAAGCTACTTTTTATTAAACTCGCCAATTTTAAAATTCGCTGCTCTCTGCATAGGCCCCCTTGTCTCTTAGTATTCTCAACCTCAGCTTGTACCCCGCCTTCTCCTATTCACGACCTCAGCTTGTACCTGGACTCCCACCGTCTCTACTCCTGGACCTCGGCTACGCACATCGACCATTCTACCTCTCCAACCCTAGACCACGGGAGTATCAATACTATTCTACTTCTCCTACCCTGACCCAGCCACACTGGACGCAGTCTCACTGCTGCAGGTTGGTGTATACTAAAAATCCCTAACTCAGCCTCATGGTTCTGTCCTGTTTGTGGTGAGCATCTGCTACAGTATGCTCAGACCCACAAACATGGACCCTGCTGAGGTGGGTCGAGTTTTGAACATGCACACTAACATGTTCGAGAAATTAAAATAATATCTGGACCAAAATAACAAACGTATGGAGCTACTCCAAGTGACGGTTCAATCCATCACAGATCAGGCACAGCGTACCTCATTTAATTAATTTCCCTCAGCAGCGGCTGTCCCAGAACCTAATTCTATAACCGCAGCTTCTGAGCCAAAACTTCCTGCACCCAATTGCTATGGCGGGGATCCTCTTGACTGTTGCCAATGTTAATGCTTTATACAGTACAATTTGAATTTTCTCTGTCCTGTTTTGTATTACAGCGTTCTAAGGTGGCGTATATTGTATCTTTGTTGATTGATGACGCTTTGGTGTGGACTTCACTCATCTGGGAATAATAACCTGATCTCGCTAGCAACATAGCACGCTTCACCAAGGAGTTTCGCATTGTATACAACACACCCGAACCCAGGTAACTACTGCTTCCTCACTTCTATATACTGTATATCCCAAGGTAGTCGTTCAGTGGCCCGGTACACGGTCGAATTTCGGATGATAGCCACTGAAACCAGATGGAATTATGAGGTGTTTGTAGTCGTATTCTGGCAAGGCTTGACCGAAAATCTTGCACCGGAAGTCTCGCGAGAACGGCGTCTGGGAGTGACGTCACCAAGATGGCATCCGCTGAGCTGCTCACACCACCGCTGGGCCCTGAAGCGGTGCGTGTGGACCTGGCCCCACTAGATGTTGCCCACTGGGTGAAGAGTCACTATGTAAAGGGAGAGAAGTGCGTTCCTGCCCCGGTGCCACCCCCTGCTGGACTGGGAAGAGGACACAGTTTGGCAGCAGCTAAGGCATCACTCCCAGTTAAAAAGGAAGTGAAATCCCTGTCTGTATCATCCATTTAAGATGTGTTTGAGTCCCAGTCCCTGGCCCCAGCCTTAAGTAGCCCACCTGTCACTGCCCCGGTACTGGACTTACAGGACTTTGCCAAGGTTCACTCTACCCCTGCCACTGCCCCTTTATCCATGTGCAGTTCCCAGTGTGTGAAATGTATTGATCCCACAGTGCAGGGATTTGTATTAACTAGATTCCCTGAGGAGCTAGATACTGGGAGATGGTTAAGTGAGAGTTCAGACTACGAAGGGGACATACCTGTCTCTAGGTGTATTAAGCGGCCAGGAAGTAGAGGCTCCTTTCAAATGTTTAGGAGGTCCTCAGGGTCAGCATCTGAAGGGTCCCTAGTGTCTTCATCATCAGGGTCATCAAATGTACTGTCCCTTGTACCAGCCAGATCTGACTCTACGGAAGCTGTATCACTCGAACCATGTCTCTGGTGGTACCCCCTGTTCCAGGGTTATGCCTCTGAACTGAGATACACCCGGTTCATTTTACGCAGTGGTCCCATCATAGATCATTGGAGGGAGGAAGGAGCGTTCACCACTGAGGAGAAGGCAGAAACTTTCTTTAAGCGAGAGAGTGAAATAAAGATGGGAGTACGCATCCTTAAAGGTTCCCACAGTCTGAACAGGAAAGCTAATCCAAGACAATAACTTTAGCTTAAAGGAACAAAAAAAATCAAATTGTCAGAACTATATAATATCATAAGAAACCAAGATATGGGGACCACACACGCTAACACACTCAGGACCTAGCAAAGGGACTTCCCAGAGATACAAAACATTGATCAACTGATAAAAGGCATCCAGAGTGTACACAAGATTATACCATCAGAGACATGGAGGGAAATGCAATACAAAATAACACATAGGGCTTATATCGCATTCACAAGACAGATATAGACAAGGACAGAGGACACTACGATCTGTCCTAAGTGTAAGACATCTAAAGCGGATCTTAAACATTGCCGCTGTACCTGTAAACACATCTCCAGATATTGGGACCAAGTGATAGAATCCATAAAAATAAAGATTCCATGGGAAAAGGATCCAATCCCTATGATTTTCGCAAACATAGAGAACTGGACAGATGGCAAACAAATTAGCAGAACAGTGACTAGACCCACTGAAATCATACTCCTAGCCGCAAGAAAGACCATTATGCTGAACTGGATACTGCCAATCCAGCCCTCGATGTAGAACCTACACAATACACTGCCCAAACTAATGACGATAGACAGACTGGAGACATGCACAGACAGAAACAGAACGATGGGGGACTTCCACCAAAGGTGGGATTGGTTTCTAGACGGCAGAAATATGTGGACGAAAGGCGGTATAGAACAAAAGGCCTAGGAAAAAAAAAGTCAGGGGGGATGGCCAGAAGACCCGTGGCTATTTGTGGTCCATGAGTCATGAGAAGACTCGGAGAAGAGACCTCCAGATTCTACAGCGTGACCTTAAATATTCATATCAAGTATATAAAAGGGAATAACATAGACCTAAGTCTGGGATGGGTTATGAGACGCTTAAGACGCAAAAGGCGTCTGGAGCGCTTCAGCATTTAAAATAAATAAAAAAGACTAACACGTCTAGTTTGAGTTTGAGTTTAAAGTTAAAATAGATTAGTTCAAAATCGAGCAACACCGACAGCTTTATATAGAATACTGAAATGATAAAAAGACAAGTAACTAAGTTATACAAGGGAAGAAAATTGAGGGAAAATTAAAATGCAGCGTGGGGTGGATACAGCCCCCCAGAGACATATAAACCGCAAATAAAAGGGCACCAGTACTCACCCAGAAATGGGGAGAAACCAAATGACCACAATTACAAGCCAAACACGAACCCAAATGGGGAAAAGTTTTAATAACCCAAAACCGTGACAGATGTGAAAGTGGAGCCGCGTCAACCCCATGATAATTCTAATCAAAAGCTTGTGTCATGATAAATGTAAATCAGTTGGAAAACTATGTTGTATGCGGCTAAGCAATGCGATATACTGTACCTGGAAAAGTTAATTGTAAACAGGTTGAATGTGAACCCAATAAAGAAATTTGTGGGGAGAAAAAAGAAAAGAGGCATCTAAGAGGGGTTATGATAACTATATACAAATATATTCGGGGACAGTACAAGGAGCTATCAAAATAATTATTCATCCCAATTGCAGTTCAAAGGACACAGGGTAATCCCTTAAGGTTGGAGGAAATTAGATTTCACCAGCAACAAAAGGAAGGGTTATTTATGGTAAGGGCAGTTAAAATGTGGAATTTATCACCCATGGAGACTGTGATGGCAGATACAATAGATATATTAAAAAAAAAAGGTTGGACATCTTTTTTTAAAGTAAAGGTATACAGGGATATACTTAATAAGTAAACATGGGAAGGATGTTGATTCAGGGAATAATCTGATTGCTAATTCTTGGAGTCAGGAAGGAATTTATTTTTCCCTTTATGAGATATCATTGGATGATATTTTACTGGGGGGTTTTGTTTGCCTTCCGCTTGATCAATATGCTGTAAATGCGGATACAGGATACAGTTCTGTCATCTAAATTTAGCATAGGTTGAACTTGATGGGCGTATATCTATTTTCAACCTCATCTACTATGTAACTATGTAACATTATATTATATTTGTCCATTTTTATATGTTGAAACATACAAGCTACACAGATTTATAGTAAGATAATTAGGAAGGCTGTTAAATAATATGATTCTCCAGTGGAATGTAGATAGGCAGATGGGCTAATTGCTGGCTGTGTTAATTATGTTTTTTGAAGAATTGTGGACACTGAAGAAAGCCCCATTACACTATTTATAATACAGGCATACCCCGCTTTAAGGGCACTCACTTTAAGTACACTCGCGAGTAAGTACATGTCGCCCAATAAGCAAACGGCAGCTCACGCATGCGCCTGTCAGCACGTCCTGAACAGCAATACCAGCTCCCTACCTGCACCGAAGCTGTGCGCAAGCGGGGAGACTATAGAGCCTGTTACACATGCGTTATTTACATCAGGTATGCACGTATATGATGTTTGCAGTACAGTACATGCATTGATAAGTGGAAAAAAGGTAGTGCTTCACTTTAAGTACATTTTCGCTTTACATACATGCTCTGATCCCATTGCGTATGTTAATGCTGGGTATGCCTGTAGTACATGTCTACACTGAAGACTTGTTTACAAAGTGTGTGCTACAGTAAGTGAAGAGAATGAAGGCAGATAAATATTCTTCCAGGCTGTAAAAAACTGAAATGCATTTACAATACATAATATAACAGTATTATATATTTTCATGACCTGAGTTTGCCAGATTGTGCTTTTATTTTTTGGACAATGGAATTTATGAAAACTGTAAAAATAAATATCAATAGAATTGATACAAATATACTGCTACTACAGTAAAATTACCGTTTTGCCCCCTAATGGTATAAAGCTTGTAAAGAGACAATGGGTGTACTTAGTCATTTCAATGGGCTTGCATTCCTTTAATATTGCTAATAGCAATGAATATTTTTCATCTTTCTTTTCAGGATAGAGACTCATAATCTGTTCTCATTGGGTAAACATTCCATACCTTTCGGTTTTTGTGCCTCCGCACCCTCTCCAGCTCAATTATATATTGGAGGAAAAGAAGTGTACACAGCTTGCAATATGTGAATTTTCTCCTGCAATTGTGAAATAGGATTGTTATTTCTTTATTTTGAAAAGCTTCATTGCTTACTGCTCACATGTATATGCCTTCTTTACAACTGCTGTATATACAATTATATTTTCAGTGAGCTTTCCAGATTTAGTAAAAAAAAATATTGAGTCCTGTAGTTAAAACATATACATGATATTCATCATTTCATATGCATTGCTTTTTCCAAAGAGCAATACCTTACAATGTTACATTTCATTTGCAACTCAGCCTCCCAATTTAGAGTGATCCTTCTATAGCAGGGGTGCACAAACATTTAATTCTGCCCACCCCCTTCTCGGCTCCGGCGTCACATGACGCCTCGGGGTCATGTGACATCATATTGCCATGGCAACGCGATGTCAGGTGACACCACGGCGTCATTTGACATCGGGTTGCCATGGAGACACATCGCCAAGGTAAGTAAATTTACAGAGGCCTTGCGTTGTTCCCCGCATTTAATTTAAATGCCATCGGGGAAGCGCCTCTGTAAATGCCGTGCACCCCCTTGAAAATCCCACTCCCCCCTGGGGGACGTGCCCCCCAGTCTACGCACCCCTTGTGTATAGCTTTCTCATCAGTCTGTCAACTTCACTTTTACACATATTTTTGCCATGTGAACATGTGGCCATTTTACTATATAAGAATAAATCCGATTGTAAGTGAACCCCACTGTTTATATTTGTTGTCAATATACTGCTTGGTCATAGGAAGATTCTGCAGATTCCCTGACTGTTTAGAAAGCCGCATTATTTCCTTTATCTTAGTTACTACCTTAACCATCCAATAAAATAAATCTATGAAATGTTTGAAATAATTGTCCCCACTATAATTTATTTAGTGAAGTCAACAGTAAAAATATATTGATTCATTCTGCAATGGCTTTGTCTTCCAGGAGTAATCACTTTGCACCATTATTATTTAGATGCTTCACTGGCTTTTTTTTTTTTTAATATCGTTTTCTTACTAGAATATTATACTGTACTTACAGTAAAGACATTTTTTATTACCCTACACATTTAAAAAAAAAAGCCATTATTAAAATGATTTTGTAACCTATTTTATTTAAGATTTATATGTATCTTGGCAGAGCTCCTTCTCTTTTCTGCCACCCTGTGTTGGTCCTGCCTTCAATTTTTAGAAGATGTACTTTTGATATCACATAGACAGAGTACTTTACAATACATTTCTGTGAACATATTTTATATTGTCTGGTTCTTGACTATAACTTAAATAAAGGCCAAACAAAGCAGAAGAGATGCACATGCTCCTCTAGCATAGTAAGCTCTTTTAACATACGATTCCTCCTGCTGTGGACCCCGTGACCATTCACGTTTAGTTTCCAGGACTGGTGCTGTGTTGATAGATTAGAAATAAGCATTGCAAGGCACTTCACAATGCCTGGAAAACATTGAACACCCTTCCTTGACTGCGGACGTGGCTTCATTTTAATGAGGGGCACGCTTCTTTTGCCAGATTTAACACCTTAATAATGGGAAACAATACCACCATTGAACGTTCATTTTTTAACGCCGAAGAATGCGTTTCTCCTTAAATTTAAGAGTGTGTACTGTAGCTCTAGTTGCTTCTAAGACCTTTCAAAGTCTATGAGTGTGCTCTTGTTTAATTGAATTAATTACTATGTCATTCATGGAGGTGCGGACATCCTCATTACATTCATAAATCCTACTGCATGTACTGTATAGTTTTGTGATATACCTTTGATGCTAAAGCTAAAACTATGCCAAAAAGTATTAAATTAACATCGTTTTGAACTTTATTCTGTTAGTTTTAGATGCTAAAATCCAGAAGGAGCACCTAATTTACTGAAACTACTGTCTGCACTTCTGACACAATGGAATTATCTTTGTTAGTTTATAAAGCAGTGCAGCATTTGAATAAGACAAATCTTTCAATAACAAGCAACAATTATGTTGTGGAGACAACTCCCTCGGTGTCACTACTAGGGATTCTCTTTAAGTTCTCCTATTAATAACACTGTTCATTATAACGGACCATCTGTAAAGTACACCATCTTTTGAATGTACGTATCTTCCCACTAGCAGCCCATATCCAAGTGGCCCATTATAAGTGGCATGACTACTGAACAACTGAAGTTTAAAAGGAAGGAACTCTTACCCTAATGGATCTCATCCTTCTTCTCTCCTCAGGTAAAAACCATCTCTAAATCATCATTGAAGCCTTTGCTGTGTGTATTATATAGTATATGCAAGTGATCCAATGCTAGGTAAAAACCATCTCTAAATCATCACTGAAGCCTTTGCTGTGTGTATTATATAGTATATGCAAGTGATCCAATGCTAGGTAAAAACCATCTCTAAATCATCATTGAAGCCTTTGCTGTGTGTATTATATAGTATATGCAAGTGATCCAATGCTAGGTAAAAACCATCTCTAAATCATCATTGAAGCCTTTGCTGTGTGTATTATATAGTATATGCAAGTGATCCAATGCTAGGTAAAAACCATATTTGAATGCTGTTTTCTGTCTACCCCTAATCAAATTAAGTGTTGCCACCTAGGCAGGGAACACCCTGTGTAGAAAACCATTTGTTTGAATGTGCCTCAGATGTGCTAATTAAGCAGACAGAACCACACTGTCAGGTGATTTTTTAGGCCTATATAAACCCAGTCAGAACAGCTAGTCTGCCTGCAGCCCATATCCAAGTGGCCCATTATAAGTGGCAGGACTACTGAACAAATCAAGTT
This sequence comes from Ascaphus truei, assembly GCF_040206685.1. NCBI lineage: Eukaryota > Metazoa > Chordata > Amphibia > Anura > Ascaphidae > Ascaphus > Ascaphus truei. The sequence continues at coordinate 30,279,658 of NC_134484.1, forward strand.
TAAAGGCCCATTATAAGTGGCATGACTACTGAACAACTGACGTTTAAAGGCCCATTATAAGTGGCATGACTACTGAACAACTGAAGTTTAAAGGCCCATTATAAGTGGCATGACTACTGAACAACTGAAGTTTAAAGGCCCATTATAAGTGGCATGACTACTGAACAACTGAAGTTTAAAGGCCCATTATAAGTGGCATGACTACTGAACAACTGAAGTTTAAAGGCCCATTATAAGTGGCATGACTACTGAACAACTGAAGTTTAAAGGCCCATTATAAGTGGCATGACTACTGAACAACTGAAGTTTAAAAGAAAGTTCAAAAGAAGTGAGGAAGAAGTGGACACCCCATCTGGCCCTGAATCCTGCATTTGAACTACGCTGGAAAGGAGGATATCATCTATACCAGACTGCATCATTACTGCTGTGATGCTGCCTTTACCATTTATATTTGCTGTGACTTCACTTCTTCTCAAATTATGCACTTCTTTTTACCAGCCTCAGTATGTCTCTAACTCCATTCATATATCTCCATCTCTCCTTCCTTCACCACTTCTCTGTTCACATGAACTCCTTTCTTACCTGCGTCCTCTGACACCACTCAGCTATATCCCCTGCACTAAAAAAACACCCCTACAAATCATCCTCACACATCCTCTTTCTATCCATGCTTCTCCTCCTTGCTTCTGGGGATATCTCTCCCAATCCTGGTCCCTGTCTTATTCCTACATGCGCTCGTCCTCGCCTGCCAACTGCAACCTCTACTCCTTCTGGTGTCAACCCCTCCAACCTCATACCCATCCCCTGCCACCCTCTCCCTCTCTCCCTTTCTCCTGTGCCCTTTGGAATGCTCGCTCCCTCTCTAACAAGTTCCTCTCTGTGCATGACTTCTTTCTCTCTCACTCCCTGCTTCTCTTTGCTATAACTGAGACCTGGCTCACTCAGTCTGACTCTGCTCTGGAAGCTGCCCTCTCCTACGGTGGCCTTTCCTTCTCCCACACTCCACGTACTGATGGCAGGGGTGGAGGCGTGGGGTTCCTGCTCTCCTCTCTCTGTCGTTACCGAACCCTTCCTATTCCTCACTCTCATGCTTTTCCCTCCTTTGAGGCTCACACTGTCCAGATTTTCTCTCCTCTCCCTGTTCATGTGGCGGTCATCTATCGCCCACCTACCTCTACTTATCCCCCTTCTGCCTTTCTATCTCACTTTGAATCCTGGCTCTCTTTCTTCCTCTCCTCAGACTCCCCTGTTCTTCTCCTTGGGGACTTCAATTGCCGCATTGATGACCCCTCTCTCCCTTGGGCTTCCCGCTTTCTTTCTCTAACCTCTTCTTTTGGCCTTCAACAGTGGACTGCAGCCAGCACCCACAAGGATGGCCACTACTTAGACCTGGTTTTCACTAAGAACTTCTCTCTCTCCGATTTCTCCATTTCCCCTTTTCCTCTCTCTGACCATCATCTCATCTCATTTTCTCTATCTCGCTTCTCCCCTTCTCCACCTCCATCTACACCCCGGTTCTTCAGAAACCTGCGCTCTATTCACTTACCTGACTTTGAGTCCACTTTACGCTCCTCCCTCTTCTCTTTCAGCTCTGCTACAGACCCCGACAATCTGGTCAGGAACTACAACTCTGTCTTGTCCTCCTCTCTTGATCTACATGCCCCACATTCTCTCTGCCGCACTCGCCCTTCTAACCCTAGACCCTGGCTAAATTCCCACACACGCATGCTGCGTTCCTCCACTCATTCCTCTGAACGCCTCTGGAGGAAGTCTCACACTCTCGCAGACTTCCTTCACTACAAATTTATGCTATCCTGTTTCAACTCTGCCCTCTCGCAAGCTAAACAAGCCTACTTTTCTGCACTAATCAACATGCACAAGTCTAACCCACGGCGACTGTTCTCTGTCTTTGATACTATACTCAAACCACCCTCAGCTGCCTCTCCTTCCTCCACCTCCGCTCAGGACTTTGCTGACTATTTTAAGGAAAAGGTGGAATCCATACGTCAGAACATCCCCTCTGTTTCTTCTTCCCATCCTACACCTCTTCCTAACTCTCCTCCTGCCTTCCATGACTCTTTTTCCACTGTCTCAGAGGAGGATGTGTTGCTGTTGATCGCCACTTCTCCCTCTACCACTTGCCCTCTTGACCCCATTCCCTCCCATCTCCTAAAACCTCTTGCTCCTACTATAATCCCTATGCTCACACACATTTTTAACTCCTCCCTCTGCTCTGGAACCTTTCCATCCTCCTTCAAACATGCAACAGTCATACCATTACTCAAAAACAGCAAGCTTGACCCTACCTGTCTTTCTAACTATCGACCTTTCTCCCTCCTGCCTTTTGCCTCTAAACTCCTTGAACGTCTTGTATTCTCTCGCTTGCTCCATTTTCTCAACACCTATTCTCTCCTAGACCCTCTACAATCTGGCTTCCGCACTGCTCACTCCATGGAAACAGCCCTCACTAAAATAACTGACGACCTCCATGCTGCCAAAGACAGAGGTCATTACACTCTGCTCATATTACTCGACCTCTCTGCAGCATTTGACACCGTGGACCACCCTCTTTTCCTTCACATTCTCCATACTCTTGGTATTCGGAACAAAGCTCTATCCTGGATCTCATCCTACCTCTCCCATCGTACTTTCAGTGTCTCTTCTGCTAACACCTCCTCCTCCTCTATTGATCTCTCTGTGGGGGTACCCCAGGGCTCTGTCCTGGGACCTCTTCTCTTTTCTCTGTACACACTCTCTAGGTGACCTAATAACATCTTTTGGGTTTAAATATCACCTCTATGCTGACGACACACAAATATACTTTTCAACACCTGACCTTACACCTGCTATACAGACCAAAGTTTCTGAATGTCTCTCTGCTATATCATCCTGGATGGCCCTCCGTCGCCTTAAACTCAACATGGCTAAAACAGAGCTCCTCATACTTCCTCCCAAACCTGGCCCTACTACCTCCTTCCACATTACTGTTGGAACTACAATCATCCACCCAGTAGCCCAAGCACGCTGCCTAGGGGTCACACTCGACTCCTCCCTCACATTCGCCCATCACATTCAAAACATTTCTAAAATTCCTTTTTCCTCCGCAATATAACAAAGATACGCCCTTTCCTCTGTTGCTCGACTGCTAAAACTCTGACTCAGGCCCTCATTCTCTCCCGTCTTGATTACTGTAACCTCCTGCTGTCCGGCCTTCCTGCCTCTCACCTGTCTCCCCTACAATCTATCCTAAATGCTGCTGCCAGAATCACTCTACTCTTTCCTATATCTGTCTCAGCATCTCCCCTCCTGAAATCCCTCTCCTGGCTTCCAATCAAATCCCGCATCTCACACTCCATTCTTCTCCTCACTTTTAAAGCTTTACACTCTTCTGCCCCTCCTTACATCTCAGCCCTAATTTCTCGCTATGCACCACCCCGACTCTTGCGTTCTGCTCAAGGATGTCTTCTTTCTACCCCCTTTTTATCTAAAGCCCTCTCCCTCCTTAAACCTTTTTCACTGACTGCCCCACACCTCTGGAATGCCCTTCCCTTCAGTACCCGACTAGCACCCTCTCTATCCACCTTTAAGACCCACCTTAAGATACACTTGCTTAAAGAAGCATACGAATAGCACTGTGGCTATTCTGAACACATGATACATAAAGCTTGGCCCCCTGCAGACGCACTTACCAGAACTCCCTCCTACTGTCTCTGTACATTCTCCCTACCTACCAATTAGATTGTAAGCTCCTCGGGGCAGGGACTCCTCTTCCTTAATGTTATGTTTGTCTAAAGCACTTATTCCCATGATCTGTTATTTATATTATCTGTTATTTATTCGATTACCACATGTATTACTACTGTGAAGCGCTATGTACATTAATGGCGCTATATAAATAAAGACATACAATACAATACAATACAAAGTGCAAGGTAATTAAAGGTTTAACACAGCCCACAACCCTCCTGGAAGGCCTAACCACCCACCCTGGGGCAACTACAAGCTTCACCCACCCCCTCTACCACCAACAAACCAGGGACTGCTGTTTAACCACTTCATTACCCTTGTGGCTAACGCTAAGGTCACAAAGATCTGCTTTTAGTTTTATTTTTATAACATAGGATTGAAGTAGGGGATCTCCGGAGCAGATACGCATTAATTTCAGGTACTGGGGACCACCTGATTCCCAAGGTACTGATGCAGTGGCCGTTATTTGAACACATCTCGGCGCTGATTTTGAGTTCTCTGCTGTTTCCCACACAGCATGAAACATGGCTAATCGCACCAGGCACCCACGCTTATTGCGGATGTTTTGTTTGAATTTCATGGATTCTGTTTCTTTGTTTGCAATAAAATGGAGGAATTGTAATGTGTACAGTTCTGTGCTACTGTGCTACTGTGTCAATTTCATGTTTTTAAAAGCCAGAACACTAAAATTAGTTTTTCTGCTCTCGCCGTGCTCGCATCTTAGTGCGGGAAGGCTGAAATTCATCCCGCGGTTTCAAATCGGGATACCGATGTACATGATGTGTGAAGTGTTCGAATAACGGCCGCTGCATCAGTACATGACTCCGCATGGGGTGCCGGTATCTCCTGTAAGTGTAAATGTGCCAGTCATGTGGGCTGTGACGCAGGATGTTTAAACTTGCAGGAGATACAGCCACCAAATGCACAGCGCTGTACCTCGGGAATCAGGGGGTCCGTCGGACCTCAAATTAATGGGGGTAAGCTCCGGTTTTATGCTTTATTTGATGTTGTTTTTCGATTATGCTTCTTGTTGGAAAATACTGAATACAACCAGAGACAATTTATAGGATGGACAAATAATAATAAATACTGTATATCTCTTTCCATCACGTAAAAAGGAACCATACAAGCCACATGCTATTTGCGATACTGTATGTGTATGGCTCATGCTTATTACAGTATTTGTGTGTTGTGTCTGTAGCGCACTTTCCCCCACCCTACGAGAGATATGGTGGCTACTGTTTGTGTGGTGCATTACCTGTGGCTCACAGGAGATCTGAACCTCCATTTCTGGGAGCCTGTGGTGTGCCTGATCCGTCTGGTGACAGCACCTCCACCCGTGAGGGATCCTATCAGTGTGGGATAACCCTGTCACAGGACACAATGTAAGAAATACACACTGGTATGGTATAACAGGTTTACTGAACAGGTAATAACAATAACATAACACAGGCCTCACAGGGCCAGACCCCCACATTGTGCCACCAACCACTGTGTCTACACCCCAGTGGGGTATGACCCAAAGTACTGAGGTGCCCCCGAGCACCTAACCACTCAGTGTCCACAGGAGCCAACCCAACCAATATGTGTGCGACAGCACTGCCCACAAGAAGTGCTAGAGTTGGTGCACTTGTAGATGGGGGACTACCTGCCAGGTGCTCCAGCACCTGGTATCACCGACAGAAGAGAACCGTTCGGTCCCACGCCGTCGCCGTCAGCAAAGGCGTCCACGTCCACGTGGGGTGTATCCAGCTGGAGAGTCCCACCGTGATGAGTCTCTAGCATTGCGGTGGTGGTCCGGTCCCAGAATAGAGGCTGCAACTGCTGCGCGGCGTTCCGCTGTGTCCCTGACACTAGTGATGCCATGTGGGGCAGTGTCCCTATCTAAGGGGCCTGTCCCTATAGCATCCACAAACTACAGTATGTGGGAATCGGGACCTAACAGGAGGCCTCTGGCTTAGTGCAGGGGCCTACAGATACACTGCACACACCCTTACACTCTGATGTCCCAGCTCCGACTGGCGTGGCTATCTCAGCATGCCAAATGTATCCACACAGTTGCAGGGCAATCCGGGTGCGCAATTGGCTGCTGCAGCCCATGTGTTTTAGCAACCCCAGGGGCTTCTGGGGATTCTAGTACCCCTGCGTAATTTTCTCCAACATGGCCGCCGCTTTACCATGAACTGCGCATACGCAGGGTGTACCAACAAGGCCGCCGCAACTTTCTGAGTCACTGTGCATGCGTGAGCCTCTCTAACATGGTGGCGCCCTGCAGCAGCGTTCGCCACAGGTCTCCGCAGACTCGCTCGCCCGAAAACAACCTCCCTGCACCGGAGGCCAAAGGAGGGATGTGGGGGGGGGGGAAGCAGAATAACCGGGGGACCAGAAGGGACCTAGTTACATGCAAATTGGGCCTACTAAGTTTGTATACTGTTTGGTAATTAATGCTATAGCCAGCCAGCGATAGTGATTAAGGGTAATGTAATTGTACTACTCTTCTAGGAAGTAGTGGCCCTGTATTGATTAATTCAATCCTGCTCTGGTGGATTGCCGGTTTGAAACTGTACAACAGGGGCGCGTATTTTTTTTTTTTGCTGTGCCCCCTCTGCCTCTTCACCTCCGGTGGTGCGCCCCCCTTTATCTCGTGCGGTGTCAAATGACGCTGCAGGGTCATGTAACGTCACGTGACCCGCGACATCATTTGATGCTGCGTTGCATGGACACGAGTCCTGACGCCGGCAGAGACAAAGTAAGTTTAGAGTTGCAGGGACCTCACGTGATCCCCCGGCATTTAATTTAAATGCCTTTGGGGAAGAGCGTGGAGCCCCTGCAATGCCGTGCCCCCCCCAGAAAAATCTTGCGCCCCCCACTTTGCGCACCGCTGCTGTACAGTATACTGCTGCGGCCGAGTTTATTTGAGCATTTGCCCGGTCTCGGCCGCAGCAGTAACCAGGCGCGCACCGGGATGTGCCTGGCGCGCGCCGAAGCCGCGGAGGAGCGCCCTCAGATCGGGGCTTTCTCCCTCCGCTCGCCGGCTCCGCCGGGTCCCCCGGAACCCCCTGCCACCGTCCCCCACATCGCGGGACGCCAGGGCTCCCGTCGGTGACGCGCGGCACGCCGAGGGAGTGCGGCTAGCATGCCGGGGCATCCCCAGGCTTGCGGAGCTAGCCGCACTCAAATAAAATGTGCCGCCTCTGTATGTTCTCTTTAGTGTATAGTGGTACTGTACATAGGTTAATAATTTTAGCCAGTGATTATTATAATAATATAGGTGATGTAGGCCTGTGTGCTCTGCATTATCATTGGTTAATGATGGCATACAGTATGCCATCATTAACCAATCAGAGATTTATCAGGAATGGTTGTGTGTTTCCTGATTTTATTTCCACTGCTTTAGACAAGAGATGTTATATTCTTCATCTGTGAGTGAACTTCTTCAAATCATTGACTAGGGTAACATTGATATTCCAGAGCCGACCCTGTAGACTGGCCATTGCACTAAAGTGTGTATTTCCCGCAGCCACACTCCAGTGCAACAATGTCTCGTTTTCCCTCACTCTCCTACAAAAAAATCCATATTTCAGGGTGTAGATTTCCAAGTCTTGCAAAATGTCATATATTTCTGCAGCAATTTGGCTGCCTTCAGCTTTTAAAAAGGCATATTGATCCTCTGCTATCATCATTTAGAAATACCGTAGTTCATTGTCTTAAAGGATTAAATGGAAATGTTACCTACCTATTGTACCTCCTGCTCTTTGTATTTTTTGGTGACATTATGCTTGCTGTGTAATTTACCATTGATTTGTACTGTATGTATAGTATATCTTTATTTAGACAGTGCCATCCAGGTACATACACGTGACATAATAATATAACACATAAATGGAATAAGCGCTTCAGACATAAAACAATAGGTAAAAGTGTCCCTTCCACCGAAGAGCTTACAATCTAAGTGGTAAGTGGGGAGAACTAACAGAGACAGAAGGATGGTGTTCTGTTCAGTGCATCTGCAAGGAGCCAAGGTCAGTGCATATGAGATTTATAGGGGCTTATTCTGTAAGGTTTGATAGCACGTGCAGATGACATGCTGTCGCATGAAAAGTCCCACTGACTTTAATGAGGCTTTTCATGTGATAGAATGGCACCTGCGCTATCACACCTACTGTACAGTATAAAATAAGGGCCCTAGTATCAACCAGTATAGCTACCCATATGTTTCCATGTACTATATGATTGTCTAAACAAAGGTGTGCAGTTAACTCCCACCTGCCATGGTTCAGTGTATGCTTGTGTAGCCCTTGTACCAACAAAACAAAACACAGCGCACAACGCTCATCGTGAATTTATAAAAAAAACAGTGTTTATAAAATAAGGAATTCAAGGTTCTGCGTACATCAGATATAAGGTAAACAGGCACATATAGCTACAATGTAGCTGTTACCGCTCACTGCGACCCGGAACAGTGGAGGGATGATTTCATCAGAGATCTTGCTTCATATCATGCAGTTTAGGCAAGGATATAGTAACAGCCGATGTACCGGTGTTCAGGTAGTCACTTGAAATAGTCGCAGCGTCCAAATTAATGCATAGAGCACTCGATGGAGTCAGAGGGTAACAGACTCAACCCTGTGTAGCTGCGTGTGTCGTCTACTCTCAGCACCTCACTGTGCGCCGTTGGACAATGATGACATCACGGCGCATGCGTCAATGGAGGAGTTACACATGTAACATCTTTTGCACAGAGATAGGAAAACTTTTATATCGGCTGTAACTAATGAGGAATTTAAAATTGAGGAATTTATAAATTGCAACTCAACCCATGTGATATACCTTATCGAGTGTGCATGTAGGATTCAATATGTAGGCCGCACTAAGAGGTGTTTAAAAGTGCGGATCCAAGAGCACATTAGAAACATTAAACATGGTTATGAAAAGCATAGTCTGTCTCGACATTTCTTAATGCATCACAATAGGGACCCATCTTCCCTTAGATTTAAGGGCATTACAATTGTCCCTATAGGAAGGAGAGGTGGAGATAAAATTAAAAATCTCTCTGTACAGGAAACCTTTTGGATATACCAGTTAGAATCTCATGTTCCTAAGGGGTTAAACGAAGATGTAGACATTTGGTCCCTGTATTGATCTAAGTCCCTGTTTATTATGACATATAATAATGTATTGTTATTAATTCTGTGTCTTTATCTTTCAGAATCTGCACTGACTATTTTTCTTGCCAATTGGTTTTAATGTATTTTAGCCAAAAAAAAAATTCTTATGTTAAAGTTTGCTTTAGATACTTTTGGTATTTGTATTAAAGTTATTGTTCTAAGTAATGGTTGAGCTTGACAGGCAGCTGTGCTGAATGAATTCAGCGTGTTGTGATTTGCCAGTATGTATTTAGCAATTAGCCAATCGTAGGGACTTGAGTGGTATTTATTCTGATCGTTTGTTCACTATTTTTACCCTGATGTAGTAGCCAGCAGTGCTATGAAACGCATTGGAAGCTACCACTCAACTACCTATTTTAATCTTTTATGATTATTGAGGTCACTGTACGCTTTGTGTCCTTCTATGAGAACTACACGTTACATGTTTAACTCCCCAATTGACGCATGCGCCGTGACGTCATCATTCTCCGACGGCGCACAGTGAGAATTCTATCTCCACCTCTCCTTCCTATAGGGACAATTGTAATGCCCTTAAATCTAAGGGAAGATGGGTCCCTATTGTGATGCATTAAGAAATGTTGAGACAGGCTTTCCGGTGGGTGGGCAATAGCAATGGCCACATGTTAGAAGCTCTGCCCAAAGCCCCCTGCATAATACCCCAAAAAAACACAAAATCCACCCCAAAATATCAACAAAGCAGGAGGGGAGCAAGAAATTAAAACAAGGCAAACAAAAAGAACAGAGCGATTCACGGGAGTCAGATCGCGCAGTCTGCCAGGAAAAAAGGAGGACCGGAGAGAGCTCAGAGGCAAGCCACGCCGGCACAGGGTTAAGGAACCAGCTGCAGGAGGAAGCAGGCTGCGAGGACAACCCGACAGCAGAGCCAGCAAGGTGGGTGGTCTGGGAGCGGAGAGAGTCATGGACGGCAGCACAGGCACACAAACACAAGCAGGCTCACAACCGAGGGACACGCTGCACACCCCCCTCCTCCTCCCCCCCTCCCAGACACAAGAGAAACTAGGAAGTGAGTTCTCCAGGCAGCAGTGCGAGGGAGGCTGGGGTCTGCTGCTGGACAGAAGAGGAGGTAAGCATGGAGCCCCTGGGAATACCCCCCTCACCCACACACCAAACAACACTGAAAACAGACCAGCTGGGCAGTCCAGGAGCAGGCAAACTTGGAACAGGGTCAGGGGGGAGACAGGAGGAGGGGAAAACATAAGGAAAGATACAAAATAAATTTGGCTGCTACTATCCTGTGTACCTCAAGAAATCAGTGAGGGGGGCTGATACAAGCTCCAGACACTCTACACCCTCCCCCCCTCCTCTCCTCTCCCCCCCTGGTCTGCCACCATCTTAGATTATGCTGCAGTAGGCTGCAGTGGGCTACAGTGGGCTCCCCCCCTAGCAAAGGCACCCAGCTGAGTGCAGCATACAACTGTGTGCAGGAAAAGGTAAAGGCAACACACACATCTCAAAATGGATAAATATATAGATAAAACAAGTACCAGGATCAATAAGCAAAAAGACAAAGAAACAAAAAGAAACATGGGGCCCCAGAGCCACAATCGCCAGATAGATCTGAAAGAGTTAATACACCACCAATACCCCAAGAACAGGAAATGACTTCGGCGGAGTCCATAGCCAGAGAGGTGCTTAAGCTGATCTCCCCTCTCCTCGAGGAAAAAATATACGAGCTTAAAAATTTAATACAGGAGACGCTGGCACAGCTGGGCTCGCACGGGCAAAGACTTGAAGAATTGGAGAGCAGAACCATGGTTTGTGAGACAAAAGTACAGCAGCTGCAAAGCAAGCTAGAGGCACAATCTAAAACCATAGTATCTATACAGGAAAAACTGGATGACCTAGAAAATAGAAGCCGTAATAACAACCTGCGCATAATAGGGATTCCAGAAACTGTGAGGGGGATGCTATCAAAATGGCTGCCGCAGGCACTGGAAATGACAGGCCCAGCAAAAGATCTGAAGATCAAGAGAGCTCACAGACTAGGACCAGAAAGAGACCAAGACAAAGCCAGACCGAGACCGGTCATCGTAAGGTTCCTAAACTACGCAGAGAGAGCAAACGTGCTAGCAGCCTACAGGAAAAGGTCCGATCTGCACTACAAAGGCAACAAACTACTAATCTTTCAAGACTTCTCGGCCCAAGTATCACAAAAAAGGAGAGAGTTCTCCCCATTATGCAAAGAGTTATACCAGAAAGGGAAACAATTCGCATTACTCTACCAGGCCAAACTGAGAGTCACAGAAGGCTCCAAGACCTTTCTATTTGAGTCACCCGAATTAGAGCACGTGCACTTTAAAGAGGGACCAAATCCACGACCAAACGATTCATGAACTAAACAAAAGGCAATCTTGGCAAACCTAGGCCAGCAAAAGCCAACTAAGTCAGCCTGGTTGGTGAGAACCCACAAGAATTGCCACACAAAGCCCACAGACACAGCCTGATGCTGCTTGTCAAGCTGGACCAAACACGACATGACAGGAAAAGTCCACCAAAAACTCAACCAAAATCAAAACTTCTTTAAACTCCAAAATACCAAAAACCCGGAGGGGGCCGCTCGCTGGGACGGCTCACCTCCAATGGAAAGCAAACAAAACAAAGATTATAACCCCACAGAAGGAATTGGATAGATGCAGCCTCAAGATGACGCTAAAGTAGAAACCGAGGATTCCCAAATCCGGATAAACAACCTCAAGATGGTCTCCTGGAATGTTGGGGGCCTGAATTCACCAGCAAAAAGAAGGAAGATACTCTCCCACATCAAAAGATCCAAAGCACAAGTGACGCTTCTCAAAGAGACACACCTCCTGAAGGAAGATACCAAAAGACAAAAAGCTCCATGGATCCAAGAAATAATCGTGGCACCATATACGGGAAAGCAAAGAGGAACTGCAATACTAATAAACAAAAATGTGAACTACACCATCCATAAAACTCTGAAAGATCCGAGAGGCAGATATCTCATGGTCGACATCAAAATAGAAGACTCGAGACTGTTGTTGGTTAATTTAAATGCTCTAAACTTGCCTAACCATTTGTTTTTCACAGATCTCTACCAAAGAATTTTGGAGTGAGATGCAGAGACCGTTGTTGTAGGAGGCGACTTCAATGTAGTGGAGGACTGGACACTTGACAGATCAGGAAACAAAAGAGTACCGCACCACTCATACGCACAACGGGGAACTTTAAAATCCTTCAGGGAGAACCTAAGACTGGTTGACCCCTGGAGAATTTTAAACCCGCTAGAAAAAGATTTCACTTTTTTTTCACACGCACACAATATGTTCTCAAGAATAGACCGGTTCCTAATCTCAACCAATTTAATGCAGAGGATAAACTCGGCTAAAATAGAAAATATAATAATTTCAGACCATGAACCAATATGGATCAACTTAAGACTCAGTAAACCCAAAAATATCTTGCGAAGCTGGCGCATGCTCACGTATCTAGCCGACTCAAAAGAGTTCAAAGCGTATCTACAAAACCAGTGGTCCAATTATGAGATGGACAACTAGCAGCATACTGTAGAACCCATTCTGTACTGGGAAACATCGAAAGCAGTACTTAGAGGCCATATAATTGCTTACAGTATTAGGAAAAACAGAAACCTAAACACCAAACTGAACAACCTAAACACACAGCTAACACAGGCATTCCAAATATACAAGACAGATAATACAGAACAAAATAAGAAGCAGTATTTAGAAACCAAAGAGTTGTATGAGGCACTGCTGACTGAAAGAGCACAAACCCAACTTATGTATCAAAAAAATAGCTATTTTAGATGGGGCAATAAACCAGGGAAATTGTTGGCCAATCTAACAAAAGAAACCAAAAGTACTAATCAAATAGTGTCCATTAGCACCAAGGAGGGTGGCAGAACAACAAACGCCAAAGAAATTTGTGCAACATTCCTAATGTAGCCCCGGTAAGAAATGGGGGTGTAACAGGGGAGTAATCTCTGTTCAAGTAATGTGCCTTTAATCTAGCAGTGTGGTGGTTAACTGCTGGTAGTCAATTAATAACCACCACCTGCCTGATTGCTTACAAAAGCCTGTCTGTTGAGACAGGACGTGACTCCTTAGCTCTGACTGAGAGCTGAACTTTGGAGACAGAGGAGTGTTCTTGAGTCTCCCAGGAGAGACTGACCAAGATAACACACATCTCTGGAGCTGACCGGTCTTGAGCTCTACCCAGCATAGCTGATTGCAAGACACCAAATAAGACTTCTAAACCTGGATGCTGATTTTCTGTGCACGCACGGGTGCGGTTCCAGGAGAGCAGAGAAGCTTACTCTACAGCAGCTAACAGATAAGACTTTCATTATTAAGAGACTGCTTATATCTGCTTATTTCATGCAATATGTTTTGGGGCTGCGAGACATGCTTGACTTAGGGAGTTGTGAATTAAATGCATGGTATTTTCACTACAAATACTCCCAAGTGAATAGAAGCTTTGTTCCCCCCCCCCCCTGTGTTTGGATGATTTCCTGATTAAAAAGGAAAAGGCACAATAAAGCCTAATATAATTTCACCTTATAAAGTCTCCAATTGTGTACCTCTGTGAACGTCCGTCTACATATGGTGTACAAAGTGGAACAAGAGGTGTCTTTGAAGTTAAAAAGGACAGGAGATTTTTATGTGAAATTTTATTTGTTATGCTTTTTGCGTACAAACAGTCTGAGAAACTTAGAAAAAAAAAAAACCTCATGCAGCAGAGATCAGAGTTAAAGTGACACACCACTGAAACTTACACTGCATTGAAACTTACAAAAACACAGATGGACTCTTTGCCCCAATCCCAAGAGGAGAGAGACTGCTGAAACAGCAAATATTTTTTGCCTATCACAAAGTGTAATATGGTCATTAAAATAGGGGTTTTGCCTTCCAGCCATAGTTAGGGTTCAAGAAGTGAGTCAGCCCTTAAAAAGGGATAGGTGTTTGTTGTTTTCAAAAGTTTCGCTGAAACAGTGAATACAGATGGTGACCCATGGTACTAATTTTGCAAATAAAGGTTGCCACACCGCATAGGGCTACCAGCTGTGAATGGAGTATATGCAGAAAAGTGTGAAAATTGATACAAGACTGTGCTGAAGCAGGGGGATTTTTAGCAAACAAATGCTGAGTGTAAAATTGCCCTATAGGGGAAAAAGGGATTTCTGAACTGTGTAAAAGGTTTTTCAAAGCCAATTCCTGAGTGTTGAGTCACCCTGCCGGGAATGAAAGAAATAGTCCAACGCAAAGAATGTTTTTTTTTCTGCAAGTAAAAAAGTCTGCCTATATATATCTTGGGAGCAAAAACAGACACTCAAAGTGTGAAGTGTGAATGCCATAATACCCAAAGATGAGACTGAAAAATACTGAACTCAGGCAGAAAACCAAATTCTGTTGCTGAAGCGGAGAGATTGCACCTAGCAAGTAAATGGTGTAAAGCAAACAGAAGTTTTTTTCATAGCAAGTACACATTCAGCATACCTAATGAGAGATTACCTAGCAAGTAAATGGTGTAAAGCAAATAGATTTTTTTTACCTAGCAACTGCACATCTTGTATACCTGATAAGAGAAAATGCATGCACAGCACTGTTGATATTGAAAAAAATTTATCCATGAAAGAAAAGTCTACAGAGATGCCTGTGACCTCTACAAGCAAAATATGCCCATCTGTAGGACTACCACAATTGGGGGTTCTAGAAAATACAGTGGCAACAGCTTCAATAGCGCCTCCTGAGGTCAGGAAGACAATGACACCTGATAGCCTAAAAATGGAGGACAAGATGCAGCGTTCCTGTAATGAACCCTACCCCATGGAAGAGTGGCCCTTCCAGTCCAATAAGGAGGAAGACATCTCTTACGGGGAACCCGAACCGAGTCACACCCACAAAACACCCCAAGAATGGTGTGAGTGCCTGGACTCGGCACGAACAGAAAAGACCACTCCCTTTGATGACGAATATGATCAGCAGGAGACAGAGCGGGAGCAGTGGATCACCGAATATTTCCGTCAGCTATTACAGTTGCAAGAAAAGCCGGGTGGATCCAGTGACGCTGCTAAAATTTCAAATGAAGATGCCTGAATATCCCTGAAGGGACGGTGTCATCCAAATCAAAAAAGCGGAAAAAGAAAAGCGGTTCTTCATGTACCGTGGAAGGAACAGACACGTCCGCAGATCCTGTGGAGGAAAAGGGGGACCGAGTTGCCCTGCAGCCTAGAGAAAATGGAGAATTCGTCCCGTGGGTAATCGAATATCCAGAGGGCACAAGGCAGAAGTCGTGTACCACAAAGAAGTGTCTGTCCGGTGCCAACAGTGAGGCACCCTCAACCAACCATCCCAGGGAAGCAGAGCCGGAACCAGTGAGTGACGATCTCTTGACCAGCCCTGAAGATGCCCTGAAAAATGCCAGGCTTGACTGTGATATGCTCCGTGAACAATTGAAACAAAAGGAAGATGATTACATAGAGCTACAGAAAAATAATGTGAGGCTACAATAAGATGTGCTCACAATTTACTCTTTAGCCAGGACAGAATTGAACGATCTCAAGACTGAGCTAGATACTGCAAAGGCTACTATTTCCGCCATGGATGAAAAGCAGAGCCAATCTGATAAAATGGTGGCTACGCTAAAGCGGAAGTATGAGGAGGCACTGAAGCAGATGACAGTCTTCCAGCAAGAGGTTCACACTCTTCGTATAGAGCTGAATGCCTCACAACAGGAGGTCAACAGTGTCCGGATAGAAGTGGACGTATCTCAGAAAGAGGTTCAGACACTCCGCAGAGCACTTGATGCCTCACATCATGAGACCAGCAGCTGCCGCACAGACCTGGAAGTTTCCAGAAAGGAACTACACAGTCTCACTGAGGAGCTGGACATTGCTAAAGAAACTATTGGTAATCTTGATACAGATCTCAAAGTCTCTCAGAAGGTGCTTCAGACCCTCAACCTAGAGAAGGAAGTCTCACGCCAGTAGATTGTCATTCTCAAAGCAGATGTGCGTAAATGGAAGGAGGACTGCAAAGAAGCCCTGAAGAATACAGAGACTGAAAAAGGAGAAAATTCAAGATTAAAAGAGAAAACTTAAACCTGAAAGAAGAAAATTTTCAGTTGACAGAAGAAGTCAAGAAAAAGTTTGAAGCAGAGCACCAACTGCAGAACCAACTGCAAGGTCTGCGTATGCACCTTGAGAAGGCAGAGGAGAAGCAGAGAACTCTGCAGGATGACAATCTGCAGGCTGTTAAAGAAATTCAAGTGCTGCAGGAATGTCTGATGACCCAGTATGTCCCCACAAAGCAGCATGAGAAACTGAAGGCTACCCTGAGCATCACCAAATCAATGCTAAAAGCCAAGCTTAGAACCTGGTGGTGTTTATTAATTGACTACCAGCAGTTAACCACCACACTGCTAGATTAAAGGCACATTACTTGAACAGGGATTACTCCCCTGTTACATACCTCCCCTGTTTGTGGGAAGCTCGGGCTTGCCACGGCCAAAGCCCATCCTTCCACTCTCATTCTAGATATCTCAGTGACTTGAATGAGAGTGGATGGAGGAAGAGAACCCTCAGTCCTGTTGGGATTGGAGCCCTTTCTCCAGTTTATTCGTATCTTCTCCTGAAGGTGTTTGAGATCAGCACCCCTCAGTCGCTCGAGGAGGACTTTCTCCAAGTATAGTCTTTTTTCTACGTGCGCGGTCATGAGATTTCCCTTGCATCGGGTGCTTGTCTTATTGTAGTTATACTGTATGGCAGCATTTGCAGAGCGTTTAAAAACAGCCCTTTGAGTTTTCCGCTCTTGAAGCTGTCTCTCTGCCCTTTTCCCACTCAATGGGGTTGCTAGTTCAGCCTCTTTGAGATTAAGTTGCAATTCCACACCCACTTCCAGAGAATGTCCCATCTTTTCAGCTTCATCAGCTAAGGATTCTTCTGGTTTTAATTCAGCACATGTACCTTCTTTTGTTGCCTGCTGGGTGGCTGAAGGTTTTGCTAGTGCTTTTTTAGGTGGTTCAAATTTTGCAACCTTGTCTTTCAGATGAGCGGTATTCCCAGCTCTCACTGTACCCTTGTCTTCATGGGTTTTTGAGGCTGTGGGATACTGACGCTTAGTCAGGGTCAATACTTGTCCTTGTAGGACTGTAATCTCATCCGCGAGAGATCCCTGTTTTTTGAGTGCGTCATGCATGTCTCTTCTCAGGGAATTTATCTGCATGCTTTGCTTTCTCTGAGCTTGCCTCCACATTTTTATTGCATTGTGAAGCACTATGAACTTCTTTGCTTGGGCCACAGTTACTTGTTTCAGTTTCTGGACATTCTTGTGCTCCCTTTTGTGCCGCGTCACCTGGGTTCTAAGCTTGGCTTTTAGCGTTGCTTTGGTGATGCTCAGGGTAGCCTTCAGTTTCTCTAGAAATACTCCCAAGTGAATAGAAGCTTTGTTCCTCCCCTGTGTTTGGATGCTTTCCTGATAAAAAGGAAAAGGCACAATAAAGCCTATTATAAATTCACCTTATAAAGTCTCCAATTGTGTACCTCTGTGAACGTCCGTCTACAGGGGGCTATATAGCTTTCTCCTACTGGTGTAAGTCCTGTTAAGGGCAGGCCACCAGTAGTTATCATGGGTTTTTCCCCTACATCAAGCCCTGCCTTGAGTGATAGAGACAGGCCCCTGACTCTGTCTGCAGGTCTGAGACAGAGGGGAGGTCCTGGTGACATCATGAAGGGTGGGGCTGTCTAAAGTTAGTTCTGCCTTTTCCTGTAAGTGACAAATAGTTAGTCCTGGGAGAGGAGTAGAGAAGTTCTGTCCTGGGAGCAGAGAGTGCTGGAGCAGAGAGACGATATGGTCTGGGAGTTTGAAGGAGACAGGAGAGGAGACACTCAGCACATTGAGTAGAGCTGATAGCACTGTAGTGCTGTGGACCAATGCCCCTCACCCTGCTCAAGGGGTGAGGGGGGAAATCTTGCCAGACCCAGAGGGTGTACCCTAGGGGTGAGTGTCGGGGGGATATTGGAACCCCATACAGCCCATCCTGCTAGGGTACAGCCTGGAGGAGAGGAGTGGAGGAATAGACCTGTTACAATTGGAAACACTGCTGTATATGAACTGCTGCGGTGCATATGAACTGCTGCTTGAGTGCTGTGTTAAGGACAATAAAGAGACATTGCTGCTTTTATATAAAGACTGTGTGAGATCTGGATCATTCGCCCTGGGACCAGGGTATCTCTGTAAGGGTCCCACCCCATATCCCTGGGGCTTATAGAGATGGAGGCGCTGCACGACAAGGACTGCTAAGAAGATGGAGGCATATACCCCAGAAGCCTGTCCCTGTTATCCCCAATACCAACGCGGGAGACTCAGGCCCTCCTGTTCCTCACAGGTATGCACCACCAACATACACGTAATCCGCCCTCACTACACCCTATAGGTCCAATCTGCGACCGGGGGGGGGGGGGAACATGGGTTACACTAAATTACTACAAAAAACTCTACACAACAATCCCAGATGAAAAAGAATTAGGAGGAAAAGTTATACAAGAAGCAAACCTTCCTCAGATCTCCCAAGCAAATAGAGAGGCACTAGATCAACCTATAACAACCCTAGAAGTACAGGAAACTATCAACACACTTAAAAATAACAAATCACCAGGACCAGATGGCCTTAGCGCAGAATACTACAAATTATTAAACCCAGAAATAGCAATATCACTAACCAACCTAGAGAACCATATAAGGGAGGAAAAACAAATGCTGCAAAACTTTAATCTAGCGAAAATAATTGTCATCCCAAAACCAGGCAGGAATCTGGAACAACCATCGTCATACTGTACAGACCCATTTCCCTGTTAAACCAAGATTTTAAAATTCTAACAAAAATTTACACAAACCGCCTAAAAAATATACTCCCCAATATTATATCTCCAGAGCAAACAGGTTTTGTCCCCGGGAGACAGTCAGTTATGAGTATAAGATCAGCTGTGGCCGTGGTGGTGGCAGAAGGACAGTCCAAAGGCAACAACATAATAGTAAATCTCGACGCTGAAAAGGCATTCGACAAAATTACATGGGCACACATTACCAGGACTCTCCAGGCACAAAACTTTGGAGAGAATTTTACAACATTAATCCAAACTATATACAATTCCCCCAAAGTCTATATCACAGCTAATGCACTAAACTCAGAACTTTTCACGTAACAACGAGGAACAAGGCAGGGCTGTCCCCTATCCCCAATGCTATTTGATATAGCACTAGACCCCCTAATTCGACACCTAAAACAGATGGAGGAATTCAAGGGCATTCAAATAGGTGGCAAAGAACTAAAAATCGCAGCATTTGCGGACGATATGCTCTTTTTCATTTCAAACCCTCAAAAGGCAATACCCGCTATTTTAGAAGCAATACAAATGTATAGCAAAGTCTTGGGCCTAACCATCAACTATGAAAAATCAGAGGCACTAGCTCTAGACTGAAATCAAAAGATAGAGTGGAAGGGCCCCTTCCCATTTAAATGGGCAAAAAAACACATCAAATTTCTGGGGGTACTCATCCCGAGCGATATCCATCAATTATATAATATTAATATTAGACCCCTGATAGAAAACATCACACAAACGCTCCGAAAATGGCAAAACTTAAGCGTAATATTTCTGGGGAGATGCCATCTGGTGAAGATGACAATCTTCCCAAAAATCCTATATGGCAGATGTTGCCAATTATAGTAAGAGACAAAGACGAAAAAGCTCTAAACAAAGCATTTCAAATTTTTATATGGAAAAACAAAAAGCCTAGAATTAGTATGGCAAAACTACAGCAACATAAAAGAAATGGAGGTGTAAACCTCCCTTCCCTTAAAATGTACAACTTGGCCGCTCTCTTGAGATATGCAGGAGACTGGATAAACCACACAAACTACTTCACAATATATGAAATTGACCAACAAATGTGCCCAGATATAAACTTGGCATATTTGTTACATATGCCTTCTCACGAGGTCCCAAGAGCCATAAAAGAGAACCCATTACTATTCAGCACATATAAAGCGTGGTATAGAGCCAGGAAAACACTCTCTTTACAACGGAACAAATCGCTATTTCTACCGTTCACTAAAAACTTGCGGTTTCAGGAAGGGAAGGCGAATTACCCTTTTGAGGCCTGGGAAAAGAAGGGAATCCTTGGAATAGGACAGCTCCTACATAAACTAAATCACACAATTTACTCATTCCAGGAACTGAAAGATAAATACGCACTACCTAACACACAATTCTTTGCATACCTACAGGCCAGGCATTACGCATTGACATCACTAAACGACTTACCAACAGCAGATAGAGACAATCAACTTGATGCTCTCTTCCAAAGGGAAAAATATGGGAAAATCTCAATATCAAATTTTTATCAATGTCTGAAGAAAACATTAAGTTTTGATGGCAACACACCGGGAATGGGAGCTTGGTTAACAGATTGCCCAAACCTAAATATGGAGACTATCATGAGACAGTTTGAGAAATCATTGAAAATCATCCCATCCACAATATACCAAGAAATGCACTACAACATTTTACATAGAACAGATACTAGACCCAAATTCAGATACAAAGCAAAATTATCGCTAGACAGTAAATGTACAAAGTGTGCAGCCCCACAGGCAGATCTTAGGCACTGCCTATGGAACGGCCCAGTGGTCCAAGAGTTCTGGTCACGAATAGGCGAGTACTGCAAAGATTCCCTGAATACAATAATCCATATAGATCCCGAATATGCGATTTTTAATATTATAAACCTAAACCTATAAACCTAAACGTTGAAGGGGCAGCAGGGGACCAAACTGATAACAGCAAACTGAAACAAATTATAGCTATGGCCGCAAGGAAAAAAATCTTGCAACAATGGATACATAACACTCCCCCATCTCTGCAGCTGTGGAGAGAAAAAATGTTTAGCATATTCACATTAGACTGGGTAGAAGCCACGACGGACAAAGAAAAAAAAAGCGGAACGATTCTTCCAAATCTGGGAAAGCTTCATTGCCGCACAGTCAGACGAGACAAAGACAAAAATCAAAGAAAACTTTAAACACACAACATGGTATGCAACACGCACACTAACCAGGAATCCCCCAATAAGATTCTGAACACTACACCATCAATAAAAAAAACAGACGGGAGGGGGGGGTTGAAAAGTACCCAATAGGACTATGGACGATACCATAAGACTAGTGAAATAAATACCTCAGGACTACCCTATGTACTGCAGCAGACGCTCTCATATTGATTGGTAACATAGGTTTATCAGTATTATCACCTACCTATCACTAATTTGGGTTATTTGGTGTATCAATATTTATTATCCCTTATACACACATTTATAAGAATATTTTTATTTGCGCACTTGTTTGTTATCTCTATTTGTAGCCCTTGTACCCCTTGGGTACTGAAACTACCTGTGCTGCGATCACCTGTTTGGATAACAAAAGGCCTGAGCCTCCACCACTGGGAGCCTGGGGACACTTACTTCACGGTGCAGCGCCTCCACCGGTAGGGGATCCCAACGTGGTGGGAGTATTCCCTTTACCAGAACCAACATACACAATAATTACACATGGTTGTATAAGAACAGTATTTACTAAACTCTTATATAATGCATGTACCATATCATAACACAGTAACACAGGCCCAGAATATGACCCAATAGTAACAATGTCCAGGTGAATGTCCCCAAAACACTGAATGTCTAATGTCACTTAACCACTGAGTGTCTATTTCCCAAAGTGTGCGAGGGGATAGCGCGCTTCCCTGTGTTGGGGCCCGTTGGTGCACTTTGAATTACCTCCCTGGTCTTTGTCCAGACTAGGATAAAAAGCAGCGATCTGTAGACCCACGAAGTGATTCTGCGGCACGGTCTGATGCTCCTTTCTTGCGTAGATCCTCAGGCTAACTTCTCTGAAGGGGCCTCCAGCTGGATGGAACCGTACAAGCAGTCTCTAATATGGAGTTCTGATCAGCTCTCAGATAGCAAGCTGCACTCTACTTCAGGCAGTGTCCTGCAGCATCTCTCACACTAATGCTATGGTGAAAAGGACCCTACATTAAGGCCTTCCCAACAGCAATTACAAATAAGTTCTTCAACTGTGTCTCAAGGGACTAACTGGGCCCTTGGGGCAACGTCTGGCCTAGTTCCTGGAATACAGCTCCATGGACCCTACCTCCACCTCCAGGTCCAGGTCTTGACTATCAGCTTCCTGTCCCAGGATGCCATATCTATCCTCCCTTTCCAGGAGCAACCCAGCCATCCCATTTGTTGTGGTGAGTCACGTGGCAGCATCTCCCTATGCAGCATGGGAGTTGTAGTTCTGTCTGCAGCCTTTTCCTATTGCCGCCTCGTGCGCTAACATTACTGCGCATGTGCAACTGTCATGGCTGCCGCGAGTCTCACTGCGCATGCGCGAACCTTCGTGGAAACCAACATGGTGGCGCCCTGCAGAGACAGCCGCCCGAGCCGCGATGCGCTCGCCGCAGCAGCAGCCCCACACCTCCCGCAGCATCCCACACATCCGCGGAGGTAAGGGGAACACATAAATACACCGGGGACCTGAAATGTCTGTTTCAACGAAAGAATAAACCCTGATATTATCAACATTTCATTAACATTTAATAGCCCACCTCTTGATCCTCTCCTGACAATTAGCTGATCTTAGAGAAGAATCAACACTTCCTTCCTCCCCTCTAGAGGGAGGAGGGCAAAAGAAGGGGAGGAGTTCAATTTAGTAGTGTCACGTTGTATATACAGTATATATCCCCTCAAGCCTCCCTCTATATATATATACCTGCGGTATATGCTAATGAGACATGCAAAGTACATTTACATGAGTCACACCCCAAACCTCCTAAAATATTTCCATAAGACTAATGAAGACTAATGCTGACAAGTCTAAGGGCCCTTGTGATGAAGGGGGTACTGGTGTCAGGCCTAAAAGGACCACCACCCTTAACCTCTGCTATTCAGGGAAGCAGCTCTAGCATTGAACAAAATCAGATGCTGGAAAACTCAATCTCTGATGGCATTTTGCTACTGGTATACAGTATGTAGGTAAACATCTGTGAGATCGATTGCAATGATCCAAACATTTTAATTACAGCAGATTTATGACTGATCTCAAAAACACTGTCTTGAATCTTTTAACTGATAAAAAAATGTAATATCTCATGAAAGAACGTGTGTAAATTCTAAGGGAGCTGCAGACACCAACCAGCTTTAGAGAAGTCCATCTTTTTGGACCTGTGCATGATTGACATTGGGACATGTGGATTTTTTTTTTTTAGGTTTCATTATACTATTTATATTTATATACTCACTAGTAGTTATTTTTTCACATTGGATTTTAATGGACTAATTTGGTTTTATAATTTTGAGTGTGTTGAGATCTTGGTGTTTTTTTTTCACTTTCATACATTTTCTATATACAGTAGCTATTATGATTTATACTGAATGTCAGAGGTGCTGAAGGTTTTTTTTTCTTATAATTGCTTGCTGTCTCTTTTAGGAAAAAAGTACTTTTTATATTTTATAATTGAATTTTTTTTCACTTTTTACTATTTACCATATTTTTGCTACTTTTAATATTTTGCACACTGTATATTTGGTTTCAAACTTAAATTGTTTTGGTTTTACAAATTATAGTTGGGAGGGCGGGAAGGGGGTACAGAAAACAGAGAACGTGGGGAGGGGGCTATTTTACACACACTATATTTTTGAACTCAGAAAAATGTGTTTATCTTTTGCGTAGAAAAAAATAATATTTGTATCTTGCCTTTATCATACATTTTTTACTGCTATTGCTTTATCCAGTTTGGAATACTCTTATGTGCAGTACTGTAGTGCTAGTCTTTGCTGGTGGGATCCTGGAAGTTCTTGATTTCTCAAAGGTAACCTCTTGCTATAATATGATCTGTTTTACCCTGTAGTCGTAGTGGTTTAATCTCATACTGCTGTAGCGCACTTTCCCCCACCCCCTTGGAGAATGTGTGGCTATAGTGTGTGGTACAATAACTGTGGCTCACAGGAGGTCTAAGCCTCCGCTGCAGGGAGCCTGGGGTGTATCCTGGTACGATGTTCTTCAGCGCCTCCACCCGCCCAGTGTCCCACACACTTGTTTACAGTCCCCACAGTACCTGACGGGGCCCTCGGGCACCCAACCACTCTATTGTCCACAAGGATATAACCCCTCACCCTTATATGTGGTCAGCACGGCCACTATAGTGTATGTTGGTGCACTTGTGCGTTGGGAAGCTGCCGAGTGTGTCCGCACCTGGGCACGCTGAGTTCTGCGATTGGGTACACGGACCCATTGATGATCCGCAACTCCTGTGCTTCCTCATAGGGTAGTCCCCGTGTGGGATGTCCACCTTAAGTATAGTCTCTTCTGAAGAGTAATCTGGTCCCAACCACCAAGAGCAAGGATGCCACAGTGTCCTGGCTGTGTCTCTCGCTACAAGATACAGGGGAAGTGTCCCTATCTAAGAGCCTGTCCCTGCAGCAACCACAATCTAGTGGGCCTCTGGGCCTACCTGGGGCCCAAGGGGATAAAGCTAGGCCTAGTCCAGGGAAGCACAGCTCCCTGGACAATACCTCTCAGCTTCAGCTCCCTCCGTAGACTGGCGTGGTGCAAGCATGCAAATTGTATCAATATCCCCTTGCAGGGGAATCTGGCCTCGCGATTGGCTGCTTGCCTACACCTGACTAACAGCCCCTTTGCCTTCTGGGAGCTGTAGTCCCCGCTTAAACCTTCCCTCTCATGGCTGCTTCTCTGGGGATGCTCTGCACATGCGCGACTGCACTGCGCATGCGTGGAAACAATGAAGATGGCGCTGCCCTGCAAAGGGAGCTGCTGGGAGTCCTTGGGGATGCAGTCGCCACTCTGAGGCTTCCGGCACCTGCGCACACTCTGCACGTTCCCCTGCTGTAGCGGAGGTAAGCGGGGAAACCGGGGACCCTGCTATACTACAAATAAATGTTTTAGCCATCCTCCTTTAAGCAAGTACTTTGCTGTCTGAAGGACAGGTTCACAACACTCTGTTAAATCAGGACATTGGCTTCCCTGACTATAATGGAGATCCACAAATTCATACATATGCCAAAACAAGTTCCCTTAGGCTTGTCATTTGTATATGGCTACCGTGCCATTAGCCAGCTAATGTCGGGATAACCATCCCGGCGCTAGCTGACAGTAACGCTGGCTTACATTAGCCATATGCTAAGGCAGCGGTGCGAAAACTGGGGGGTGCTAGATTTTCTGGGGGGCGGGGGTGCAGCAGTTATAGAGATCCCGCACTCTCCCCCCAGGTATTTAAATTAAATGCCGGGGACTGCGCGAGGCCTCTATAATACACTTACTGTCATCCAGTAAACCCGGCATCAAATGACGCCGCGAGTCACATTACCATGCCGAAGTGACGTCACATGACCCTGCACTTCATTTGACGACGGGTCGAACAAGGGGGGGGGCGCGAGGCCCAGAGGAGAGCAGGCAGGGGTGCGAACAGGGAAACGTTTGCTCACCCTTGTGCTATGGAACATGCCAGGAATATATTGCAATGCAATACGTATCTGGCATTTGCCTTCCCAATTAAAATAAATAAATATTATATTCTTGGAAGCCATAGTGGCCATTGAGGGCATGCATTGTGCATGCCTTCATAGTCACTAAGAGTGGGTGAATGTGGACTCTGGAGGGGCGTTGGTTTCCGTTTGAATGGGACTGCCATGGACTCCTGCTGTGTTAATCCGATGGGCCATTAGTCTGTCTGCAGAAATGTCACTAAAATGTTGGCAGCATTACCTTGATATTGCCCCAGAATTTCCAAGGCAAGTTTTAGAATACTTGTGGTCACACCTGTATAACAAGTAAAGTTAACAAATAATAAAACTGGGGGGATCATACTTCAGGGCTGCTGCCCTTAAACAATAACAGTTCTGGTTTTTTTTACTAAGCTGTAAGCATTAAGTAAATGCATTTTGTACCATAAATTTGGCTTAGTTCTTTCAATGTGCTTATTCTGGAACCAGGGTCATGTGTAAGATGTGAATAAGGCCAGATAGCTTAACTCAGCCCCTTTTCCAAAGCACACCAAGTCCTGCTATATTTTCCTCACATTATTGGGAAAGCATCAGTCATATACAGGCACTTGTGGATGGTATGGTGTGGTGAGAGAGTGCTTCTCTGTGTGGGTGCTTTGTAATCAGAGGCAGATAGAAACGGAATGGCCTTGCCAAGAGGTGTGTAGCATAGGAGTGCTCACTCAGCCAGTTTAGGAAGGAAAGGGAAATGTGTAATGTTTGTCACACAGGAATAGGGACAGAGCTAAGCTAACTGTGAATACAGACAGGGGAGTATGGAAAAGTCCATTAGCCTGGGGAATTCAAGGGGTTGTCACGGCAACCAATTCCTAGCAGGCTGGAGAATAGGGAAGTATCTAAATGTATCCATTCCCACCTGCACTAGGAGTGATAGCTGCAGGGTAAGCTTACATCCAAATAAAGGGCTAGCAGGCAGAGCTGCAAAAAAAAAAAAAAAAAGTGGGGGGGGGGGGGAACAGGGAGAACAGAAATAGAGAATCATGTTCCAGGACAGTGCTGCTTACATCCTCCCTTGCCTACTGTACATAACAAATAATAACAACATGTCTAATAGCAATCCCAGTTTTAGTGGTTTGAAGAATTATTTGGAAAGAAGACACGGAGGGGCAAGAAAAGGTGGATGTAGTTTTGGTCGTGATCATTGTGATGGTGGTGATGAGATGAATTGAATAAAGTTATATCAATAATAGGTGGTGCTGCTGGTGCGCCTACTACTCACAGCAAGTATAAGTGGAATGATAACACTGCTGCAGAATCCAAATTTTACTGCAGAATGTCAACCCCTCCCCCCCATTTCTCATCTAGACAATTAACCTCCAGTTCAGAGATTTAAAAAAAGGAGTGGTAAGTTCAACTACATCTAGCTTCCTGGACATTAGTATTACTTCTCCACATACAGAAAGTAGAAAGAAAAGGAGTCTCACACCCCCTCATGGTGCTTCACAGTGTATGCCAAACAGAGTAGGTATATGCTGGTAATATCCTTAAATGCAATAGCTGTCAGTTTAACCAATGCAATGAGATGTCCCACGGTATAACAGTGGTCGGGTCCCCCCAATAGGCTCCGGCGTGAGGTAAGTCTTATATGGGCGGGACCAGTGTAATAGAAATAACTCACTGTTGGGCAGGATGTGGACATTGACGGCGTTGCGTGCTCCTACCAGGATGAGTAGCAGAAGTTCAGACGAGATGAGGCGGTGCAGCTGCCTTGCGAAAAGGAATCAGACCGGACTGGATCACAGGTAAGTGCAGGAAGCTTTAATGACACATAACAGCCAGACGAACCACTCTAAATTTTCTCTCTCTAGAGTGGTTCGTCTGGCTGTTATTTGTCATTAAAGCTTCCTGCACTTACCTGTGATCCAGTCCCGGTCTGATTCGTTTTCGCAAGGCAGCTGCACAGCCTCATCTCGTCTGAACTTCTCCACATACAGTACTACAGAGAGAAATCTTCACTCAGCCTATTTAAAGTGCAAAGAGAGGCAGGTACACTCCTGGGATAGATATATACTCTAAAGAAAAATAAATCACAGTTGTGGGCACTCAAGGCCTATTATGGAACCATGGAAATGGAACAGATTAAAATATAATTTTGAATAGGTAGTTTAGGAGACAAGACTAATAATAATAATAATAAGACTAATTAAAACCCAATAAAAATATAGAAGCTGAAAGGGTGACGAAACGAAATTCTCTAGATCCCCATAAATTCAAAAGTTCACAGAAATGCTGGCTCCATTGCCTATACAGAGTGCGTGTTCAGAGCAAATATTATGTACAAGTCTGTTCATTATAATATACAGTACAGGGAGATGGGGGAAATATTCTCTAGAGTTTAGACAGCTATTGTTAGATACAGTAGCTGTACAGTACGTATTTATTCATCCTACATAGAATTAGATTTGGTATACAGTATCTCTGTTTAGATGAGCAATTATAATGGTAACATCAATGGTATTAGTCCTTACATACAGTACACCTCTAAATCAGTACTAACTTGCATCTATTTTATGTCACACAGAGGATCAGATGTAACAGGCTGTGTATTAACACAACAATTCGCAGCCCTCTGAGCAAGTTTTATATTTAGAGTAAATGCAACTACATTATTACATTCAATGCTGTTTCCCCCACCCGGTGGGAGATTTGGTAATTACTGGTCGTTTGGTGCATGATACCTGCTTGTAACAGGAGGGCTGAGTCATCCACCGGTGGTAGTGGGGACAAAGGACTAGGCTTCTGGGGTTCATACCCCACATATCACTTTACCATTGCAGCGCCTCCATCTGCCGTAGGCTCCAGGAGCTGAAGGTGATCTCTCATGGTAGAACTTATTACCTGTCCCCCCACTAAGTTTACGTTCCAGGCAGGAGGTAAAACAACATTAATGGGTTTATTATTCTACTGTACAGTTACAGGAACTAGGCAGGTTCTGCCCGATTCAGTACTCTCAGCTATTCATTCGAGGATGGTCCCTGGACCGTCACTACAGGCCAAGGGCACCCACAGCCATCCTAACTCTTCCCTGCCTCCCTAGCAGAGGCAGAGGTATGGTCCACACTCACTCTCCCCCAGAGGGAAGAGGACTGTAGAAGGCCCAATTTCAGCTTTTCCACTGTGTGACCTGGTTTCCTCAGTGGGGGAAGGACAACCTACAAATTTAGGGTGGTTCTGCCTTTAAGTACTGCCAGGAGAAGGGCACCAGGTCTGGCTCATGATTGATCATGCCCAGGTCTTATGTCACCGCCTTTCGCTGTCACTCAAGTGCAGCTCCTCAGAGTGGAAACCCCCATATCAACTACTGGCAACCTGATTGTACCTGAGTTTACTGCCAGCCCAAGGGCAGAATACTAGCCATCAGGTGACCTGGCTACATACAGTTATTTTATTTTAGCACATGTTAAGGTTTTGTGTTCATATATTTTAATTTTTTGTCGTGGTTAGGAGCACATTTGTGACTAAATACAACACTACTTTATATCATTCTAAGTGATAGTGAAAGTTACTAGCCTGTGAGAGTTACCATTATTTTGGACTTAGCCAGATATTTACAACAGGTGTGGCATAGCTACAAAAACACTTTAAGGGATGACGTCACATCCTTTTGAACTAAAGTAACCTATCACATGGTACAGCAACCAATGGGATTGTTTTCAATCCCATTTGCTGTACTACCATGTGATATAGCCATAAAGTTTAGAAATGATGTCACATCCTTAAAAAAACAAAAACAAAGAGACAGGCACATTCTAACGCCTTTATGCCCGCAGACCAGGCCAGTCCCCAGTACTGAGGTGGGTAAGGGTATAACCCACAGCAGTGAAGGCGTGCCCGGAGTGTGGTCATGCGTTGCCGGGCCTGGTAAGAAAAGGGTTAACGTATACTTGCAAAGTCCGGAGTGCCAGAGATCGTATAGTAATGGCCGTGTGCCAGAGTTCAAGGATTGGAGAGAGCAGCGTAGTGGTGTCCGTAAGCCAATTTTCAGGGGTTGGAGAAAGCAGCGTAGTGAAGTCCGTAAGCCAAGGTTCAAGGGCAGGAGAAAGCAGAGTAGTCAAATCCAAAGCAGTAAGTTCAAGCCAGGGGAATCCAAACAGAAGCAGGGACAGGAACCAGTGCTGAAACAAACAAGGGAGCTAGGCATAGAAACTGCACACACAGGAGTCACAGGAAAGCTATGCAGAGCAGTGAGTAAGTGGACAGAGTGGGGTTATAAAGGAAGGAGAACCAATAGGAGAGAGAGGAGTAGCAGAGGGTTGAATGAGAGTTTGCAGGGATAGGTCTGAGAGAGCAGGGAGGAGACAGGGGAATAATTAAGAGATATGGCATGTAAGCCACGGGGGGCGGAGCTAGACGGCAGATAACTGGAGCGTGTGCGCGTGCCATCTGTTAGGGTACTATGCACGTGCACTGTGCGTGCCACAGAACGTGAGGGAGGCGGGGGCGCTCGGCAACGGGGACGAGAGGGACGGAGAGGCGGAGGAGCAATGTAATGTGGAGGCTGGGGGAATAGAGACACGCCGAGGGCCGCGGGTGCCGCGGAGGGGTACCAGTGATCGTGAACGCGCGCGCACATTGCGGAGGACGCGCAGGTGGCCTGAACGCGCGTCAAGGCATGCCAACCGCACCACAGAGGAACGGCCACGAGGGAGAGAGTGAGGACGCAGGGAAGAGGGAGGGCTAGAGGCAGTGGAAACAGAGATGACGGGGACACGCTGGGAAGCGCGAGCCCCCCGATCCGTCACACACATGATGTAGCCTTGTACCATCTGACCATAAAATGTGACATCACAGGCCCTATATAAAGCCTGTAACACAAAGAAAGACAAAAGCGCAAACGCACATAGTGAAGTTTGTAAAAATATAGGTGTATATTAATTTGGGTATATTATCTGCGTATATCAGATTAGTTGGTATTAGACATTTCATGTACAATACATGAGTTTACCACACGCCGCACAGCCACCTCCAGGCCTCAGATGGTCTCTCTCACAGCATCCAGGACAGTCTATCACAGCTGTATCATGGGATCTCTGCCGCACTGCTGCCTTCCGATCGATATCCTTCCCCACTCGCTGCCGTCGCCACCGCTCACTTCTAGGATCTGCCTCCGACCGCCACTGTACTTCGGAGCTTATCCAACGCGTTTCTTCAGAAGAAGAAGCGCAAGCTTCGAAACGCGTTGGATAAGTTTTTTATTAGCCCTAGAACTTTATCTCCACACTCTGTGTGATATTATCTGCCCTGGACTGATTTCATGCCAAAAGCAGCACTCGGCAAACTGCAGTAAAGCTACCATCACGCTTTACGCCTCAACCTCCCTTTGCGGTCAGTCGCAAAACCCCGCGGGACACGTGATTCAGCAACACACTGCTCCGAAGTACAGTGGCGGTCGGAGGCAGATCCTAGAAGTGAGCGGTGGCGACGGCAGCGAGTGGGGAAGGATATCGATCGGAAGGCAGCAGTGCGGCAGAGATCCCATGCTACAGCTGTGATAGACTGTCCTGGATGCTGTGAGAGAGACCATCTGAGGCCTGGAGGTGGCTGTGCGGCGTGTGGTAAACTCATGTATTGTACATGAAATGTCTAATACCAACTAATCTGATGTACGCAGATAATATACCCAAATTAATATACACCTATATATTTACAAACTTCACTATGTGCGTTTGCGCTTTTGTCTTTCTTTGTGTTACAGTTGCCTAGGGGTTTTTCCCCTGTTCACATAGCTGCAGATCACCCATCGAATTAGAGGTTGTATTTAGTTTCAAATTAACACAACGGTGGTGAAGGGTTAAACACTAGAAATAATAATTTGCGCACTTTTTTTGTTTTGTTCTCCTATATAAAGCCTGTATGTCTCATTTTACCTCAAGAAGCCGACGAGAGAAATTCTGTTCTAGATTTACGATTTGGTTTTGGATTGACAGATGAAGATAGAAGATTAAAGAAAAGATAAAAATAATGACAGATGAAGAAAGAAGATGGTGATAGAAGATAAAAGAAACTAGATTTTTTTTTACATGATGCTGGTCTTAAAGGTGGATGGTGTTGGATTGCGGGTGGTGACATTGTGGTACGAGAGATTGCAGATTCAACTGGATTCGGAGGTTAAGACTTCTAAAGGTAAGTAAAATAATGAATGTATGTAAATGTCTTTTTTCCATTTTTTTTCATTGTATTAATTTATTTTTATGTTTTTGATTGCCCATTGACTGATAATTTATTAATCTGTGCCCCTTTAGGGTACAGATAAATACAGTGACAGCCAATGCATTTTTTGGCAAATGTTTTGAATTGATTGTCATATTTTCTATTTGTTTTTATTGTGTGGATTCAATTGTTTGGAATTTGCATTGATTATTTGTAGCACATTTTAGGATTGGTTAGCGTTTTAAATTAATTATTGTTTTTTTGGCTACTGGTTTAAATTCATTAATTGTTTTGTTAGCTAGTGTTAAAAACGAATTAATTGTTTTGTTGAAATACAATTTATATATATAGAAAGATGCCCTACCGAATGCCCTCGTGGTGTGAGGATGAGAAATGGGTATAGTGCAAATAAAACCCTTTTATTAATAGTTAAAAATATTTTTTTATGTAAGGGATCAGGTGTGCAAGTTCATGGCCTGTCCCAAAGGAATACCCCCCCCCCCCTGTTATAGCTTCTGATTTAAATATGTTCTAGCAGAGAATATGGCTCCTGAACCTGTTCAAGGGTCCCCCGTAGTAATATGGGGGTAACTCCCCTCTAAAACCCGCTCATAACCTAATTGTTTACCCACAGTTGGATTGGTGTAATGGTGCAATAATCCAAATGATATTAACTAAAAGATCAGATAGTGCTCATACGTGATAATTAACAGTCTGATACACTAAATGCACCAAAATTCTACAACTGTAGTAGGGAGGGGTGTATAGAAACAGCCATAACTCATTATATAATAGTCAATGGTAATCTACTGACCTATCAATCCGCCTTTGCAATCAGTAAAGACGAACATCACGGGCATTAGTTCATAAACATTAGGATATCGTGAAGTGTAATACCCGTCAGTATGAACATATGGCATAAAGCATATATGCACAATATAGCCCTGTGGAGATGAATATATTCTTGACGGTATCAAAAATATACTGTATATTTGAGGTACACTCAAAAAGTGTTTTTATCCTCAAGGCGTGGTTCAAATGGTCACATGGTCATTATGTGGTCATTTGAACCACACCTCCAGGATAAAAACACAGGGGGGGGGGGTTATTCCTTTGGGACAGGCCATGGACTTGAACACATGATCCCTTACATAAAAAATATTTTTAACTATTAATAATAGGGTTATATTTGCACTATACCCATTTCACAACCTCACACCACGAGTGCGTTCGGTAGGGCATCTTTCTATATATATAAATTGTGTTTGCTCTTGGCCCTACATTGCACCTTAGTGTACCTCATTTCTTTTCTATTTCATAGGCTGATGCGGACATTCTTTTCCCACCTTACCCTACCCTCCTCTATGTAATTGTTTTGTTGGTTGTGCTTTTATTTATTAAATTGATAGGTTGGCTAGTGCTTTTATTTCTTTAATTGGTTGGCTAGTGCTTTTATTTCTTGAATTGGGGTGTGCTTCTGTATCTCTTATTATTGTGTATTTTTGGCCTTCATACTTTTTTATTACGGTGACCATTGACTGCTATAGTGGCATATCATGCCCATATTATATGGGTATGACGTACCACTATGCTAATCAATGGGTAGTGGGTGGGTATAGTGGCCTTGGGGTGGGGGGTTAGGCCTCACGGGTGGGTAGTGGGGGAGGGTGGATTAACCCCTTAATTACTATTGCGGTTATTAACCGCTACAGTGATTAAGGGGTTAGGGGCCATTAGATTGTATTTTTTCTTGTATTCTTTCTGGCAATGGAGGACATGGATCTGGAGTATGCTGATGAGGACCCATTCATGATGGCAGGGGTAAGTAGAGAGTTTTATTTACTTTATTTATGCTGGCTGGCTAATGTTAGATGTACTTTTGCAACTAATATTGACAGATTTATTATAAATCATTCTTCCTGGCAATGCACAGGTTATTAAGAATCTATATTAGTGTTAGGGACCCTTGAAACGTGGTCTGCCGTGCAGTTGGCTCAAGGGCTTACAACAATTTGGCCAAAATGTTTAACTAAAAGACCATTTTATTTATTAGTTATTTATACATGTATATTTAGGCACTGTACCGCATATAAGTTTTTCTGGATGTGCATTGAGCTTTGTCTGTGTTTTATGTTATGTCTCTGTTTTTAAATATATATATTGCCATGCTCAGTAGCACTCCTCTGTGAAACTTATATGCTTATATATATGTTGTGGGTATTTTTGGGGTTCAATATGAGCTTGTAGGTGTTCTGTATGTTTTAATGTTAGATGTAATAATGGGCAAATGAGCTATTATCCATATCTGGATAATAGTTATTTTGCCCATGACTGTACTATATGTTAAATGCCAATCCTGAAAAAATTCTGTAATCAGTCCACGTGTTGACACTTGATCTCAGAATACGGTGGTTCTGTGAATGAAAAGAGAAAAAAAGGACATTTGTGCAGTAACTTCTACCATAGGTCACTGCATCTTTCCCCAAAAATGCCTATTTATAGCAAATCAGTAAATTATGG
Source organism: Ascaphus truei (assembly GCF_040206685.1). Classification (NCBI taxonomy): domain Eukaryota; kingdom Metazoa; phylum Chordata; class Amphibia; order Anura; family Ascaphidae; genus Ascaphus; species Ascaphus truei. The sequence goes on from NC_134484.1 coordinate 30,313,883, forward strand.
ACATTGATTGGTATCTTTATCTTGATCAGATGAATGCACTGGGTTCCTGTATCCCACGCAGTCTCTGAATCAATCAATACTCATTGAATTAATAAATATAAATAGCATATTACCAGAGATAACAATTTATCTAAAAAGTGCAAGACCAAATAAAAACTCACATTGTGATATTCCTTGGCACGTAATCTAAGAATGCCGTTTGCAGCTTGAGTATTCGGGATGCCGTGCAGGCAGCTAGAGTCGGTTCCACTCTCCTCTCTCTCTTCACGGTCGTGACTCAAGTTGTTTCCTCCCCTGATTACATAACCGCTACCGCACTGATCCCTCCAACTCACTGCTGGCGATCGGACATAATAGGTTCCACTCTACACGTTCCATGACTATGGTTGTCCATTGTCATGAAACGCGTAGGGTGGAGTCTATTACGTTCATGACTCTGTTCACCAGCAGTGAGTTGGAGGGATCAGTGCGGTAGCGGTGACGTCATCAGGGGAGGAAACAACTTGAGCCGTTAACCACTAAGGTAATGAAGTTGCCTATATATCCATTTTTATTGCATGGGATTCATGCCGGGGGTCCCCAGTGCTGATATTAATGGATATCAGCCCCGGAGACTCCTGGCATCAATCTGATGCAGGAAAAAAATAATTTTTGTTTTTCTAAGTCCTGTCTCGCCGCCTCTCAGCAGCTTCTCACCAGCCTCACGCCAACTTTTCCTGGTGTGAGGATTTTGGGAGAAAACTCGCCATTCTAGAGCCGCGATAGGCCTTGATAACCTAATCGCAGCTACTAGAATTGCACGAGTTTCAGAAGCAGCCGATAAGTGGCTTAATTTTTGGCGATTCATGACTTTATTGCCCACTTATCGAGGCTTACTGAATAGCAGTAGTCATTTTGGCAGATAAGTGCTCGATAAGTGGCATATCAACGCTTATAGCATAGGCCCCTTAATAGGAAACCAGGAGAAAGATTTAAGCAGGAGAGACATTGAGACCGATTTAGGAGATGGTAAAGTGATTCTAACAGCAGTATTTAATATAGATTATAGGAGACATACAGTAGGAAATAATGAGAGCCTGCGTTAAAGTTTGAGCAGTTGAGCAACAGAGGAAAGGGCGTAACTTTGCAATGTTATGGGTTGAAAACAACAGGTTTTAGTTACATTGTGAATATGAATGTGAGGGAGGAGTCAATTGTGACACCTAGGCAACGTGCTTGAGAGGAAGTATGAGGAGCTTCGTTTTGACATGTAAAGTTTGAGTCAGTAGAAGGCCATCCAGGATGATTTAATGGAGAGAAATGCAGATATTTTGGTTTATAAAGCAGGTGCAAGGGCAGAGTTTTAAAAATAAATGTGGGTGTCATCAGCATAGAGGTGATATTTTATCCCAAGAGAAGTGATAAGTTCACCCAGAGAGAGTGAGTAAAGAGAAAAGAGAAGAGGTCCCAGGACAGACCCGTGGGGTACCACCACAGAGAGGTCAACAGAGGAGATGTTAGCAAATGAGACACTGGTAATATAATGGGAGTGGTAAGAGGAAATCAAGGATGGATCTCTGTTATTGATACCAAGGATATGGAGAATGTGAAGGAAACGAGTTTGGTCCATATTATCTAAGGCTGCAGAGAGGTCATGCAATTTGAGAAGAGTGTTATGACCTTTGGCAGCATGGAGGTCATTAGTTATTTTAGTGAGGACTGTTTTGGTGGAGTGAGCAGTGTGGAAGCCAGATTGTAGACGATCTAAGAGATAATAGGAGGTGAGAAAATCGAGCAAGCGAAAGAATACAAGGCATTTAAGGAGTTTAGAGTAAAAAGAGAGGAGGGAGACAGGATGATAGTTAGAGAGACAAACTTGCTGTTTTTGAGTAATTCTATAACTGTTGCGTGTTTGGAGGAGGAAAAGGTACCAGAGTAGAGGGAGGACATAAAAATATGTGTAAGCATAGGGATTAGAGTAGGAGCAAGATGTTTAAGGAGATGGGAGGGAATGGGGTCAAGAGGGCAAGTGGTAGATGGAGAAGAGGAGATCAGTAGCAACACGTTATCCTCTCTGGCAGTGAAAAAAGAGTTGAGGAAGGCTGGATTAAAGAAGAGGTAGAATGTGAGGAGAATACAGAGGGGATGTCTTGACGTATGAATCCACCTTTGTCTTGAAATAGTCAGCCAAGTCTTGAGGTGAAATGGAGGAAGAAAACAGGTAACAAATGGTGGTCTGAGTAGAGAGTCAAAGAGAAAGAAGAGTCAGCGTGAGTTAGAAAGGTGAAGAAATGTAGGTTTGTTTAAGAATACTATTATTATTGTTTTTGTTTAAAGCGCCAACTTATTCCGCAGCGCGGTACAATGGGTGTTCAGAGAGTTTAATAATTACATAAACATATTTACATACAGATAAGGGCAAACATGCACAAAACAGATACAAAAAGGTAATGATGACCCTGCTGTTGAGAGCTTACAATTTAGAGGGAATGGGGGACAATGTTGAAACAAAAGGTAAAGTGGCTGCTCATTGTGGGATGGAGTACAGTATATAGTACATCAGGTTGGAATATGGTCCAGCCAGACAGCTGATCCCATTAAGGTTTGAGGGTGGGGATGTTAGGTGGTGTTATAGTGTGGAGTACATGCTATGGCTTAAGAACAGTTAAAATAATACATTTGTGGGAGGCGCATGCGCGAAGGACACGGAGATGGCAGCATAAGTTTCTAGCTCCGTGCCGCGCATAGTAGAAAATTACTTTAAAACACCCAAAAATAAACTATTTTAAACCAAAAAACTCAGGCATCCTCACTTAACACCCCAGGATGGCCCCGAAAAAACCAAGCACCCAGAAAAAGCCGAAATCAGCTGATGTTCGGGCTTATTTCGGCGGAGCCGGCGCAAGCAGGGGCCTGGAGGAAATGGCGCCATCTTCAAATCCAGACACGGACACCGAGCTGGAGGGTGAGGAGGAGGGCCCCAGCAACCAAGCATTATTGCCTGTTAGGAGATGCGATTTTGAGAGACTTTATAACGATCTAAAGTCACTCCTACAGGCAGAAATAAAGGAAGTAAAGCGGGATGTGGTGAAATTGGGCACAAGAACTGACGATCTCGAGAAAAAGATGGACCAGACCATAAAAGTTGTAAAAAAAACGGACAAAAGAACAGGAGACCTACAGAGGCAAATAGACGAGCTGCGGGAGCGACAAGAGGACGCAGAGAACCTGGACAGATGGAACAACCTGCGGATCCGGGGGGTCTCTGAAGAGGTGGGAGATTGCACTGATTACATCACAAGATGGATGGAGACCCTTCTCCCCGACCTCGGCAGGGACGCCTTGGCCCTTGATCGATGCCACAGGGCCCTCCGGGCGCGCCCAGTGCAGAATGAGCAACCGCGGGACATTATTATCAGACTGCACTTTTTCACCACAAAAGAAGCTATACTGCGGCAAACACGGCCCCTATCAACTGTGGATTACGAGGGTAATAAAATGCTCGTGTTTCAGGATCTATCCCCAGCCACACTGCTCAGATGCTGCAACCTGTTCCCCTTCACAAAGGTCCTCCGTGAACAAAACGTGCGTTATAGATGGACCTTCCCGTTCGGGTTGCAAGTGGCGAGGAACGGGAGGGCATTCAAAATGAGGGACCCCACGGAGGGCCCGGAGTTCCTGGCAAAACTAGGCCTAAGGCATGCCCCGGCTCAGGTGGTGGGCGAAGCAGAAGCACTAGAGCCAGAGTGGAGTGGAGGTAATGGCTCACCTAAAGCCAAGGGGAAAAAACGCTGATAAGTGGCGGTATTGGTCCCACAAAGGCGCACGGTTGCGCTCAAATAAAGTTATACAAGTTGACGTGAAGTTGCATTGTTCGCGAAATTGCCCCAAAATTGCCTGCCTGTTTTGACAAAATGCCCGCCAAATAATAGCCTTTGTCCACTCACACCTTCACCGCCTACTGAAATGCCCGCTACAGGATCCTCAAAGGGAGGAGTGGCAGCCCTCTGTTTAAAGACAATAAGGTCCGTGGAGAACAACGTTGATCAAAAGACACGTTACGGGAGAAGAAAAAGGAAAAATCCCTGTAAAACAAGTTGATTTTGCCTTACCTTCAAGTGGTGGAAGATGGCGGCGGTGCTAGAGAGCGGAGAGAGCCAGCGTGAGGCGCAGAACGAGGAAGGACTCCAAAGGCGGGAAGAGAGCGCGCGCACCACCTCCTCCTCGTGGCAGAGTAACTTCCAAAATGGCGGCCGGAAACAGGAAACCGGATGTTATCATCAGCCGGAACCGCGAGGACCGACGCCATCTTGGAGGAGGCAACTGAGCCAGATGACGTCATCGTACGGGGACACAATGCGCCGGAACGCATTAAAGAACCAGGGACGCACCGCAGAGCTACCATAAGGAGATAGCCCGCCGCAAGTAGACAGAGAGAAGAAAGGAAAGAGAGGAGAGAGAGATAGAGAGATGAAAGGGTGAAGGGGCAGAAAAGTAGGGGGAAGTAGACATAGGGGATGAAAGGAGACGGACTGAGTAGCCAACGGAGGTAGATTAGAGGACTGGGCCGGAGATCAGAAAGGTAAGAGGTAGAGTAAGTTACTCAGTGGGGGGAAGTAAGTTATTGATAGGTAAGATTTACGGATGGAAGGAAGTCAGAGATAGAGGGGATGTAGGGGAGTAGTGTAAGGTAGATGGAGGGGGCGAGAGAGTAGGGTGTAGGAGGCTGAAGGCATAAGGAAGTTTGTTGATGGTGGGGGGAAGTGGGAGAAGGAAACAGAAGTCATATTGACAGAGAGGTTATAGGTTAAGAGGGCTATGTTTAGAGAAAGGCGCAGCAGAGTTAGACAGTCGACAACACTAAAGATGTAAACAAAGACAGAAGGAGGCATTTAGAACACGACCGCAGCAAGGGCATGGTCAGGGACAAAGAAGAAAGATAGAACCAGGTAGTAGGAAAGAGCGGATAGCTCCAATAAGCGGCAAGCACAGGGAGGAAAAAGAGGAAGGGTGAAGAATAGGGCATCCGTAGGCTAAAGAGCATTGGACAAGATAACGGCAGGCAGCCAGGCAAGGGAAGATGCTGGCACTTATAGTTATCCAGTTAGGGGTGGTAACCCCCTTTATAAGTTAGGGTATAAATAGAGCGCGGACACGGGGTGGGAGCCGAATGGACTACCCCGGAGTCGGCATGAGTCTCAGTTGGGTCGGGAAGGGGGATGGGCCCCCAGAACCGACTAAAGTCCTTTGGGGAAGAGGGTGGGGGTGAGGTCGGGGACCCGCTAGAGCCTCTGTCCTAAAGGCAATAGGATGGGCTGTGGGACAGGGAAGTCTTAGAGCCGATACCACAGTTCAGTATGTTTTATATGTATTTATGTTGTTGTCTCCTTGTTGTCCCCCCTGATGTGTTTTCCCTCTGTACCACTTCCCTCCACCACATACCCTACTCCCCTGGCAGGGCGCAGAAGAAAGGCGACGACGAAAAAAAGGAGACAGGGAACGGAATCTCCACGCCATCCAGAGGATTCAGAATGGCTCAGAAAGACACCGACAGAATCAGGTCAGAAATAAAGTACTCTGAATAACGAGGTCCGGTGTATCTCTCACAACGTTAAGGGCTTTAACGGTCCGGCGAAGCGCAAGCTAGCCCTCAGGGACTACAAACGACTTAAAGCCGACCTCCTCTTTCTCCAAAAGACACACTTTTCTAGGGACAGCTACCCAAAATTATTAGATAAAGACTTCCGCGTAGTACATTTAGCATCCACCCAGGTGAAAAAAAGAGGAGTAGCGATAGCCATACACAATAGGATAGATTTCACAGTCGAGAAAAAATTGGCGGATAGGGAGGGCAGATTTCTGATTTTGGTGGGATCAATCCAAGGGAAACCTCTCAAATTAGCATCAGTATATGCACCCTGTGAAACTTCAGCAGATTTTTTTTCCCTTTTCTTCCGAAAACTACAAAAGGAAGCCAAGGGAAACATGATCATAGCGGGGGACCTTAACAGGACACTGAATCCCAAATTGGACCGGTGCACGGTGGCTAATCTCCCCCCCAGCTAGATGTACATCAAATTACCCAGGGGTTAAAAGACTGCCAACTGGTAGATATCTGGTGGGAACAACATCCCTAAAGTAGAGATTATACCTTCTTCTCCCACCCACACAACCGATACAGCCGGCTAGACTACTTCCTAGTATCCAATAGACTGGTCCCAGTGGTCTCCCACACGGGGATCCACGATATTTCGTGGTCCGACCACGCACCCATCGAGCTGCGGTGCACTCTAAATTTACTAGACAGACCCGGAGCAAACTGGAGACTAAACGAGCTGTTACTAAAAATTCCAAACATTCAGAGAGAAATTGGCGAGAGGATTGTGGATTTCTTCTCTGAAAACGTGGGGAGTGTCTTGTCCCACACCACCCTGTGGGAGGCCCATAAGGCTACTCTCAGAGGCTCCCGCATGTGCTTAGCTGCTAGACGCAGGAGGGAACAGGAGAAACAGATAAAGGTCCTACAAGACAAATTATCGGCCCTAACAGAGGCGCATAAAGTATCTAGGAATGAGGACACCCTAAGTGCACTTGTAGAGACCAAACAGCAGTTGAATATCAAACTGGCCTCCCAGGCGGAAAAGGAGATGAGCTGGTCCAGGCGTAGGTACTTTGAGAAGGCGAACAAGCCGGACACCCTATTAGCAAATTGACTCCGAAACAAAATTCCTAATTACCATATACAAACTATACTCACACAAGGGGGAGAGCTTACTTCTAATCCTAAACGGATCGTAGCGGAATTCAAAAGCTACTACGAGACGCTCTACGATGGCGGTAAGGTCATACACAATCAAAAGACGAGGGATAATCTCGGGGAATTCTTAAAAGAAGCCAAATTACCGACATTGAGCAGGGTGGAGAAGGAAGCGTTACAGACGGACTTCTCTTTAGAAGAGTTAACGGTAGTTGTAAAGTCACTTAAGCCTGCCAAGCGCCCGGTCCAGATGGTTTCTCCAACTTATACTATAAAAAATACCTGAAAATTCTAGCCCCACATCTATTAAAGCTATTTAATTCAATCTTACACGGGGCCTCGTTTCCAGCTCAGATGCTTCAGGCGTCCATCTCCCTGATCCATAAACCTGGTAAGGACCCGGCAGACTGTAAGAGCTACCGGCCCATCTCGTTGATTAATACGGATGTTAAAAATTTCTCCAAATTACTAGCCAATAGAGTGGGTATTGTCCTTCCCAGGTTAGTTCATCCAGATCAGGTGGGGTTCATCGGAGGAAGGCAGGCAACAGACAATACCAGACGGATAATAGATTTGGTGGATTTGGCAAAAAAACAGAATATCCCGTCGATGGTACTGAGTCTGGACGCAGAGAAAGCGATCGATTGGCCCTACTTGAGGAAGACGCTTGGGGCATTTGGCTTTGAGGGACGCCTCTTGGAGGCCATCATGGCCTTATACGAGGGGCCAAAGGCAAGGGTGCGGCACCAGGGGTTCCCATCAGAGCAATTTCAAATTCGGAGCGGCACATGCCAGGGATGCCCGCTGTCCCCCTTGCTGTTCGCCCTATGCGTAGAACCCTTGGCGGCACATATCAGAAACAACCCGGATATTACGGGAATAGCTGTAAAAGGGCAGTCACACAAGGTGGCGCTCTACCCGGATGATGTGATCCTGACATTATCAAATCCTCTCACCTCCCTGCCCAATGTCTTCTCAATTCTGGGGACCTTTAAACAAATTTCAGGGTTCAAAATTAATCAGGCCAAATCCGAAGCCCTCAATATAAATTTACCTAAACCAGTAGAAAAACTAATCGGACTCAATTTTAATTTTAAATGGCAACCCTCTACACTGGCGACACACTTTATTCGAGCTCGGCTAATCCCACGAATTCGGGTATACTCGGGTGTATTGAGGTTTGTGACTGTTTTCTGCCCGAGTGCATTGAGGTATTTTCCAGGCAGGGATTGAAGCATTTTATTCCCGCTGGCTGCAATACTGCACAATATATATATATATATATACTGCATTACAATTCATGAATTTATGCCATCTGGTAGACACGCGAAGCATTGCAGCCTATTAAATCCTAATCATTATCATTTAACAGATCAGCCGCCCGTCAGCCAGGCATGAACCCAGGCTGGGAAGGCAAACGCAACGGGGCTTGTCAGAGGTGAGGAGCGGCGCATTCCAGGTATCTGCCAGGTACATACTGGGTATTTGCTCGAATAAAGTGTGTCGGTGCAGTATGATCAAATACCTAGGGGTATATATCAAGAAGGAGTATAAGGCTTTATATAAAGCAAATTATCCCAGGTTGTTTCGGACTCTTCGAGAGGATTTCCGGAGATGGGTGGAGTGTAGCATCTCGTGGATAGGCCGTATTCATAGTGTGAAAATGAATCTCCTGCCACGGGTGCTGTACCTTTTCCAGGCCCTCCCGATCCCCCTGATAAAAGACGATATCCTCTCGCTTCAGTCCTTAGTAACAAAGTTTATCTGGAATAAGAAAGGCCCACAAATTAATAAAGCAATCTTGAGGAGGCCGACCTCGAGAGGAGGGTTGGGGGTGCCATGCTTGTTCGCCTACTATGAGGCAGCCCAGCTGAGCCAGATTGTGCAGTGGCACACAGATCCGAATCTTCGGAGGTGGGTAGCATTAGAAAAAGAATGCTGCGCACCGATAGATATTAAGAACCTAATCTGGCTGCCCAAAAAAAGTCGAGCCGCTATGCGGACTCCGCTGCAGACCATGGTCAGCTCTTTGAAGACTTGGGATGCTGTTATGTTTAAGTGTCATCTCACATCCCTGAACTCTCTGATGACTCCCATGTGGGGGAACCCAAACTTTGCTCCAGGTATGGATAGCTCTATTTTCTCAAAGTGGATTCAAGCAGGGTATCTCCGTCTAAACGATATGGAGGGCAGGCAATATATAAAAACATTTGATCATATTAAAGAGGAGAAAAATATACCAAACACCGAATTATTTAGATACCTCCAGATCAGGGCCTTTTAAACGAGGCCCCAATTCGGCCCCGGAGAACAAATTTTGAGCAGCTCTGTTCAAGAGATTCGGACACAAGGGGACTAACCTCTAGAATGTACAGGGAAGTAGTGTGCCCGGAGACAGACGACCAACCCAAACTTAATTACATGAGACAGTGGGAAGCGGACCTGGGAGAGACATTAGAAGACGAGGACTGGGATAGGATCCTGCAGGTGGCCGCCAAAAGCTCTATCTGTACCACATTAAAGGAGAACGCATATAAAGTCCTGATGAGGTGGTATTATACGCCCGCTAAATTATCTAAATTTGTCAAAGGCTACTCTCCGCTCTGCCCCAAACAGTGCGGAGACAGAGCGGACTTATTCCATAAGCTGTGGTCTTGTACGAAGGTGACCCCGATTTGGGGGGAAATTAAAGATTGGCTTCAACGACTGTTAGAAGTGGAGATCCCCTTGGACCTGTGGCTGTTTTTATTGGGCAGACGAGTCGAGGGGCTATCAAACGCCACACATAAATTGATTACACATCTGGCTACCGCCACCAGATGCGAGATCGCGGCATTATGGAAACAACCGGATATTCCAATTATTCCCAAGATTAGAAATAGAATTTGGTTTGTTTGCCGGATGGAACAGTTAACGAGTTTGGTTAACGACACCGGTTCAAATTTTCTAAAAGTCTGGGAGCCCTGGCTGGCACAGACAGACATCCCGGGAATAGATATTAAAACAATCCTGCAATAATAAGCAGTAAATGCATTCTCCGGTAATGAAACGGATCCATGACAGTATAGGGACAGGGAACCTGGAGAGAGAGCGGGATCCATGCTATCATAGGCCCCCCTAGAAAGAGGTAGTCAGAGCCGGAGCAGCAGGAGAGAAGTGGTCATTGTTCTCTGAGAGAGAGGTCTATACACACGTAAACGCATAGCGCCCTAGTGGAAGATTATAGCCGCTTGGGTGGCAGGAGTCCAGAGTTCCAGCGCCCCCCCCCCCTGGTCACAAAGATGGAACACTCCTCGCGCCTCCCCGCCCCCCCCTCTCCTCCCTCCCTTCCCTCCTTTCTAGCTAGCTGGTGTGTCATGTTCCCCTGTTCGTCCCGTGAGTCTAGTATGTCAAGTTTTTGGTTGATTGTATAAAAACACAAAATGAGGTGATGTCACTGAAGACAATGGATGGTGTAACCATGTATGTTTTATTTCACCCAATAAAATCAAAGTTATAAAAAAAAAAAAAAATACATTTGTGGCCACACTGTACAAATGGAACAGAACAAAATTGAGGTCCAGTTACTCACTGGAAGAAGACGCTGAGCATATCATCGAAAAGTACGTCGGGTCATGTATGACGTGTGACGTCACACTTCACGAGCAGCCTTGAAGCTGGGGTATTCATGCAGAGAGAGGTGGGCATCTAGGGTCTGGGGATCGGGGATAGACTATTAAGCTAGTTAACTTATTAGATATTTATCTTTGGCACTTGAGCCGTTACTAGCTACTGTATATAGAGTATTTCAGTACGATCTTCGATTCCTCCATATATAATATATTTAATCTGCGAGTTCAGTCTATCAGCTGTATTACCAGCACAGGTATATCTCCTCCTACAAATTGCTATACTAGCAATAATGTCAATATATTCCTTCCTTTTTACATTTCATTACTTTTTGCAATTATACCTGAGCAGCACTGGTCTACTAAGGTGCTACTAAAAAAGTATTAATATGTATCAAAGTCTGAAGACTCTCTACTAGACTTGAAACAGGGGAAACATACATTTATATATATAGATTACTACAGTCACTAACAATTTATTAGACAACAACTACAGCCATCACAGGCTGCTCAGATATTATTTTGTATATAGTAACTTTAGGTTATCACTTATAATAGTTGGTCATTGTCGCACTTTATGTTTATGTGTTTATGTACTATATTGTAAGGAATCCGCTCCTGGCTTTGATTATAGCCTTGCAGACCTCTGCAGTTGCAAAAACTTCCGTAGGCAATCAATGGCACATGTGCTGCCTTTCATTGCAGCTTCTGCCCTGTGCTCCATCATTGGAGGAATGCTCACACACCCTTCCCCTGTGATTGGATCTCCACCCTTTATACTGCACCGACACACTTTATTCGAGCAAATGCCTGGTTTGTACCTGGCAGAAACCTGGAATCCGCCGCTGCTCACCTCTTGCATGCTTCGTTGCGTTTGCCTTCCCAGCCACGGTTCATGCCTGGCTGACGGGGGCCTGATCTGTTAAATGATAATGAGAATGATTTACTAGGCTGCGATGTTTCGATTGTCCACCAGATGGCATAAACTCATGACTTAAGTAATGTGTGGCCTTTGCAAGTTGTTTCGTTTCCAAAAAAAGTTACTTTATCCCAGTACAGTATGCTATTGTGTAACTTGTCCTTGAGACTGAAGGAAGAGTTGCAAAAAATGTATCAATTTAGGCTTTACATACAGTAATGTATTAAATAAAGACAAAGATCATTTTCACTTACACTATTCTACAGAGACATGAGTGTTCAAGTGGAGCCCGTGTTCCAAAAACCTGACAGAAGTTATGCTTATTTGATATGGGCCGCTATTAATGCAACAGAGGATAAGATGGCAACAGTTGTTCAAATTTATCAGTATTTTATCGAAAATTATGACTTTTACAGATTTTCGCCAACTCCTCATTTGTGGAAGCATGCAATAAGGAAAAGGTTATGTAGTGACCCCTGTTTTCACCGTATTGAGCCCCAATTTGTTGGAGGGTATTGGTGTGTGTCACAGGGTTTTTCCCGTATCTATGATAATGGAGGCGGCAAAAGGCGAAGGGTCGTGTTAAAACGAAATAAGAAGCGACAGTCCCTGCCAAGCAATGCGCCAGAACCAGAACCAGAACCAGCAGCAGCACCAGCTTATCATCATGGTCCCGCCGTCGGTGACAACTCTGAGATGGATTTCGCAGCCAGTTTTGATGAAGCTTGCATGTACCTAAGCGATTTCCCGCTGACTACAGGTGGGCTAGTCCCTCTGCAAAATGATGAAAGCTGGACTGGAAGTGGGCCGGCGCCAGCGCAAGCTGAATGGGAAATTTAGTAATACTGTACAGTATGGTGAGTACTGTATTTTTGCCGTATTATTTTGGTGGGGCTGGCTGGGAACTTCTTTAGGGGGCTGACCATTACTGTACATTAAAACTTTTCATTTTGTTTTTCCTCAGAAAAGAAAACGGCTAATGGGGGGATTTCGATGGATTATATTGTACTGTATGCTGATGTTTTCCGGCCATACAGTATACTGTGTAATAAACCCGAATAAATAAAACTATGCATTTATTCTACAGTACATGTTCAGTAAATTACTGCACATACTGGGGGCGAGATGTGTTTGCAGCAGAGAGAGATTTAATAATATTGTACAGTGAGCAGGGGGTTCCCTGAGCCAGAAATTAATGCTCAGGGACCCCCCCCTGCTCCTGATCAGTATTATTAAAAATACGGAAAATGCTGCGTCATTACCATAGCGGATAGCCGCTAAGGCAATGAAGGGGTTAAGGCATAATAAACAATTAATACATTCAATACATATTTTTCACGTCTGTGTTAAAACTCCCTGCCTTCTCTCTAATCTATGTAAAACCCCCTCCCCCTATTCTCGCTTTTAAAACGCCCTGCCTTCTCTCTAATCTATGTAAAAACCCCTCCCCCTATCCCCCTATTGTGTGTGTGCGTTAAGCTTCCCTGCAAGCTATGTAAAAAAAACTCCCCCTATTGTGTGTGTGTGTTAAATCTGCCTGGCCTGTGTTTCTGAGTGCTGAGTGCTCTGCGTTAAAGGCACCGATCACGTGATTGCGGCCTGTAAACCAAGCAGAGCAGGGGGATACCGGCACCCCCTAAAGGGGCCTGTATCTCGGGGGGCACGGGGGCCCCAGACCTGAAACCTGTGCGCTTCAGCTCCGGAGACCCCCTGCACATTTACACTGTCAATTAAAATGTATTTCAAATGTATTTATTGTCATTTATTTATTTATTTATTTATTTAGATTTATTTATTAATTGTGCTGCTGCTGCAAGTCGTAAACTCACACCAAGGGCCAAACACCCCCCTCACCCCCAATAAAAAAAAATCACGCACAGCAGCCCCACAATTAATAAATAAATCTAAATAAATAAATACATGAAGAGAAATAAATATATACTGTACAGTATATACTTTGTATATATATACACTGTATATATATATACTCTATATATATACAGTATACATATATACACTGTGTATATATATATATATATATATATATATATGTAACGGTATTTCTGGCCCGGCCTGACCCACCCAATCTCACATTGGCCCCTGTGGTCTAACCGGACCCCATTACAGTGTAAATATGCCTGATGGTGCACCTGTTGGCTACAGGACTCCTGAGTCTCCCGCATGATGGTGTGTGGGGAGGACCCGTCCAGACAGGCAGCTGAGGTAGTGTGCTGAGTCTCACCTAGTTCCAGTGCAGCGCCTCCACCTCACCAGGGTCCCTGCGTCCGCAAGGGGATGATCCTGGCGAGGAACTCCTCCGTGGTGCTCCTCTCTGTACACTCATTCCAGATAGATACACGAGAGGGTTTCTGGCTGAACTCATCTTTATTGACACGGCAGGGCAGCTGCCCTCCACAAGGAGTATCTTCAGCCGCTCATCTCGCCAGTGCTCCCTTTAGTTAGGTATGTCACCTAGATCAGGGATTCACTTATTCCCGCAGGAATCACTGTCCTGTGCCAGGTCCCTGGACACAGCCTCCCATGGAGTTACTATAACATAACTGACACTCTGATAGAACTTGAACTCCTTCCTCAGCTCTGACAAGAGCTGGAACTCCTTTCTCAGCAGAACAACTAGCAACCAAACTTTAGAACACAGTGCTGTGCCTTATGTAAGCTTCTGAGGCTGACACACCTCTGACATCACTAACCATGGAGTCAGAGCATGTGACCAGTCCCAGCCATACACAGAGCACCCCACCAGGGTGTGAGGGAAAACCTCCATGATTACTGCTGGCATGCCCACACTTACCAGGCCTTACTGCCAGCAGGAGAGATGACTGTAGGCATTTTACATGATCGCTACATTCTCCCCCTGGTGAATCCCATCGTCCTCGCTGGGACCTAAATTTGTATACCTCTTTCCAGGAAGCACTGTAACGGAAAACATAATTAACATCACACAAATTTCCTCATAATACAGTACATATGAATACAGTCATCCGCCAAGCCCGCCCCGACCAGCAGCCACAGACCCGCGTGATGCGTTAGTACCCCCTAAAAATAGTGATCTGGATCGGGTTTTCTCACTTCCCTGTTACCCATATCCAGGACCGTAACATAATAATGCCTAGGTGATCCTCTCTCTGGCACATAGGTCACCCTATGTTTGTGAACATTTCTCCCTATGCTCCACACTCGCATCAGGGTGTCTATCCTTTCTTCCGCCTTCTTACCTACAATGTCGCTCCCCCTATTGACTAAATACAGCTCTATAGTTTCTTGGAGCCACGTTTCCCTATTGTCCTCAATTTCATCCATCAGGGGCTCCGGAACATAGGGATACTCCAACCCATGGGATTTTTTATATTTGACTATTATAGCCCTCTCCGCCCTACTGACCCTGGTCAGATCAGCATTACCTGCCCTCCCAGGTAACACCCATGATAGGGGCTCATCAGGATCGACTGGATCTGACAGTGTGTCGGGACCCATGGGCGCTATGTCTCTACGCTCCAGCTGGAACCACCTCTTCTGTAGTTCCCTGTCCCTCTGCTCGGGTGTAAACTCTCCCTCTTTCCACCAGAAATCTACCACGTCCTCCCGCCGGATGAGGAACCGAGTACGGTCCATCCATGCGGAGTACCCCTCAAATAGTGGAGCCCACCACCGGGTCTCCTTAAAGGGATTAGGCCCTGGTTCCCGGTCGTCGTGAAATGAAAATACCCCTGACAACCTTGTGGATCGCGAGTTGAACCACCTCGAGGACCCCGGAGCCTTTACTGCCGGTTGGGGTGCTGTATCCGCCACCCTCAATTCTCCTTCTCCCCGTGAATCACCTTCCGTAGCTCCACTGAGCTGCCTCTCCCCAGTCCGTTTTTCCTCCCCCCCCAAAGGTATGTCCACAAGTTCCAAGCTGGGCGGTGAACCCGGTGACCGTGGGATAGGGGTAGGGGCATTAGCTAGGGCATGGGGTTGGGTATAGGGGCATGGGACGGGACCCCACGGGGTTACGACCCGCTCCTGGCTGTCCGTAGACTGGTCCAAGGATGATGTCTCACCCTCCTCAGTCCTGAGATCGTCTCTCCGATTTCTGGGCAATACGAGCGGTCGGGGACCTTCCCCCAATCGCCGAAGCGTCGCTGCTTCCCCTTCCTGGGTTCCGCCGTCGCCACCGGAAGTGACGTCCTCCCCGGAACCGGAAGCGTCGCCATCTCGCGTTGGACCCCCATGCGGGATTTCTTCTTCCACGACGACATCCGGTTGCTCCGCCGTTGCCACCGGAAGTGATGCCGTCCCTCCACGTGCGCGTTGGGCCTGGCGCGGCCCTTCCAGCGCTTCGCCGTCTGTTGTGATCAGGTAAGAGATAGGGCTTTTTGGCTTACCCGTCCGCAGGGGTGTAGGCGTCTCTCTCCCATCTCTGCCATGTCCTGGGGTGGCAGGACTCCGTCGGTCGGATCGCCGATCTGCGGGGGACGTCCGGTCACTCACCCCACGGGGCGTCGTTCTTCCCGTCTGTCTTTTCCGCTCCGTTTTTGCTACCGCCAGCTTACGGAGGTCCTCATCAGAGTAGTCCCCTCGCCCCGACCTAGGGGTCTCGGGGCGGGGTGAAAGTCTCTTTGCCCCTGTCGCGGGGTTTAATCCAGCCGCCTCAATGGCCAGTGACCCAGCCGACTTGACCGGCTCCAGTCCCCTGTCTCCGGGACTCGCGCGGTTGATCCACAGCGCGCCCGGGGACTCAGCAGAGCGCCGTGTCACATCCACCGGGGGGTCAGCAGGCTGTATTGGGACGAACGTGGGCATAGGCCACAGATACAAAGTCCCGCAATGAGGGCAACGTGCCATCGTATTCACAGTACCTCCGGGCAGCCCGCATTGTAGGCAGAGCCCGACTACCGTCTCTGTATTGGCCACCCTCACCACCAGCACCCCGCCGGGCACTGAGTAGGGCTGGGTGGAGACCATAGTGCCCACAGTGGAGGAGCAGGCCATTCTTTGTACAGGAGTCACTTCCTGTACAGGTCTCTCCTTCTCTGTGGTTCCTCGCAACTGACTGGTGGAAGTTGCTGGATCCGCCACTCCCTGCTTCGGCTCCTCCCTTCTCTGACAGAGTTGGAACCCGCCCCCAGGGGTTGCAATAATGGGCAGGTCCCACAGGGGAATATCATGCCCCTTAATTAAGGCCGCACCTCTCTCAGTCCTGGTGGGCGCGGTCTGCGTTTTCGCACCAATTTCCTCCCGAGAGCTGGAGTCCTTTCCCGCGGCTAGTTCCCGCCTTCTCCTTGCAGCAGCTTTTTGCACAAGGTACCTTTGCTTGCAAATCACCTCCACGGCCGGAACTACTTTTTGTAGTGGCGCCGTCTGGATATCAGTCCCTGGGCCCAGTGGGTGCATTCCCACAGGCCATAATTGAAAGTCACTCCCCCTGGTAGAAATCAGGGGAGGGTCCCATAGACTCAACGGTTGACTCAGCACAGGGGCTGAATTAGTCACTGTCCATCCCGGCGCAGCCATAGCTTTCGCGCCATGCCCCCCATCAGGGCGGGGCTCTGCTGTTCGCGCCATTCCCGGCCAGCTCTGTGAAAGTCCTGCAGCAGCCATTTTTTCGGCGCCTGGCCCATGCGGTTTCCCTAGCAAGCGGGAACCGCCATTTTGGTTGGTTTTTGCACCCAAAAAGTCCATTCGTTCGCTCTCCTCACGGGGTTCACCCCCAATTATAACAATTTCTTCACACTCTTCAAGGGTGGCCCCTCGCTGTCCCATACAGGATAAAAACGGGGCAACCATAGCCTTTGCTCCGCTCCAGAGCAAACTCGTTAAGGACAATTCAGCGACAGTCTGCTCTTCAGTGGGTTGCACGCCACGGGTGCCCTCCCCATCAGCCTCTGTCCGCCATTTTACGTTCTCCGCGCCACGCGGATCCTCCACTCTCTCATAACAGTTGTCGTACATGAGGCTCCACTCTGCGGGGCAGCCACCACACCGGTACAATAAAGATTAGCTCAGATGCACCACCACATGTGTATCTTTTCTAGGTGTGACCCAGTGTTGCACTACCTCAGGCTAGGCTCACTCTCTCAGTGTCTGCTGTGACTCCTTCCTCCCAGTCTGTGCTCCCTACGGTGAGTGTCTGGAATGGCTAGGTACTCTGGCTGGCTCTGCCATGCAGTACTTGGGGCGTCTACCTGTCTTGGTCAGCCTAGCGCAGACCCTCTCCAGGACTCCTGACCAAGTTAACAGGCTGTCCCTTCTGGCATCCTACCAACTAGCACTGCCTCAAGGTGACTCGGTCAGCTATAGCCCGCTCCAGACCCCTCACTCCCTTCAGGCCCCTAGGTTGTCCCTGCGAACTGACAATATCCCGTCAGCCCCCTGACCACCCCTAGGTCCGTCCCTACGCAGCACAAAGTGGCAGCAGACACTTCTCCCTGTTTCCAAGTGACCTAGCTAGAGCCTGTCCTGATGACAGATCTGATCTCAGCAGCTCGCCTCCAAATGTAACGGTATTTCTGGCCCGGCCTGACCCACCCAATCTCACATTGGCCCCTGTGGTCTAACCGGACCCCATTACAGTGTAAATATGCCTGATGGTGCACCTGTTGGCTACAGGACTCCTGAGTCTCCCGCATGATGGTGTGTGGGGAGGACCCGTCCAGACAGGCAGCTGAGGTAGTGTGCTGAGTCTCACCTAGTTCCAGTGCAGCGCCTCCACCTCACCAGGGTCCCTGCGTCCGCAAGGGGATGATCCTGGCGAGGAACTCCTCCGTGGTGCTCCTCTCTGTACACTCATTCCAGATAGATACACGAGAGGGTTTCTGGCTGAACTCATCTTTATTGACACGGCAGGGCAGCTGCCCTCCACAAGGAGTATCTTCAGCCGCTCATCTCGCCAGTGCTCCCTTTAGTTAGGTATGTCACCTAGATCAGGGATTCACTTATTCCCGCAGGAATCACTGTCCTGTGCCAGGTCCCTGGACACAGCCTCCCATGGAGTTACTATAACATAACTGACACTCTGATAGAACTTGAACTCCTTCCTCAGCTCTGACAAGAGCTGGAACTCCTTTCTCAGCAGAACAACTAGCAACCAAACTTTAGAACACAGTGCTGTGCCTTATGTAAGCTTCTGAGGCTGACACACCTCTGACATCACTAACCATGGAGTCAGAGCATGTGACCAGTCCCAGCCATACACAGAGCACCCCACCAGGGTGTGAGGGAAAACCTCCATGATTACTGCTGGCATGCCCACACTTACCAGGCCTTACTGCCAGCAGGAGAGATGACTGTAGGCATTTTACATGACCGCTACATATATATATATATATATATATATACAGTATATACATACATACTGTATGTGAGTGAAAAGAGAAAAAAGTAACCCGTATGGGAGCACTCAGGTATGCAATTGATATATTTGTTTATTTATTTGACACAGTGCAAAAAGGGATGAATAAACAGTACATGATTTAAAAACACTTAAAAAAGAGGCATGGACCCTTAAACACTAATGAACAGCACTAGGGAACGACACACACTGTCAACCCTAAACATGAAAAGGATAGTGACTCAAAAAACACTAGGGAGAATCAAAGTGAATCACAATAGGTTACTGGGTTTAAAGGCACCTATACAACGCTAAGGATAATGCACACTACACACCAAAAGGTAGCCTTGTCAAAGTATAAATGACAGTCTCAAAGCATCACACATCTGCATTAGCATACAGTAATATACAGTAACCAATGCCTACAGCACAAATCATGTGTAGGAAAGGTGGTAAGGTGGAATGAAATCCCTAGATGTGTAGAGCAATGAAGTTAATGAATATCATACAGTATAAAACATAACATTACAATCCACACAGTACATTGCATTTACAGTACATTGTATACTGTAAATGATGCATAGCATTAAATCTATGCACCATATACAGTACTGTACATTCTGCAAATGAATGTTAACAATATAATTGCAAGCTACTCTACCAGTAAATACTGTACAAACACTTCCAAACAAGTCAACTTACAGTAACTACAGTATTTTAACCAAGCAAGTAAACCAAAATCAATATATACTGTAAGTAACAACCAGAAAAGACAATTTAAAAACAAACTAACCCTTACAATACCAAGGATTACATCTATCTAATTGTAAAAAACCTTATACATTATACATAGCATTGTTTAAAAACCCCTTCCCCCCTAAAGTTTGTGTTAAGCAGATTACACTGAAGGGAGAGAGATATAAAGGCCTAAAGCCCCTTCCCCCCTAATGTTTGTGTTAAGCAGATTACACTGAAGGGAGAGAGATATAAAGGCCTAAAGCCTTACCTGCATTGGTAAACCCTCCCTGCATTGGTAAACCCTCCCTGCATTGATGTCGTGTAGTGTACAGTATGTAAATGTGGGGAGGAGGGGGGCCCAATGTGCATAATGTACTGTGAGGTCTAACCACCCTCACCCCCTACCCACATACTGTACCGTTACCCCCCCCCCCATCCTGGCCATGGCCCCTCACGCACAGCAGCTCCACAATTAATAAATAAATATAAATAAATACATGAAGAGAAATAAATATATACTTTATATATAAATGTGAGTTTATAAATAAAATAAAGAATATTATTTCTAGGGGCCCTAGAACAGAAGTTCCCACGCCAATTTCGCGCTCATTGCTCTTTTTTTGCTCTTTTTTTACAATGTTGCTGGTCTTGCGGCTTTGCAGTATGCAAGCAAAAAGCGCAGTGTATGAAGTCTGGGTGAGCGCTTTCCACATTTGATGCCTACGGCACCTTCCCATTTCTACACACTTCAATACCTGCACAGTTGGTAGCGCTTTCCATCCCAGCTACCATTCTGGATATTCACCTCTCACAGGCCATTCTTGCCCGAGTCTGTCCTATCAGACAGGGGCATTAACCTGTATCCACACCACCTGGACAATTTCTCTCTGTCAGAGACTTGTGCTATTTATTTTATATATTTTTGTGTAATTATTCATGCAAATTTATGCTCATTTCATATGTGGTTTTCAACATAAAGTGGCTGCTGGGCCTGATCCTAACTCATACAGTATACAGTAGCGCTTCCCTGTTTGTTTGTTTATTGCAAGCAAAAAGCAGTTTGTAGTACTGAGTGTGAGATAAATTACTGTATTTATCAGTGTTGATCAAAGAGAGTTGATCAGAAGGATTCCCCTTATATACAGTACGTAGAATTAATAAAATTGTATTATTTTCCGATATCCGCAGTGATTCTGGTCAACCTGACAGATTTTTAGTAATACAGTATACTGCAAGACCATGTGTTGTCTACCCTTTACTACAGTATACTGTACTGTATGAATGACAATAGAGTGCTGTATACTTTATAAGGGGAATCCTTCTGATCAACTCTCTTTGATCAATACTGATAAATACAGTATCATATTTATACCCCTTTAGCACCTGTCGTTCCATCCTATGCACCCATTTACTGTACAATGGTGATTGCGGTCATATTCACGTACTTTATGTGAGATAAATTAACCAGTTCTTTTATTGCTGAAGTCGCCACAAAATACTTTTATTTACAAATACAGTACAATACAATGGTGAAACATTTCAAGTTAACAGCAATTCAAAACATCAACACACAATAATACATACTTTACAGTACTGTATACTGTACTAGTATATTTGGGCCTTGTCTTTGGGGGTTTATTCATGCAATTATTAGGGTGACCTGGCGTTGGAAATACTGACACAGTACAATCCTACAGTACAGCTACACCACCCACCCCCTCCCTTAGAGTTTTTAATCCCTCCCTGGCCAAGCATCAATCGTCTGGCTAATCCAATCCAAGCCATTGTTTTGTTAAACTGGCCCTGGGCTGTTCAGAACAGCCACTGCTTCTAAATTACTGAAAATATACAGGATAAATATACAGTGATGTGAAATACTGTAATCCTTTCTGTGGGTCTGAGAGGGTTGAAAGTCACCAGGTCCTCATACAGTAGAGTACATTCTCGAATACCTTTAGAATAAAAATACAGTATATATAAATATACAGTATAAATATTGCACAGTATACTGTAATGTTAAATAACCCATCCTGTTCTTTTTCCCTTCATACTGTAACAGTATCCTCATTGTGTCTGCGGTACAGTAGTTCATTGAGAGAGGAGAGGTTTTGTGTACATCATTACTGCTGTTTATATACTGTACATTTGACTGCACAAGCAGATTTGACGAACACAAGGCCCCCCCTCCCCCCTGGTGCACCCTTTTTCCTGGAACGACAAGAAAACAAAAACTTTGTTCAGTTACTGTACTGTACTGTATGTGCATACTGTATTATGGTAGAACTACTGTACAGTAGGTGGCTGGTGCAGCTTTCTCTGGAAAGAAAAAAATGGAGCAGTTAGTAGGCAGTTACTGTAGTATGTCAAACTAGTCTACTGTACTGTATACTGGAACTACTGTAAACTCTGACTATTGGGAAAGCTAAAATCTGTGCCATACTTACCTGTATCATAGTGTACCTACTGTACAATACTACAGCACTGTACTACTTTCCTGATGCTTGTCCATTGCGCGCGATGACAATGGGCAACACAGTGGCAATATGGTCTATATATTTATTGCATCGTTCCTCGGTGAGTACATCGTTCCAAAAACTCATTATGGCTGTATACAACTCGTCCTTCTTGGAGGGTTTCGCCACTTTACGGATGTGGTCCTTCAGCTGATGCCAGACCATTTCGATCGGATTGAAGTCTGGTGATCTGTGATTGGAAAGAAAGGACAATTAGTTTAAGAGATACAGTACACAGTAAAAACAGTGGGGAACATATAAATGGGACACGGTCTACTGCACTTACTCCGCTGGCGTCTTCACCCAGTTGATGCCGCGCTCAAGGATATGCGCCGTCGACGCGGTGTGCTTGGGATCATTGTCCTGGTAAAAGCGATGACCATTGGGAAAGTCTTCTGTGATGTATCGCACTATCACGGGCACAATGTTGTCTTGGAAGAAATCTTTATTCATGATTCCTATAGCAAGAAAAGAAAAGTGCTCAATAGTACAGTACAGTGCATACGGTAAGGCAACACTAGTCAAGTACAGTGCATTAGGCGGCATTATATTTGAGAAATTGTACCTTCAAAGACGACAATGCATCCCGGTCCACGCCTAGAGATGGCACCCCACACATGCAGCTTCACAGGGTGTTTTGGCCGTGGCTTCAAAGTTATGCGGCCTTTTTTGTGGAACGCAAATCTTGCAAATCTCTCCAGCGACACAGTAGACTCATCAGTGAAGATGCAATCCTGGAAAGTCTCACCGCTGTCGATCCATGCCTGGGCCTGGAGCACTCTTTTGATTTTGTTTGCGTCCCGTATCATGGGGTACGCTCTGTAATGACAATGAATAAAAAATGTTAGCGTCACAGCGCAGTACAGTTTGCAAAACAACATTTTTACTTTACAGTACCTCCTGTACTGTCCACTACTAACCTCACACGTCCATATTTCCATCCAATTCTGCGTCTCATCTTCTTTATGCTGCTCTCGGATACAGTCAGATTGTGGTTTTCCTGAAGAGTGTTTTTAACCCTTAATGCGCTCCTCTCATCATTCTCCTCACTTATTCTGTCCACCAGAAGAGTAGCCTCCCTACAATGCAAAGAAATTATATTGTGTTATTAATATGCAGCAATATAAAATGTATATTGTATACTGTACATGTAATGTTGTAATATACAGTAAATATAAATATACAAAAAATGTATACTGCTGTACTATAAATATAAATAGACAAAATATACAGTATACAGTACTGTTGTAATATAAATATACTATATAAATACGGTATACTGTTGTTACTGTATATCATAATAAATACACATCATATACTGTATATTCCGTTGTCAGATGAATTGCAATATACCAAAAGTGTATACTGCTGCACAAAAAATATAAATTGACCACACATACAGTACACTACAGTATATACTGTTGTAATATAATAAATATACTATATAAATACGGTATACTGTTGTTATATCATAATAAATACACATCATATACTGTATATTCCGTTGTCAGATGAATTGCAATATACCAAAAGTGTATACTGCTGCACAAAAAATATAAATTGACCACACATACAGTACACTACAGTATATACTGTTGTAATATAATAAATATACTATATAAATACGGTATACTGTTGTTATATCATAATAAATACACATCATATACTGTATATTCCGTTGTCAGATGAATTGCAATATACCAAAAGTGTATACTGCTGCACAAAAAATATAAATTGACCACACACAGTACACTACAGTATATACTGTTGTAATATAATAAATATACTATATAAATACGGTATACTGTAGATGTACACTACAGTTTTCTATATTTTTTTTGGTTAAGTTTTATAAATACAGTATACTTACGCATTTGTTACCCTTGGTGCCTTTTTGCGGTCTCTGTTTTTTCCTTGTGCATGATAGCACACAGTGCTTGATGGCACAACGAGGCCAGAAGCAGTTAACCAGCGCTGGATATCTGCAATTCGTTTTCCGCTCGTGTACATCTCCTTCATTCGCATGCTGAGATCCTTGGAAATCTTCTTAACAGGCATTGCTGCGAGTACTGTAGAAAGAAATACAAACACAAGAATGTGTATTCGATGTTTAGTCGATGTGTATTCAATGTGCAGTGAATCCACAAAATGGATGGTGTATTTATATGTTAATGACTCACATAACAGACCACCCACTTTCAACACCTGTACCTGGCCACCATGCATAAAAGGTTGTACACGTTGCATAGCCCACCACTTGCTGATCTTTATCTGAGCCATTGTCCAGATACTGCATTGTGCCTCCCGCTTTCATGGAGCAGCCCCGGTTCTATGGACGAAAGAACCATCTCACCTCTGCTGTGCCTGCCACACTGAAAAAGAGAAAGGCAGTTACCGTTTCCAAGCCAAAGGCAAAGCGACAGGCTAAGGCCAACAAAGAAAACCTTCTGCTGACCCCAAAGGGTAAGGCTTTTAAAACACGTCAGCCTTATTATGTGAAGAAGAAATACGGTACTGTGCTCGGTACGCAAGACGAATGGCAGCCAACTCACCGAATCCGCAGACCACTTGCTCCCATAAGCTTCGACGACTCTGCTGTAGCTGTCCCGGAAATCTTCAGCCCGGCTTCTCCACCCCCATCTTCTCCGGTTCCATCTGAAGATGCTGCTGCCTCTGAAATCAACGGGTCACTGTCTCCTTTGCTCTTGGACGACTCTGCTTCTCTCCCGGAAATCCAGCGGTCACCTTCTCCATCCCTCTTCCACCACGCTGCAGCTTCTCCTGTACCGGGCATCCCCAGGTCACCTCTTCCACTCTCCATCGATGCCGCTTCTCTCCAGGGAACCCCCATCTCATCCTCCGTTGCACCCATCCCCCCAGATCTCCAGATGCCATGCACAAGCAGCTCGTTGGACCGGATCCTGAATGGGCTAAGTGTGGATCTCCCCGGGAATTCTAGTGTGCTGGCAAAGCTAGATCTGCTTCTGGAGTCGGTGCTACATATGGAGCAACGTATGGATCAACGGATGGACAAGATAGAGGCAGACATAGCGGGCATACATTATTTGCTCGGTGTTAATGCCCCTGTTTCCCCGACGCTGGAGCAGGGGGGTGACATGGATGTGATGCATGGTACCTTCGACCCCCTTCCATCACCAAGCGCACCCCCTCCACCAGAAGATACAGTGTACTATGCTATTGAGGAGGACATGACAACCCCATCAAGACCACGCCAGGAGACAACCCGGCGACCACTACCGGAGGAAAGCTTCCTCCCAGACACCCTACCATTGCCCATCGCCTCAAGTACACCCGCTCCCAAAAGACTTCCTACACCCGCTCGCATACAAACAGTGCCCGACATCTCCCTGTGCGATCTGCCACCGGCGCTGAGGGAGAAGTATAGGGTGAGGAGTGCTGGTATACCACACAAGTATGCCTTGATCATATTTAAACACCATGTTCCCTACACATTGTACTGCGAGTGGGTGTTCAAAGTGAACTATGATGGGAATCGCCAAAAAAATGCCCTTCCTGCCAATTTAAGGAAAAAGATTGTGGAAGAAATGCAGCGCTATTATCCTGTTACAGATCCTGTAATGAGAGGCGTTAGAGACTGCATTAATGGCGTTTTGCGCCATGCAAGGCATCGGCCATGGCTGGAAAATGGGGAGGACTTTCAGTGAGACCATACTGTAATGTTGTGCTGTACTGTACAGTACATGTTTTACCCTATAGTACCTGCTGTACTTAAACAAAGGATACTGTATGTTGTTGTGTGTTGCACGGTTTTTGTACTGTATTTGTAAATAAAAGTTTTTAGTGGCGACTTCAGCAATAAAAGAACTGGTTACTTTATCTCACACTCAGTACTACAAACTGCTTTTTGCTGCCAGACTGCAAACCCGCAAGACCAGCAACATTGTAACAAAAGAGCAATGAGCGCGCAATTGGCGTGGGAACTTCTGTTCTAAGGCCCCTATAAATAATATTCTTTATTTTATTTATAAACTCACATTTATAAACCCCGTCACCCACCCCCGCTAAACACAATAAAAAATAATCACACACAGCATCCCCGCAATAAATAAATAAATAAATAAATACAAATAAATACATTTGAAATACATTTTTATTGATAGTGTAGGGGGTCTCTGAAAGCTGAAGCGCACAGGTTTCAGGTCTGGGGACCCCGTGCCCCCCGAGATACAGGCCCCTTTAGGGGGTGCCGGTATCCAGCTCTGCGTTAAAAGCCCCGATCACGTGACCGCGGCCTGTAAACCAAGCAGAGCAGAGGGATACCGGCACCCCCTAAAGGGGCCTGTATCTCGGGGGGCACGGGGTCCCCAGACCTGAAACCTGTGCGCTTCAGCTCCGGAGAACATCTACACTGTGAATAAAACACACACATCATTAAAGAATCATTCTTTAGCTTAGCGGCTATGCGCTATGGTAAAGAAGCAGCATTTCTGTCTTTTTAATAATATTGTAGAGTGAGCAGGGGGTTCCCTGAGACAGAAATCTAATCTCAGGGGACCCCCTGCTCCTGCACAATATTATTAAAAGTTCAGAAACGAGGCTTCATTAGCATAGCGTATAGCCGCTAAGGTAATGAAGGGGTTAAGGCATAATAACCAATAAATACATTCAATACACTACCCACTACCCATGGCAACCTCCGCTGCTGTACAGTAAAACAGAGAAAAAAAATAACACTTTCAAAGTAATGTCCCCTAACCCCTTAATCACCATAGCGGTTATTAACCGCTACAGTCATGAAGGGGTTAACCCGCCCTCACCCACCACTCGGGACGCCTACTGTACATACCCTCCCACTCTAACCCCCCACCCCGTGAGGCCTAACCACCCTCAACCCTCACCCACTAACTACCCACAAGGGAGGCCTACCCACATACCGTTGGGGAAACACCCCACCCCCACCCCAGTACCCACAATAAAAACAGTACAATCACCCACAATAAACAGCATTCTATTTATTAAATACATTACCCACCCCCTGTGCCCCCCCCCCATAAATACAAGATTTATTCTTTTACATTCAGGGTCCATAACGTAGCCCCACGCTAGTCCCCGGTGGGCTGGCAGGGCACCTGGACAGACCTACAGTTTACCAGCAGCATTCCACAGGTTCTGGAGGCCTGCTGGTGGATCCTGCCAGCACCATGGCGCTCAGGTGGTCTCCTTGGGTCACCGTGAGCCACAATTAGGTCCACACGGTAGGCCCAAGGATGTCTGGGAGCCCCGGGTCAAACCCACAGGTGTCTGCGGGGCCTCGGGTGGTTCCCATGGGGGTCTGGGGAACTCACGGGTGCTCACTACGGGTCCGCGGTGCCCCCACAGAAGTGGGACCACACATCATCATCCCCGCACCTACGGCTCGGAGGTGCCCCCACAGAAGTGGGACCACACATCGTCATGCCCGCAGACTACGGGTCCGCGGTGCCCCCACAGAAGTGGGACCACACATCATCATCCCCGCATGTGTCACCCGTGGAACCACCAGCCTGCTACCCTTCAGGATACCCGAGGATTCCCCGCGGGTGGTCTCCAGAGGTCCCACGCAAAACCACGGAAGTAACCCTGAATGTAAAAAAAATAAACCTGGCCTATACATTCAATACATACACCCTCCCCCCCAACACCTACAGTACAATAATGTGCAAAATAACTATTATCCAGATATGGATAATAGATTAATTGCCCATTATTAAAAACATTAACTAGCATATACAAATAAATAAAGTACTACTGACCTCATCAATACGAAGTGTCCGACGCCAGCGCCTTCCTTCTCTTGCCCACACAAAACATAGCCAAAACCAAGCCAATACATTGCAATTACATTCAGATATCAATTAACCCCTTAAACACCTTATCGGATAATAACCGCAAAGGTAATTAAGGGGTTAAGCCACACAGGCACGATACCCACCCTTCACCCATGAATTTGTACTGTGGCTTCATCATGCAACTATATATATATATACTGTATATATATACATACAGAGAGACAGAGAGAAAGAGAGAGAGAGAGATATATACAGTATATATATATACACACGTTATATACACACCCATGATAAACCAAATATACAGTACAAATAAATGTAGAAGGGTTATCAAAACCATACTGTTCTACAACCAAACACTTCTCCATACAGACACTACATTAAAATCAATTTCCTTTAAAAATCCTAACTGATCTCACAATCTACTGTACTGTATATGATCACAAACCAATGAAAAAAGTCACATTCCAAAATGCATAAAATCTATGCACCATACTGTATACATTCTGCAAATTAATCAACGTAAACAAAAATCAATTAGCAATCATTATTTAGATCTCTAAACATTTCACACTCAATCATGAACAATGAAACCATTAACAGATTCACGCCTAGAGCAGAACAATTAAGCCTTTGAAAAAATATAAGTACCGACAAAAATACAACCTTTCCAAACCAAGCCTACAGTACCTACAGTATCCCTGGCCTTCCTCAAACACACAATACAATACCAAGGAATACATCTACAGTATCTAATTTTAAAATATTTTAAACTCACAAAATAATTAAAAACACATCTAATCCAGCTTTTAAAACATCATCATTTCTTACCCTGAATGTATACTGTACAGTATATCTCTCTAGACATATATATTGTACATACATACAGTACATACAGTGGCAAGAAATGATATACCACAAAAAAAAAAAAAATACACAGGTTAAAAAACCTTTTGAAAAAATTAACAAGTTAAATAAAATACATTTCTTTACTGTAGTTCACTTACCATTACTTGCCCCCACCGACTCCCGTTGCCCAGCTTACTCACGAACCAATCCACGATCAGGAACCCATAAAATAATAAACCATTGAAAATAATAAACATTAAACTAAAAATCCAAACCAATCCACGGGTCTTCTACTTGTAATACACCTTCATCTGTATTCTTCTTTCTTCTATCTCCTTCCGGGCGGGGCAGGGCGTGGTCTTCTTTCCATCATCGGCCACGCCCTTGTCTTTTTCCTTCTCCGGAGGTCCTTCCTCCGCGGCGTCTGGCTGCAAAATGAGACGACATAGGCTTTTAAAGGCCTATGACGTCACATTTTGCGTCATGGTTCCCACGGTCCTGATTGGACCGTGAAAACCATGTGTTTTGGTCGATAATAAAAAAATGATGACGTCACTTAAAGGGAATGAAAGCACAGCCAATCAGAATGGCTTTGCTTCAATTGCCTTTAAGTTGACGTCATGAAAAGGCACATGGCCGTGCACACATGGTACTAGAGCCAATCAGAGCGTGGGAACTTTATCCCTACTCTGATTGGCTCTGGTATACCATGTGTCAGGGGCTTGGGGGAGAAAGGATGTGACGTCAATGAAAACCTGTCACGTGGTACGGTAGCCAATCAGAGCGTGGGAACTTTATCCTTATTGACGTCACATCCTTTCTCCCCCAAGCCCCTGACACATGGTATACCAGAGCCAATCAGAGTAGGGATAAAGTTCCCACGCTCTGATTGGCTCTAGTACCATGTGTGCACGGCCATGTGCCTTTTCATGACGTCAACTTAAAGGCAATTGAAGCAAAGCCATTCTGATTGGCTGTGCTTTCATTCCCTTTAAGTGACGTCATCATTTTTTTATTATCGGCCAAAACACATGGTTTTCACGGTCCAATCAGGACCGTGGGAACCATGACGCAAAATGTGACGTCATAGGCCTTTAAAAGCCTATGTCGTCTCATTTTGCAGCCAGACGCCGCGGAGGAAGGACCTCCGGAGAAGGAAAAAGACAAGGGCGTGGCCGATGATGGAAAGAAGACCACGCCCTGCCCCGCCCGGAAGGAGATAGAAGAAAGAAGAATACAGATGAAGGTGTATTACAAGTAGAAGACCCGTGGATTGGTTTGGATTTTTAGTTTAATGTTTATTATTTTCAATGGTTTATTATTTTATGGGTTCCTGATCGTGGATTGGTTCGTGAGTAAGCTGGGCAACGGGAGTCGGTGGGGGCAAGTAATGGTAAGTGAACTACAGTAAAGAAATGTATTTTATTTAACTTGTTAATTTTTTCAAAAGGTTTTTTAACCTGTGTATTTTTTTTTTTTTTGTGGTATATCATTTCTTGCCACTGTATGTACTGTATGTATGTACAATATATATGTCTAGAGAGATATACTGTACAGTATACATTCAGGGTAAGAAATGATGATGTTTTAAAAGCTGGATTAGATGTGTTTTTAATTATTTTGTGAGTTTAAAGTATTTTAAAATTAGATACTGTAGATGTATTCCTTGGTATTGTATTGTGTGTTTGAGGAAGGTCAGGGATACTGTAGGTACTGTAGGCTTGGTTTGGAAAGGTTGTATTTTTGTCGGTACTTATATTTTTTCAAAGGCTTAATTGTTCTGCTCTAGGCGTGAATCTGTTAATGGTTTCATTGTTCATGATTGAGTGTGAAATGTTTAGAGATCTAAATAATGATTGCTAATTGATTTTTGTTTACGTTGATTAATTTGCAGAATGTATACAGTATGGTGCATAGATTTTATGCATTTTGGAATGTGACTTTTTTCATTGGTTTGTGATCATATACAGTACAGTAGATTGTGAGATCAGTTAGGATTTTTAAAGGAAATTGATTTTAATGTAGTGTCTGTA
Source organism: Ascaphus truei (assembly GCF_040206685.1). Lineage (NCBI taxonomy): Eukaryota > Metazoa > Chordata > Amphibia > Anura > Ascaphidae > Ascaphus > Ascaphus truei. The sequence goes on from NC_134484.1 coordinate 30,344,419, forward strand.
TGGAGAAGTGTTTGGTTGTAGAACAGTATGGTTTTGATAACCCTTCTACATTTATTTGTACTGTATATTTGGTTTATCATGGGTGTGTATATAACGTGTGTATATATATATACTGTATATATCTCTCTCTCTCTCTTTCTCTCTGTCTCTCTGTATGTATATATATACAGTATATATATATAGTTGCATGATGAAGCCACAGTACAAATTCATGGGTGAAGGGTGGGTATCGTGCCTGTGTGGCTTAACCCCTTAATTACCTTTGCGGTTATTATCCGATAAGGTGTTTAAGGGGTTAATTGATATCTGAATGTAATTGCAATGTATTGGCTTGGTTTTGGCTATGTTTTGTGTGGGCAAGAGAAGGAAGGCGCTGGCGTCGGACACTTCGTATTGATGAGGTCAGTAGTACTTTATTTATTTGTATATGCTAGTTAATGTTTTTAATAATGGGCAATTAATCTATTATCCATATCTGGATAATAGTTATTTTGCACATTATTGTACTGTAGGTGTTGGGGGGGAGGGTGTATGTATTGAATGTATAGGCCAGGTTTATTTTTTTTACATTCAGGGTTACTTCCGTGGTTTTGCGTGGGACCTCTGGAGACCACCCGCGGGGAATCCTCGGGTATCCTAAAGGGTAGCAGGCTGGTGGTTCCACGGGTGACACATGCGGGGATGATGATGTGTGGTCCCACTTCTGTGGGGGCACCGCGGACCCGTAGTCTGCGGGCATGACGATGTGTGGTCCCACTTCTGTGGGGGCACCTCCGAGCCGTAGGTGCGGGGATGATGATGTGTGGTCCCACTTCTGTGGGGGCACCGCGGACCCGTAGTGAGCACCCGTGAGTTCCCCAGACCCCCATGGGAACCACCCGAGGCCCCGCTGACACCTGTGGGTTTGACCCGGGGCTCCCAGACATCCTTGGGCCTACCGTGTGGACCCAATTGTGGCTCACGGTGACCCAAGGAGACCACCTGAGCGCCATGGTGCTGGCAGGATCCACCAGCAGGCCTCCAGAACCTGTGGAATGCTGCTGGTAAACTGTAGGTCTGTCCAGGTGCCCTGCCAGCCCACCGGGGACTAGCGTGGGGCTACGTTATGGACCCTGAATGTAAAAGAATAAATCTTGTATTTATGGGGGGGGGGGCACAGGGGGTGGGTAATGTATTTAATAAATAGAATGCTGTTTATTGTGGGTGATTGTACTGTTTTTATTGTGGGTACTGGGGTGGGGGTGGGGTGTTTCCCCAACGGTATGTGGGTAGGCCTCCCTTGTGGGTACTGACTGGGTGGTTAGGCCTCACGGGTGGGGGGGGGGGGGTTAGTGTGGGAGGGTATGTAGGCATCCCGAGTGGTGGGTGGGTGAGGGTGGGTTAACCCCTTCATGACTGTAGCGGTTAATAACCGCTATGGTGATTAAGGGGTTAGGGGACATTACTTTGTATGTTTTAATTTTTGTGTCTGTTTTGCAGAAGCGGAGGGGCCATGGCCAGGATGGGGGGGGGGGGTTAACGGTATGTGGGTAGGGGGTGAGGGTGGTTAGCAATGCAGGGAGGGAGATTTACTGGTAACAGAAACATCTCTCTCCCTTCAATGTAATCTGTTTAAAGCCCCCTCCCCCCTAATGTGTGTTTCTGTAAAATCTCTCTCCCTTCAATGTACTGTAATCTGTTTAACAGAAACATTAGGGGGGGAAGGGGCTTTAGGCCTTTATATCTCTCTCCCTTCAGTGTAATCTGTTTAACAGAAACATTAGGGGGGAAGGGGCTTTAGGCCTTTATACAGTATCTCTCTCCCTTCAGTGTAATCTGCTTAACACAAACATTAGGGGGGAAGGGGTTTTTAAACAATGCTGTGTATAATGTATAAGGTTTTTTACAATTAGATAGATGTAATCCTTGGTATTGTAAGGGTTAGTTTGTTTTTAAATTGTCTTTTCTGGTTGTTACTTACAGTATGTATTGATTTTGGTTTACTTGCTTGGTTAAAATACTGTAGTTACTGTAAGTTGACTTGTTTGGAAGTGTTTGTACAGTATTTACTGGTAGAGTAGCTTGCAATTATATTGTTAACATTCATTTGCAGAATGTACAGTACTGTATATGGTGCATAGATTTAATGCTGTACAGTATATATTTATTTCTCTTCATGTCTTTATTTATTTATTTATTTAGATTTATTTATTAATTGTGGGGCTGCTGTGCGTGAATTTTTTTTATTGGGGGTGAGGGGGGTGTTTGGCCCTTGGTGTGAGTTTACGACTTGCAGCAGCAGCAGCACAATGAATAAATAAATATAAATAAATAAATAAATAAATGACAATAAATACATTTGAAATACATTTTTATTGATAGTGTACATGTGCAGAGGGTCTAAAGAGCAGAAGCACACAGGTTTCAGGTCTGGGGACCCCGTGCCCCCCGAGATACAGGCCCCTTTAGGGGGTGCCGGTATCCCTCTGCTCTGCTTGGTTTACAGGCCGCGATCACGTGATCGGGACCTTTAAACGCAGAGCACTCAGCACTCAGAAACACAGGCCAGACAGATTTAAACACACACACAATAGGGGGAGGTTTTTTTACATAGCTTGCAGGGAAGCTTAACGCACACACAATAGGGGGATAGGGGGAGGGTTTTTTACATAGATTAGAGAGAAGGCAGGGCGTTTTAAAAGCGAGAATAGGGGAGGGGGTTTTACATAGATTTTATTTATTTATTTATTTAGATTTATTTATTAATTGTGGGGCTGCTGTGCGTGAATTTTTTTTATTGGGGGTGAGGGGGGTGTTTGGCCCTTGGTGTGAGTTTACGACTTGCAGCAGCAGCACAATGAATAAATAAATATAAATAAATAAATGACAATAAATACATTTGAAATACATTTTTATTGATAGTGTACATGTGCAGGGGGACTCCGGAGCTGAAGCGCACAGGTTTCAGGTCTGGGGACCCCGTGCCCCCCGAGATACAGGCCCCTTTAGGGGGTGCCGGTATCCCTCTGCTCTGCTTGGTTTACAGGCCGCGATCACGTGATCGGACCTTTAAACCAAGCAGAGGGCTACCGGCAGCCCCTAAAGGGGCCTGTATCTCGGGGGGCACGGGGTCCCCAGACCTAAAACCAACGCGGTTCAGCTCCGGAGACCCCCTGCACATCTACACTATCAATAAAAATGTATTTCAAATGTATTTATTGTCATTTATTTATTTATTTTTTGGCGGCTGCTGTGTGTGTGTATTTTTTTATTGTGGGTAGCGGGAGGGTGGGTGAATGGGGTATTCGCCCCAACGATGGTTGGGGAGGGCTTGCGGGGGGGGGGGGGGGGGTAGCGGGAGGGCTTAACCCCTTCATGACCGTAGCGGTATTAACTGCTACGATCGTGAAGGGGTTAAGTGCACCCGCAACCCCCCCCCCCTCCCGCAAGTCCTAAACTCACACCAAGGGCCAAATACCCCCCTCACCCATCCCCACTACACACAATAAAGCGGGCACGATGGGTTAACCCCTTCATTGCCTTAGCGGCTATCCGCTATGGAAATGACGCAGCATTTTCCGTATTTTTAATAATATTGATCAGGAGCAGGGGGGGGGGTTCCCTGAGCATTAATCATTAATTTCTGGCTCAGGGAACCCCCTGCTCACTTTACAATATTATTAAAATAATGCTTCTTTACCATAGCGCATAGACGCTAAGGTAAAGAACGAGTGTTTATTTATACTGTATATTGTATGTGTTTTATTGATACTGTACATGTGCAGAGGGTCTCCAGAGCAGAAGCGCACAGGTTTCAGGTCTGGGGACCCCGTGCCCCCCGAGATACAGGCCCCTTTAGGGGGTGCCGGTATCCCTCTGCTCTGCTTGGTTTACAGGCCGCGGTCACGTGATCGGGGCTTTTAACGCAGAGCTGGATACCGGCACCCCCTAAAGGGGCCTGTATCTCGGGGGGCACGGGGTCCCCAGACCTAAAACCAACGCGCTTCAGCTCCGGAGACCCCCTGCACATCTACACTATCAATAAAAATGTATTTCAAATAATTTTTAATGTGTGGATGTTTGCGCAGAGAGAGAGCAGCGGATCTCTCTCTGCTGCAAACACATCTCGCCCCCGCCGCCCATACAGTAGTATCATTTATGTATGTGCATATACAGTACAGTACAGTACTGTACAGTACTGTATGTTAGGGCTTACAGGGGTTGTTGTTATACAGTACTGTATATATATATATATACTGCATTACAATTCATTATAGGGGACGGCTTCACAGAGAATAGCTCGCAAGCGCCACCATGTGTATTTTGACGGCATTGCAGTATTGTAACCAGCCGGAATAAAAAGCTTAAATTCCTGCCGGAAAATAACGCAATGCACTCTGGCTGAAAAATATCAGAAACCTGAATACACCCGAGTATACCCGAATTCGCGGGACTAGCCGTGCTCGAATAAAGTGTGTCGCCAGTGTATGTTGGGCTTTGGCTCTGAATCAGGGCCGAGCATAAATCCTTCTCTGGACGTTACTGTCTCTGCCACAAGCAGCCCATGCTTGTCTCCTTGTGTACTAACCTCTCTAGTTCTCATCTCTAGTTCCTGAGTTCCTGAGGCCTGCTGCTAGTCTTCATGCAGGGGCCTGTGTTTACTGAGTATCCTGAGGCCTGCTACTAGTCTTCACGTAAAGGCCTGTGTTTTCTGCTTCCTGAGGTCTGTTGCTAGTTCGACGCAGAGCCCTGTTCCTGACTCCTGTGCTGAAGCGCTGGTACCTGCTGCATTCTCCCCTTTGTTACCCTTCGTTTCCAGAGGCCTGCTGCTAATCTCCATGAAGAGGCCTACCTTGGACTTCTGTGCTGAAGCATTGGTTCCCCGACGCTGCCCGGCGGTGTACTTCGGCCAGCCTGCTGTCTCCCCCTGCTGAGACTAGCGTCGTGGGCCGAGCCCACTCCTCACGCAGAGGCCACTCCCGCGCCCACGCTCCTAAGCTGAAGCGGGGAACTCCTGACTACCTGTTGCCGAACTCCTGCTTGAATAACGAAGATGCTGCCTTCTCCAATCCTGACCCTGCTACGTACGACTACGAACTGAGCACTCCGGATCAGTCTGCGCGGACAAAGGTTGGTGATTATATAACCCCACCTCAGCCCCGCGGTCCGGTCCCGGTTTGTGGCTAGCACAATCGTTACATATATACAGTAGGGCCCCGCTTTACAGCATTCCGCTTTACAGCGTTCCGCTCATATGGCGCTTTCCAACATATACCCATATTCATTAGGTTCGGCACTTGTTCCATTTTTCCAGCGATTTTCGGCATGATGTGCACAGCAGCAAAGTATCCGACTGCCACTAAACAACAGTTTTAGCGCGTGCGCAACTCCTTGTTAGATGCCATTTGTCAGCGAAACAGTTGGTTTACAGCTCTGCGTCTCTGTTTTCAAAGATACAGTACAGCCGGGCCCCGCTTTACAGTGATTTCAGCTTTACGGCGGCGGCCTGGAACGGAACCCGCATATGAGCGGGGCCCTCCTGTATTTGTTTCTGGATGCTCTTTCAGCACATACAGTCGTGGCAGCTTTTAGTTGAACACTTCTCGGTTATATTGCGGTAGCTTTTCCAGAATTCCACGTGCTTCACCGCGTTCAAAAAGCCCAACATAACGAACGCTTATGTAACATGGTCAGCAATTAATGCAGCAGATGATAAGATTGCCACAGTTGGTCAAATTTATCAATATTTTATTGAAAAATATGACTTTTACAAATTTTCACCAGATGCTCGTGTGTGGAAGCGTGCAATAAGGAAAAAGTTATGTATCGATCTGTGTTTTTTTCGTATTGATCCTGCACCCGGAGTTAGAGGAGGGTATTTGTGTGTTGCGCCAGATTTTTCCAGTATATTTGATCATAGAGACTTCAAAAGGTGAAAGGTCATGGTAAAACCAACTAAGAATCGTCTGTCTCAGGCCAGCAATGGAACAGCGCCAGCGCCAGCACCGGCTTCCAATAACGGTCCGACCGTCAGTGAAAACCTGCTGACCGGCAACCATTGCAATCTGTCCCCGCCTGGATACCTGTATCTAATTGCTATTAGATTTTTAAGACAACATCGCCCACCTGAGTTTCTAGACGTATTGCAGTATTGCAGACAACGCTAAAAAAGCGACCGCTAACATAACGAAAATCGCTCGGAAAAATAAGAAAACAGAGGGTGTCTGGCCGCGGTTATCAGAGCGGTGCGGCTTCGGCTGATTTAGAATAAAGGCTGTCACAGCTGTAGGGCATTGTAAGCATATTTGCAAGTCTCCATTATTTTACTTTTAAAAGTAAATTTTTATGCCAAATTACTATACTGTTGTTAGGTGTGGCACTATAGGATCTCTTTTTGGGGCTAGTACCCGCTTAGATTTTTTTCCCAATTAGAAATGGAACAGATCACACAGGACATTGAGGATTCAAAGTATGATAATAAAATTAATTTGGTAGCATCGTACAGATGTTCCCATCTTTCAATTACTACGCGTGTAGTCCTCTTACCGGGCTGATTGGGGCCCAGTATGATAAACACTGCGAGGGGTCCCAATGAAATTAATGAACTCCCCACAATGCCCTTGCGGCATTGTGGGGATTTCATTAATTTCATTGGGACCCCTCACAATGCCCTCAATGCCCTTGCGGCACCTAACTCTGCCTGTGCCGCATTTTTCTGCGCCGGTCGCTGAGCCGAAAACAGTTAGGACGGCTAAATCTGTATAAGGCAGAAAAAAATGAAAATTGTTTCCATACTTACAGTAATTTTCTTTCCTGGAGTCTTTCCATGGCAGCGAGCACCCTGCTGTCTAGGTCCGACTCTGGCCAGGATAGGACAGAAGCAAACTCTCCGCTTGTTGTACTTCCTATAAATGGCACCTCCTTCTACCTGTAGACAGTCTTTTTTTTTTTCAATCAGCTGAAAGATACAGTACATAAAGTTAATTTGTACATGGACAACTGGGGGGCAGGAAAGATATGTCCACTGCCATAGGAATTCAGGAAAAGAAAATTACTGTAAGTATAAAAACAATGTATTTTTCCTTTACATCTCCATGGCAGTGGGCCCATTGGGAACTTACCCAAGCAGTATCAAAATAATTGAGTCACACCAAAACATTTACAGAGAAAAGACGTTTATAAAGCTATGACAGCTTGTAGCACCCTACGAGCAAAGCTTGCATCAGAGGCATACACATCTTTTGTAAATGTATTGAATGATGACCTGGTAGAATGGGCTGTTATCTTCACTAGAACTTTCTCCCCGGGCCTGGTAGTAGGTTATTTTAATGCAAAGATTCGATCCTTCTTTAAATTGTTGATTTTGTAGCGAGCTGTAACTTCCTGGTACCCTCTGAAAGAATGAACAGCCTGTTCACCTTTCTGAAGTCAGCAACCCTGTATAAGTACAGTAGTGCCTCAGACAATGAACATCTAGAGAATTCAAATCTTCATTATGTGATGTTGGATTTGAAAAAAATGAAGGAATATCTGCTAGTTGAGATACTGTACATTAGAGGAATCACTTTTGGCAACAAATTATAAACTGCTATCAGTATAATTTTATTCTGATTTTTTACCCCAAAAATATTTTGATGATAATGCCGGTAGTTCTCCAATTTTTCTTGCAAATGGTATTGCTACTAGGATCACTGTCTATTGTGTTAAGATTCACAAATTAATTTGATGCAGTTGTTCAAATGGAGGATTTGTGAGACACTTAAGGACTAGACAAATCCAATGGGGGGAATTTATTCTCTAATCTGTTGCCTCAAATGTTGTACATCCTGAAGGAACCTCATAATAAGTAGATATGTAGAGAAAGGTCTCTCCAAAAAAATATAGTGCTCATACTTGAACTTTAAAAACCATTAGACTAAGGGGCCTATTTTAGTACAGGCAGCTCCAAAGTTGTCAATGCCAAACTGCACAGTTTGGCATGTTTTGAAATAGCGAAATTAAATGTGAGAAAAAACCCTGTGTTCTATTGCAAATCGCATCTTCTAAACTTCTATCAAAAGTGACAAACAGCATGGTTTAATATTCAAAACACTTGGATGGTACTTGCTTCAGAAGCTAAATAACCTAAAATGGTGCTAACTCCATCCCCAGTCTGACGTATGGGTTTTGCTCTCTCAGCAAACGCATATTTCAGGCTCAGGATGTAACTTGCAATATCAATCTTGCCACCCTTGAGGTGGCTTAATTTTTTTTTTAGTTTTTACAGCAGTTTGCATAGTGGAGCTACGAGAATTGGAGTTGGAAGCTTTTTGAAAAAACGATCGGATTGGCAGAGCCAGAGAGAAACCACTTCTAAAAAAATGTTTTAGACACGGATTGGACATGTGGGAAGAGATTACAGAATAGCAAAGCATGCTAATCTGCTTCGATTTGTTTGTCCAGGATAATGGCTATATCCCTTGAATGAACTTGTCCCCAAATTTGGCATCCATGCCTGTGTTGCTTGTATCTGTGGACAAGAAAAACAAACGGGATTCTGAAATAAAGATCCTTGTAGAAGATTGTCAAATTGTAGCATCCATTTAAATTCAACTCTTGTTCATGGGGACAGCTGTATATATCTTCAGCTAGCCTAAAAGGTCCTTGTTCCATTGATCCGGGGAGTTTAGCTGGAGAGCCTACTTTGTAATTTTTAAAGTGGCTGCCCTCTTTCCCATCAGTTTCATACAAGCTCCTGCTATCATGATTGGATTTGTTTTTATTTCTTTTATGAGTTGGATGATATCTATAGCCTTTGGCTGAAGTAAATAAACTATTCTTTTGGCTGAATTGAACATGACTTAGAGGATTTTTAATGTCTGAGTTGGTCTCCTCATTTATCAACCAACCATGTGATGTTAGTGTCACGGTTGTGCTCGCCAGAAACCAGGGTCGGACCGCGTGGCTGAGGTGGGGTTGTATAAGCACCAATCTTAGACCGCGCAGGCTGATCCGGATTGCGCAGTTCGTAGTCGTACATAGCAGGTCGAGACTGAGAGAGCAGCGTAGTCAATGGACGAGCCAGGTTCAGGATAGGAGACATCAGGATAAACATTATCCAAGCGGAGTTTCGGAAATAGGAAGTCAACCAGGTCCCGCTTCAGCGTAATAGCTGCAGGGCGGGAGCGGGTTCTGCATGTTGCAGTGACCATGGCCCATGGTACCGGTCTCAGGAAGGGATAGGCAGACCGGAGTGGGCACACCGCCTGGCAGCACTGATAAACCAGTGCTTCAGCGCAAGAGTCAAGAACGAGCATGTGCAAGGAGAGAGAGCTACAGACCTCAGGACTCGTAGACCGGCCTCTGCTAAGGGAAGTGCAGCAGGCCTCAGGAAACAGGGAGCTGAAGTAAACACTGGAGCGTCCTCCACTTCAGCACAGGAACCAGGACACGGCCTCTGCAATGGAGAGAGAGCAGCAGGCCCCAGGAACCAGTAGACAGGCCTTAGCTATGGAAGGACAGCTGGCCTCAGGAAACAGGAAGCAGAAGTAACACTGGAGAGTCCTCCGCTTCAGCACAGGAACCAGGACATGAACTAGGAACATGGAAAATGGGACAAAAACATAGAAACTTAACAAGAGATAACAAGCCTAGGGCTTGTGGCAAAACACATGTGACATCCAGAAAGGATTATGCTCGGCAGAGAAGCATTGTGGGAAAGCTGTATTTAAAGGTCAGCGAACCTATAGCAAAAGGGGCGTGTGATGGCATTGCTCTAATGACTGAGCCCAGGCTGGGGCTTCAGTAATAGCTTGCACAGCTGCAGAATATATCATGGGGAGTGTTCCATGACTGCACAGGTCTGTAAGGCAAAGTAAGCAGTAAACCGAGGTGTGGATTCCTTACAGTACCCCCCCCCCCTTTCACGTGAGACCTCCGGGCGAATACGACCACTCAGAGTTGGGGGACCTGGAATTGTTCCTGAACTGTCTAGGATTGGGGGTAGAATCGTGGTCCAGAGATTCGTGGGCACTCTTTTGCATACCCCCAGCCCCCTATGAGAACTGTGGCCAGACAGGACCATCCATGGGTTTCGGGGACACTGAGTTGTTCCTAAAGTGCTTTAGGCGGGAAGGGAGTCTGTAATCGAGCAGTTCCTTGACGAGTACTGTTCTAGGAAATGAGAGTGGTGGTAGAGAAGCCACTGGTACGTGGCTTACCAGGTGAAATGGCTTGGAAATCCAAGGCTGTGAGGAACCAGGGGTTCCGGAGAAGAAACGGCAGAAGGACCCCCGCTGGGGCCCCAGACCCTAATAAAAGGTATCAGGGTTCAGGACAAGCGGCATCGATAGATGATCAAGTATACCAGGGCGACCCTCTGGGCAGACAAAGTCTTTGCTGACATCTGCACGTAGGAATTTGAGAGGAGCTTCTCCTCCAGAGGTTTTCCAGGTAGTGGTCAGCGAGGGTATAGGGTGGGTGGGGGTATTGCCAGGTATGGGTATGGAAGATGACAAGGCAAGCAGTAAACCAGGCTTAGAGACAGAAATATTGGGGTACGTACTGAGTATTTAAAAGACAGAGGAAATAACAGGAGCAACAGAAGGTTCCGAGAGGAATAACCATGGGTTCGCAGGGGCAGAGAAGCAATCAGCAGTGGAGCTCCCAAATACTGTAGAAACCTCAGAGAGAGATAATATTGTCTGGGGAGTAGGAACAGGCACTGGGGCTTTAATATCTGGACCTTGAGAATCAGACAGAGCAGGGACAGCGAGCAGAGGAATAGAATCCGGAGCAGGAGCCTGAGTATCTATAACAGGGACATCTAGGACTGCAGGGACACTGGTAGGAGAAGAACTAGTGTCAGGAGCTGGTACCTGGGAATCAGTGACGGGTAGAGTGGGAGTAATGATGGGAGTTAGAGAGACAATAAGCGGTAAATTGGAACTGGGGAAACTCATAATGGCAGAAACCTTAGAAGGAAAAAGAGTCTTATCCAAAACTGCAAGGACCCTAACAGGGGTACTAGTCATGACAAGATCAGAAGGAAGTATGCTTACTAGTGCAAAAATTCTGATAATGGAACTGCTAGGCAGTGATGTGGGTGTCTGGGTTGCAGTAGTAATGAAATCAGATACAGTGGTATATGACTTAGAAGCAATCAGGGAAGTTCTAGGTTTGCTGGACATGTGTGAAAAGGTACCCTTAAACATAGGAGTTTTAATTTCAGCCCAGAGTAACCCAACGGATGCTGGAGTACATTTAGATACAGTGCCAAGGGACTGAGGTTTAGCAAGGGAAGGAAAACAAAATAGCTTAGATTTAAACACCAGAGTTTGTAATGTACAGTAGGCAGGGTGGTCTTTAAGGGAAGAAATTCTGAATCTGAAGGAAAAATTTTACCTCTCTGAGTAGCGGAACTGACAAGGCAAATTTCAGAGAGGGGAAAAACTGTGTACAGGCTTCTGGCTAGCATAAGAAAAAGCATCACTTTTGAGTGGGAGCAGTGTGTCAGCAAAAATTCCTGGGAACTGAACAACTTGAGCATCAGGAGGGGTATAAAGACCACTGTTCGCTTTTAACCCTAGGGTTTGAGAAGAGGAGAACACAGACTGTACAAGGGGGGCAATCACAATGGTGCTGGTCTCTGAAGTAGGTACTTGGGAAGGAGTGTCTGGGACACCAGTAACAACTACAGATTCCATTACAAAGGGACTATGCCCTGAAGCAGGGATCTCAGCTCTTAGAGGGACAGACTGGGTCAGTGAAATACCTGGGAGTGGGGATTCTGCGAACAGGCTTAGGGAAAAACCTGGTTCCTGAATACATTTAACTGAAATCAGTATTTTAGGAGAAGTTTCAGGGAACACGACAGGGGAAACTTGAGCTGAAGCAGGGGAATTATAGCAAAGAATATCTAAGGACTCCGCAACCTTAGAGGAGACATTCAGTGCAACCTCTGCTGTCAGACTTGGGGTTTAATTCTCAGACGCTAGAAAGGACGTATTAGCCTGAGGGCGGCAAGGTAGCAAGCCGGGAAATCTCCCGGCTTGCGGATCTGGCCGCAGTGCAATTAAATGTGTCGCCAGTGTAAATGCAGATGGCAGCTGAGAGACAAAAAGAGGGAGATTTGCCTCTGAAATTGGGGACACAAGGAGTTCCTCCCCAGGAGATAAGGGCGTGACCTTGGCTGGCGAACAACAGGGAAATACCAAAGGAGACTCATAGGGCTGCCCCGCTGGGGTTAATACAGGAATGACCTTGGGAAGAAAACTTAGGGATTCTAAGTTAGAAATTGAGGGTAGAAGTGTTTCATTCTCAGAGACTAAAGCCATAGTTTCGGCTTGGGAAATACACGTATACTCTATAGGAACCTCACAGGGCTGATTGGCAGGGGTTAACGTAAACATATCCTTATGGTCTAAGTAACAGGAGGAGCAACCAGGGCTAGAGACCGTGGCAGTTTTTACCTTAGGGGGCAGTGATAGTCACTGGTCATTTCCCGGAGAGGGAGGTACCCCACAGGTTTAGCAAGAGGACTGGAAGTACAGGGGACTGCCAAGTGGCAGCGTAGCTGGCGAGGAGGGGATCCTGTTCTTTTATGCAAATGTCCAATGTTAGGGAAAGTACATGGAGCTTGTCTTGAGTGTGAGCCAACATGAAGTGAGGGTCCTGTCGTACTATGAGAATGTCCAATGATAAGGCCAGGGCATAGAGTGCATCTTGGGCGTCGGCCAGTTCCATAAGGTACACATTATCCCAGGTTAAAGGGGAATCAGAGGAGTGAACACAAGCGGCCACAGACTGTTTTAAGTCCTTGAGGCAGTAAGCCTTAATAATGAGATCATTACGGCATTTTTTTTGCAATGTGGTTAAACCTTCAAACATAAACGGATCTTCCATCAGGGGTAGGATATCGCACAGATACTGGTTTTCAAACTGGGACTTGTCTGCAGGCCTGGACAGGATTTCAGATAGAAACATACCAACCCTCACCACAGGGCGGTCCGAGTTTGTGGGGCCGAGCATACTGTCACGGTTGTGCTCGCCACAAACCAGGGTCGGACCACGTGGCTGAGGTGGGGTTGTATAAGCACCGAACTTAGACTGCGCAGGCTGGTCCGGATTGCGCAGTTCGTAGTCATACATAGCAGGGTCGGGACTGGAGAGAGCAGCGTAGTCAATGGATGAGCCAGGTTCAGGATAGGAGACATGAGGGTAAATATTATCCAAGCGGAGTTTCGGTAACAGGAAGTCAACTAGGTCCCGCTTCAGCGTAATAGCTGCGGGAGCGGGTTCTGCGCGTGTGCTGACCATGGCCCATGGAACCGGTCTCAGGAAGGGATAGGCAGACCGGAGTGGGCACACCACCTGGCAGCACTGGTAAACCAGTGCTTCAGCGCAAGAGTCCAGAATGAGCCTGTGCAAGTAGAGAGAGAGCTACAGACCTCAGGACTCGTAGACTGGCCTCTGCTAAGGGAAGGGCAGCAGGCCTCAGAAAACAGGGAGCTGAAGTAAACACTGGAGCATCCTCTGCTTCAGCACAGGAACCAGGACATGAACTAGGAACATGGAACATGGGACAAGAACATAGAAACTTAACGAGAGATAACAAGCCTAGGGCTTGTGGCAAAACACATGTGACATCCAGAAAGAATTATGCTCGGCAGAGAAGCATTGTGGGAAAGCTGTATTTAAAGGTCAGCGAACCTAAAGCAAAAGGGGCGTGTGATAGCATTGCTCTAATGACTGAGCCCAGGCTGGGGCTGCAGTAATAGCTTGCACAGCTGCAGAATATATCATGGGGAGTGTTCCAGAACTGCAAAGGTCTGTAAGGCAAGGTAAGCAGTAAACCGAGGTGTGGATTCCTTACAGTTAGAAATGCTTACACTTCTGAGATATGATTTTATCAGCACATCGTCTAGATATGGAAATATCTGGATGCCTGGTTTCCTTAACTCTGCGACTAGAGTAACTAGCATTTTTGTGAAAATCCATGGAGCCATTGCTAACCCAAAAGGGAGGGCTTCATACGGCAAATGAAGACCCTACTACATCCTTCCACATTGCTATTGGAAATACGATCATTCACCCAGTAGCCCAAGCACGCTGCCTAGGGGTCACACTTGATTCCTCTCTCTCATTCTCCTCTCATATTCAAAACGTTTCTAAAACTTGTCGCTTTTTCCTCCGCAATATCACAAAGATACGCCCTTTCCTCTGTTACTCAACTGCTAAAACTCTGACTCAGGCCCTCATTCTCTCACGTCTCGATTACTGCAACCTCCTGCTGTCCGGCCTTCCTACCTCTCACCTGTCTCCCCTACAATCTATCCTAAACACTGCTGCCAGAATCACTCTACTCTTTCCTAAATCTGTCTCAGCGTCTCCCCTGCTGAAATCCCTCTCCTGGCTTCCGATTAAATCGCGTATCTCACACTCAATTCTACTGCTCACTTTTAAAGCTTTACATTCTTCTGCCCCTCATTACATCTCAGCCCTAATTTCTCGCTATGCACCATCACGACTCTTGCGTTCTTCTCAAGGATGTCTTCTTTCTACCCCCTTTGTATCTAAAGCTCTCTCCCGCCTTAAACCTTTCTCACTTTCTGCCCCACACCTCTGGAATGCTCTTCCCCTCAATACCCGACTAGCCCCCTCGCTATCCACCTTTAAGACCCACCTTAAGACACATCTGCTTAAAGAAGCATATGAGTAGCACTGGATAATCATGGACACATGACACAAAGCTTGGCCTCCTGCAGACGCACTTACTAGTATTCCCTCCTACTGTCTCTGTACGTTCTCCCTACCTACCAATTAGATTGTAAGCTCCTCGGAGCAGGGACTCCTTCCTTAATGTTACTTTTACAGTATGTCTGAAGCACTTATTCCCATGATGTGTTATTTATATTTGTTATTTATATGACATGTATTACTACTGTGAAGCGCTATGTACATTTTATGGCGCTATACAAATAAAGACATACATACATACATACATACAAGACCTGTGACCGAGAACCCTGGAGGTATTTCTGATGCTTCATGGCAATTGAGATAAGGGGAAGGATTAGGTCAGATTAACAGATCGTTGAAACTTCCAATATGTCAAGAACAAAGAACATCCCATAATCTTCCATAGTTTAACCCAGAAGTTTGTGTGCAGAATCCCATCTCTAATGACTAGGGTCTGAAAGGTACACTATCATGGTACAAGTACATCCAAGAAAGCAAAGAGACCTAAGGGTAAAATATGAAATCCTGACAAAATTAAAGCCATTGTAGTACTGTACAGTACCTAAAACAGATAATTAGGAAAAAGTCATGCAACCAGAGGACTGGTTGCAAGGGCCAACAGTTGAAGGGCCAACATTATTGAGGGACATTAACTTCCCTCAAAGATTAATTGGCCTGGATTCACTAAACTGCTATAATGGTTATTAGAATTCGGGTCGAGTTGCGATAGTATGCATTGCGATTAAGTGTTTCCCAGCCATTGAGACTTGTTAGCCGAAACAAGGTAGTTTCAAACTGTAAAGCTGGGATTATGGTGCCAGCGTCGCTGCGTGCATACACCTGCAAAGCACTCTGCAGTATTTTCTTATGGGAGCTACCCCAGTGCCTGCGTGCCCAGAGGCAGAGAGGCGCATTGACGTGTCCGCGTTTTGAAAATACAACACATTTTGTATTTTCAGGCGGCTGCTGCATGACGTCAGTGCACATGAGCTGGTTCAGCCAATGAGGGCGAACCAGCTTCGTGACGTGTCGCCACGTCCCCGCAACGCCTCTACGATCTCCTGTAGCCAAGTTCCCAAATCGCTTGGGCTGTAGGAGTGCGTGATGTGGTGCGCTCATTCTCACGAGACCGCGCAGGGACCATAATCAGTGCTTAAGAAGAAACAGAGATCAAGACTTCAGAATCATGATGAAGTTGTATATGTGCTGAAGAATTGTTTTCTTATATATCCTTAGATATTTGTGTTGATCTGATTGTTTTCTTGGAGGGGTGGGATGATGTGGAGATGTACATATTGTATAATTCATAGAATAACATGTTATATTCAACAGTGTTATTAATATGGGAATTTAGAGGGGATCCCTATCAGTGAGGGAAGTGTGATAGGATACAATTATGAAGAAGCTGTGCTTCATCGTACCCTGTTGCTTGTTATTTAAAATGTGTGTCTTTCATTCAAATGAATTGCTGGTTTGTAAACCCAGATTGTTACAAATAACATATGTCATGTAGATTTCAATGGACTAGGACATCATCCATAACAAGTCAGTGGTTTAAAAATTCTTGACACTTAATAAAGTGGAACATTTTATTATTCCAGAAACGCCCGTTAAATGTATTGTTATTCTATGAACTGAGTAATTATTTATGTAGCATTTTATAAGATGATATAATGTGGTGCTCATGCCTTAGTTTAAAAAAAATTAATACATCAGCTGCCTCAAAACAATTTAATGTGTCAGCGAAAGTGTCTGCATGTTATTCTAAAATTATATTCGGCCAAATTGTAAGTGTCTTTGTTTAATGAAATTTCCTGGCAAAAGACATACAATGTAATGCCTGATTAAATGCTGTTAAGTTTTATGAATGTCTCTAGAACTGAAATGATTACTTATTAAAAGCAAACTTAATGTAATCATGCTTTAAAACAGCAGGATATTGTATCTTAACTGATTTTCAGCTGTGTGCTCTAGCACTCTATTTACAGATGTAGTAGGCTACTTAATAATGTTTTTTTGTGCTGAAGTATTTTGTGGCATCGTTACCACTAAATCCTATGGAAATTGATATTCTAAGGTATCCCTGGGTATATTGAGGTATCTAAGGGAACAATGTTACTCAACACAGTTGAAGTCAGGCACACCAACAAAAGTGAAAAAAATACAGTAGTTTACTTAATGTATATTGGGAGCCAACATTTCAGCACCAGTTGTTGCTTTTTTCAAGTGATGCATTACTTAAAATCAGGAAAAAGAAGGTATTTAAACCCGTGACAAATAACCCAAAGTGCTAAGAAGGCCAACGTATGCTGGAACACAGAGGCCAACCCAGTTCTAGAACTAGCCTATGAGGAATGCACATGTAAAGTCCGGTGTAATACACAAGCATGGAGTTGGCTTAAATTACAGCTGTTGCTAAACTAAAGTGCAGACGGCATATAAGGTCCACCATCTTGAAGTCTAATAGAAGCGGCCATAAACAACACAGTGAGACCCTCATAACCTGGACAATGGCAAAAAAACAAGATAGTGTAGATGACAGTTGGAGAAGAAAAAATAAGCTTAAATAGTAGAAAGATTACAAAAAACATGAAACAATAAAGCTTGTAGAACACAAGTGAAACTAGTTTTCAGAAAGGGCCAGGTGCCATTTTTGTTTTATGCAAATAAAGCACAGTAAAACGTGATCTTGTGTCCTTAATGTTTCTTTAAACAAGTACATTTCTTTGTCATCAGCATAGACTATAGAGCATAGATAAAGCAGAGGACCACAAGAGTCTGCCCTGTCACATACTGTATCTATGTTCTTCATAGCCCATGCATTGTTAATATCAACCCTCCCAATGTCCTCCATAGCTACCGCTTTGTCTGCTTCAGCAACCCATGCCCTTTCAGACCCTTCTGTTCCTGGCAGCTCCCATGTCTCATGTCCTTCACAGGTTCCTTTGATAGAGATAGTGTCCCTTCCAAAGGATAGGAACACCACCTAATTACATTTATTATCCATTCTGTTCACGTATTTAGGACTTCTACGCCCAGATGCTCAAAGCTCTGTTAACTCAGTGCTTATAGTGGGACATTATCAAAATCATTGACAGCTGTTATGTAGGAGAGGCTCATAAAGGTAAGGATAGCAGACACGTGTTTGCAAAAAATAAATGAATGCTTTTATTTAGCCAAATTTCAGAAACAAAAACTGGGATTTCCATCAGCCAAAGTTCTGCAGTACCTCAGGTAGCTTTAATCAGCCAAAGTTCTATTTTTTTCAAAACAACAGCAACAGAATACAGTGGCGGCCAGCTATAATCTAAAGCGGCTGCCTCCACGGGTATTTTTAACCCGCGGACGGCGCGTGGCTATCTTCGGCCGGTTTTCCCACGCCTCGGGCGCTTATCTATTGAAGCGGCCACCGCGCGGGAAACTCCGATTCAATCGGAGAAAAGCCCCGCGGTTAGCCCGCATTAAACCCAGCAAGCTTTAGAATAAAGCTGGCCGGGACAGTATGTAATAGAATACCAGTAGGAAAACATGCATCAGGGGAAACAGACCCCAGAGTCCTTGTCTGTCTGCGGACCAAGAACAGCCAGCACTGGACTGCAGGTTACTTGATATTAAAGGCTTCAGCCTAGGTGGCTCATGTCCCCATGTCTCCACTAGGCAGGCGTTAACTACTAGCTGCCAAAATAGTCCTAGGCTTTTGCTAACAGGGTTGACCCTGTTACACTCCCCGTTTGTTTGTGGGTAGCCAGGCGTTATCTGCGGTCGAATTCTATCCCTCCACTCATCGAGACATTTAATTAGCATTGGTGTTATCTCTACCTTGTTGGTGCCAAATCTTGAAGCAGAAAGGTTTAAGGGAAAGATACTGTACGATCTTGTCAACCAGGGATTAGACTCCATCATACAGTAGTATACAGCCATTTTAATGGGGAATTGTCCGTTACCAGAACAAAGTGGGCCCCAACCTTTTTTATTATGACCGCATTTTTTGTCTCTCTTTGGAATAACTTCTGGACCAAGAAGAGGATCTGGTGCTCAATGCCATCATATTACTGTGACAAGACTACCCCCCAAAGCTATGTTGGAGGCATCTGCCTGGGAGACAAAAGGCTTCTTGAAGTCAGCACTTTAAAGAGCGGGGTCTTCTGACAATAATTTTTTCACCTTTTCAAAAGTCACTGGCACAGTTCTGTCCAGACACCTGGTTAAGGGCACTTTCCTTTGTGAGGTCAGTCAGGGACCCTGTAATCATGGAATAGTGTGGTATTAACCTACAATAATAGCGTGTTAAACCCAGAAGTGAGCGTACTAACATCTTTGTCCATGGAGTAGGACTTCTCTGAGGGCATTTACTTTGCTAGTGTAGCCAGGTCCCTTTCCCTCCCTTACCTCCGATGTGGTTGCAGAGAAGGGGGAGGCTCTGCAAGGCGTGCGGGTACCTTGCTCTGCCAGGCGTGCGGGTCCCGCTGGGGTGCGGGCGGACACATCGGGAAGTAGGAGCCGCCAGGGAGGCTGCAGGCAGTCAGGGAGAGCGCACAGGTGCTCCGGAGCGCCAAGGCGCACCAGGCAGTGGGGCCACCGTTTTGAAATACTCACGCATGCGTGACCTGAGTTTTGCACATGCGCAGTGCACAATTAGGAGTGGCAGCCATCTTAGAGCAGGCTCTGTAGAGGAGACCTAGGGACTAAAAGTCCCAGCAGTCTCAGGGGCTGCAACACCACATGAGCAGCACAGCCAATAAAGCTGCAGCATTGACTGAGAAGCAGGGTTGAGACATTTGGCGCATTGAGGACCACGCCAGTCAGAGCAGGGACAGCAAGGGGTAAGGTAATGCCTGAGTGCAGGTGGCTCCCAGACTAGGCCAGATATCCCATAGCCCCCAACTAGGCCCTGGCTCACCTCAGCTTGTGGCTGCTGCAGGGAAGGCCCCAGATAGGGACGCTCCCCTCAGCAATAAGTGAGTTAGGGCACCAGTGACGGATGCACGCGGCCTGCGGCCTGTGGTCTGGGCCAATACCATGAGGTCACCTAAAGAGACACTTAAAAGTGACACACTCCAACGGGAGCTCCCTCAGAGGCGGACACCTTCATGGAAGGAGCAGTGAGATCACGTCGTGGGATCACTCTGCGGTCCGATGGATCAACACTAAAGTTTGGCCTGGTCTGGCCCAAGACCAGGAAGGTATCACGTCTACGTGCACCAACGGCCGTACACAGTGGTAAGCGCTACGCCACACACACTCTTTGGATGGGCCTGGTCTGTGGACACTATGGAATGCCCCCAAGGAAGGGAACTCTTTCACGAATTGCGTAGGGTTGTGGGAATTGACGGAATTGGACATTGAATGTCTGCAGAAGCTGCAGAGTCTGTGGAGAGCAGGACGAGCAGTTCAGAGCGCAGCGGCAAGTGATATTCATTTCTGCGTATGCGCGCCAAACCAGGGAAGTGTGTTTGGTCGGTACACGGAACGGCTGCACGCGGGCACAGCGGTGAAGTCTAGCCCAGGCAGTGTTATCATCGGGACTACCCATGAGTGGCGGTTCATGCAGTAGCGTGACCAGCTGTCTGGTGAGAGAACAGCAAGCCTCCTGATGTGGACACTGATCTTTGGAAAAGAACCATATTCTGTGACTATTGTATCTTGCTTGTTGTAAGTAGGATTTCAATTTTTCCCTGTCCGGAGCAGAGTCCCCACATCATAATCCCTGTGTATGTTATATTTCATTTTTTTAGTGTATTTTATTAAATCAGTAATTTCTTATTTGGCTCATCACAAGATGTTGTGTAGTTTAGTGTTAGTATTTGTCTGTGTCTTTAATGTGTGTTGGTCTTGTAAGTCTTCTTTGTTCCATCAGCAGCTTTTATAGTTTTTTTACAGTCATTTTATAGTTATACACTTGGTATTGGTCTCTGGTTTTCTTTCCACATATTGTGACATCCATCAAGACTTACTGGAAGATCCCTAGTTCAACAGGACTGGACATTTTATATGGTAAGGTTTTTTCACAGTATATTTCTCAATTTGTTTTAGACGCCAGTTTATTTTTTGTTGATTTTGTATGTGATTTGTAATATTCTCATGGTTCCAGGAAGCCTTCCTATATTATAGGCACATTTGATATAGATTAGTAGCGTTTATTTTACACTACACTATTTATAGCATTAGCGCTGAAGCACATTTACCTTTTTTTGCACACAGTGGGAAGCACTACTCCACACACACTCTTTTGGCGGGCCTGGTCTGTGGACACTAGCGGGTTAAGTACCAAGGCACCTCAGTACTTTGGGGGTTCCACCGGGGTGGTGTTACTGTGGGGGCAGTGTATTGTGTGGTCACTGTTATACTGTGTTGTGTGTCTTATGTCAGTAAATATTATTGTTATATACTCTGGTGTGTATTTACTGTTCCTGTGAGGGTTTATCCTACTGTGTTAGGATCCTTATCAGGTGGAGGCGCTGTTTGCAAGCAAACGTGATCACCCCCGGGTCCTAATGGTGGAGGATCAGGCCTCCTGTTTGCCACTCAGGTAACGGCAGCACACGTAGTTTCCCTTATACACAGGGAAAGGGGGCTACATTTGGAGGCACTGTTGAGATTCAGACCTGGGGTGCCCGTACCAGTAGTTAAATTAGAGAACATGTTTACGTTGTCTGCCAGTGGGCCCGCGAATATGAGGAGTCCCCTCGCCACATGGTCGCTGTGGAGATGTCCTCTCAACCACAAGAGAAGAAGAGATTGCGGTATGGAAAGGATATACCATGAAGCTCCTGGAGGAATGGTCGTGCACCGAAGCAGTAATAAAGTAGAGGATCATGGATAGCCTAAGGCCTCTCGCTTGTACGATGGTGAGCATGCGCCGGGAACAGAATTCCGATGTAACGTCCCAGAGGCTGGTGGATTTTCTCAATGAGGCCTACAGTCTGGAAGACGACGAGAGTGAGCTGGGCTAATTACTATGCCCCCCGCCAAAGAGACGGAGAGGAGCTGTTTGCGTTCATTCACAGCATACAACTAGTATTATGGCTGCTTTTCACCGCAAACTCATCCCAGCCTCTGAAGTGGATGAAGCCCGACACAAGCAGTTTCTGCAAGGATTGAGTCCAACCGACCCTATCGCCAACATGCTCCATTGGGCTTTCATGCAAGGGAGTCCTCCCATGTTTACAGGATTATTGAACCAAGTGAAGATGCACGAGACCCATGCCTGGCTGCACACGCGCAAGAAACATAAGGAGTCCCACAAGGAAGAGTCCAAAGGTGTGATGGCCACGAAGTCCAAGGAGGCAGAAAGTGCCAAGGATACTCCTCCTTCAGCCGCCCCTGTCTCCGCCCCCAGGATGTTCCGGAGACCGGTTTCTAACTCTGGCTTCAATGCAGACGGGTACTTCTCCCTAGAGACCACACCCGAATAAGACGTCATGAAAGGGTAGAAGATGGTGCCAGAGATAAGAGAGTGGAAATCCTCTATTCCTGGGAGGATCAAGGTGATCATCCATAACATCTCACCTCTCCCTATACCATTTGATGTCGGTCAAAGACTGGGTCAGATAGTCCCGGTTACACCCGTAGAAACTCTGGCTCATGTGAACGCCGTAACCGTGCAAGAAGAGCCTGCCGGATTGCATTTTCAATTTCGGGGAATCTACCCTGCCCGCGGACTGGAAGAAACTGTTAAGTTCCAAATTGGAAGAGCGCCGGGAGGTGTTCTCCACCAGCGAGATGGATATGGGCTGCAGTAAGAATGCCCAGCACATGATCCAGCTTAATGATGCCATGCTATTCCGGGAGCGTTCCAGACGCATCGTTCCCAGAGATGTGGAGGACGTGAGGAACGTCTTGAAGGAGATGGAGACGACGGGCATTGTAATGGATTCCCATAGCCCCTATGCCTACACGATAGTGGTGGTATGCAAGAAGAATGGGTCAGTCTGCCTGTGCGTAGACTACCAGACCCAGAACCATCATACGGACACAGAACCAGAGAAAATACTAATGGCAAGTGAGCCAGAGGGGTCTGAAGAAAACTCAGATCCAATAGTTGAACCCAAACAGGATCCTGTGGAAAGAACCTCCACTAGTTAAATTGAGACTGATGGGCACCTCCAGAAGGAGCACTGGGTAATGGGCCTGTGCCTCAGGTACCCTCACAAGTGGATTCAACAAGCCATCCGCATGACACCCGAAGCCCGAGCTTTGTTCCCCAAAGAGACTTTGCAGAGCCTGAGTTACCCCTTAGAAACAGACCAAGGCCCCAAGACTATGATAGACTCTCCCAAGTGGGAGGCAATGAGGTAGATACTCGCAGGAGTCATAGAGTGAGGAACCCTCCCACTAGAGTGGAATACGATCTGTTAGGGGCACCCTACTATGAGTCTCAGCAGCTGGCTTGGAGCATGATTTATTTAATAAAAATAAAGCCAAAATGGAGAAGCTATGTGTGAAAAACTAATTACACTCTTACTGCTTCCATAGGAATTAAGATGCTAAGTAGCAGACAGGTGCTGCTAATCAAATGCCCTTGATTAATTGATCATCAGCAAGTGTGACCACCTATAAAAGTTGAAGTTTTAGTAGTTTGCTGGTCTGGAGCATTCAGGTGTGTGTTAACACAATGCCAATGAGGAAAGACATCAGCAATGATCTTAGAGAAGCAATTGTTGCTGCCCATCAATCTGGGAAGGGTTATAAGGCCATTTCCAAACAATTGAAAGTCCATCATTCTACAGTGAGAAAGATTATTCAAAGTGCAAAATATTCAAGACAGTTGCCAATCTTCCCAGGAGTGGACGACCCAGCACATTCACCCCAAGGTCAGACCGTGCAATGCTCAGAGAAATAGCAAAAAAAAACAAGAGTTACATCTCAGCCTCTACAGGCCTAAGTTAGCATGTTAAATGTTAAAGTTCATGACAGTACAATTAGAAAAAGACTGAACAAATATGGTTTGTTTGGAAGGGCTAGCCTGGAAGAAGCCTCTTCTCTCTAAAAAGAACATGGCAACATGGCTTAGGTTTGCAAAGTTGCATCTGAACAAGCCACATGACTTCTGGAACAATGTCATTTGGACAAATGAGACCAAAGTGGAGATGTTTGGCCATAATGCACAGCGCCACGTTTGGCGAAAACCAAACACAGCATATCAGCACAAACACCTCATACCAACTGTCAAGCGCGGTGGTGGAGGGGTGATAATATGTGCTTGTTTTGCAGCCACAGGACCTGGGAACCTTGCAGTCATTGAGTCGACCATGAACTCCTCTGTATACCAAATTATTCTAGATTTAAATGTGAGGCCATCTGTCCGACAGCTAAAGCTTGGCCGAAATTGGGTCATGCAACAGGACAATGATCCCAAGCACACCAGCAAATCTACAACAGAATGGCTGAAAAAGAAAAGAATCAATGTGTTGCAATTGCCCAGTCAAAGTCCAGACCTCAACCTGATTAAAATGCTCTGGCGGGACCTTAAGAGAGCTGTGCATAAACAAATGCCCACAAACCTCAATGAACTGAAGCAACGTTGTAAAGCAGAGTGGGCCAAACTTCCTCCACAAGGATGTGAGAGACTGATAAAGTCATACAGAAAACTATCACTTCAAGTTATTGCTGCTAAAGGTAGTTCTAAAAAGCTTTTGAATCATAAGTTATACTTAGTTTTTCACAAACGGCTTCCATATTTTGGCTTTATTTTTGTTAAATTAATCATGTGTGTAATATGTAATGTGTTGTTGTTTATCTGAGGTTGTATTTACCTAATTTTAAGACCTGCTAAGGAACAGATGATTGTTATTATGTCCTTATATGTAAAACCATAGAATTCAAAGAGGGTGTACTTTCTTTTTCAAACAACTGTATACTGTATGTTGTTCCCAAGTTGGGACGTTGAGTCTCCACCAGGGGGAGGATGTTGGCAGGTCCCCCTTTCCCTCCCTTACCTCTGATGCGGGTGCGGAGAAAGGGGAGGCTATGGCTGTGCAAGGTGCGCTGGTACCGCCGGAGTGCGGGTGGATCTGCCAGGAAGTAGGAGCCGCCAGGGAGGCTGAAGGCAGACAGGGAAAGTGCTCCGGTGCTCCGGAGCTCTGTGGGACTCCCGGAAGCGGGGGGCGCCATTTTGAAATAATCTTGCATGCGCAACCTGAGTCTTGCACATGTGCAGTTCACAATTTGGAGCCGCGGCCATCTTAGAGCAGGTGCAGCTGAGGAGACCTATGGACTACAAGTCTCAGGAGCTGCAATACCACCTGAGCAGCACAGTCAATAGGGCTGCAGCCTTTATGGAGAATCAGGGTTGATATATTTAGCACGCTGAGGACCATGCCAGTCGCAGCAGGGACAGCAAGGGGTAAGGTAGTGTCTGGGTGCAGGTGGCTCCCAGATTAGGCCAGATATCCCGATTGCATAGAAGGAGTGGATCCGTGAGTAAAGACACTGACTGGCACTGCGTTTGAAGCACTGGAACCTGGTTCAATTCCCGGTGTCAGATCCCAGTTATCTTGGGCAAGTCACTTTATCTCCCTGTGCCCCAGGCACCAAAAATATAGATTGTGTAAACTCCACGGCAGGGACCTGTGCCTGAAAAATGTCTCTGTAAAGCTCTACGTATAACTAGCAGCGCTTTACAAGAACATATTATTATTATTATTATAGCCCCCGACTGACCTCAGCTTGTGGCTGCTGCAGGAAATCCCCCAGAGAGGGACGCTCCCGCAATTAGTGAGTTAGTGCACCAGTGACGGACGTATGCAGTGTGCGCGGCCTGAAGTCTGTGACCATACCACGAGGTCACCTAAAGAGACACTTAAAAGGGACATACTCCAACGGGAGCTCCCTCAAAAGTGGATGCCTTCATGGAAGGAGTGGCTAGATCGCGTCGTGGGATCATTCTGCGGTCCGCTGGATCCACGCTACAGTTTGGCCTGGTCTGGCCTGAGACCATGAACGTATGTATTGCGTCTACGTGTACCAACGGCCATACACGGTATAACGGTTGCGCTACTCCACACACACTCTTTGGGTGGGCCTGGTCTGTAAACACTAGCGGGTTAAGTGCCCAGGCACCTCAGTACTTTTGGGGTTCCACCGGGGTTGTATTACTGTGGGGGCAGTGTATTGTATGGTCACTGTTAAATTGTTATGTGTGTCTTATGTCAGTAAATATTATTGTTATATACTCTGGTGTGTATTTACTGTGTGTGTATTGGGTTCCTGTGTGGGGTTATCCACCTTTGTTAGGATCCTTCTCAGGTGGAGGCGTGGTGTGCAAGTAAACGCGATCACCCCAGGCTCCCAGTGGCGGAGGATCAAGCGTCCTGTTTGCCACTCAGGTAACAAGTTTCCCTTATACATGGGGAAAGGGGGCTACGCTAGCTAATGGCCGTACCCCACCACCTGCTACAGCATAACCCATGTTCGTGGTTTCCACCATTCTCAGGGCGCATTTCTTTGGATTTGTGGTCAGATCCGCGTCTCTTCGAAATTGAGGACAACATTCAGTCAGTTCTATTGAGACCCGCAGTGCTTACTAAATATGACAAAATCGTCAAGATACATCACTGCATAAGCACTATCGGGATGCAACATCCTGTCCATTAAAAATCTGGACAATTGCCAGTGTCTCGTTTAATTCAAATGGCATGTTTGTAGATTTAAACAGACCCATAGAAGTGGTGAAAGCAGTTTTGGGTCTGCACTCCTTCTCCAAAGGAATCTGCCAATATCCCATCATAAACTTCAGAGTGCTTATGTAGTCCGCATCTCCTAAGGAGCCAAGTAACTCATCTATTTTTGCCATATTGTGTGCATCAAATTGTTAGACTTCATTGACCTTTCTTAGGTCCACACAGAACCTGTCACGGTTGTGCTCGCCACAAACCTGGGTCGGACCGCGTGGCTGAAGTGGGGTTGTATAAGCACCGACCTTAGACCGCACAGGCTGCTCCGGATTGCGCAGTTCGTAGTCGTACGTAGCAGGGTCAGGACTGGAGAAGGTAGCATCAGTGGACAAGCCATGGTCAGGACTGGAGAGATCAGGGTAAACGTTATTCAAGCAGGAGTTCGGCAACAGGTAATTAGAAGTTCCCCACCTCAGCTTAGGAGCGGGCGTGGGTTCTGCACGTGCGGCGACCATGGCCCATGGTACTGGTCTCAGGAAAGGGTAGGCAGACCGGAGTGGGCACACCGCCAGGCAGCACTGGTAAACCACTGCTTCAGCACAAGAGTCCAGAGCGGCCTGTGCAAGGAGAGAGAGAGCTGCAGACCTCAGGACACGTAGACTGGCCTCTGCTAAGCGTAGGGCAGCAGACCACAGGAATCAGGAAGCTGACAAATACACAGGAGGTGCTCCACTTCAGCACAGGAACCAGGACACGGCCTCTGCTATGGAGCATGAGCACTAGGCCCCAGGAACCGAATAGATCGGCTCTGCAGAGAAGGGACAGCAAGCCTCAAGAAACCGGGAGCTGATGTCAACACTGGAGTGACCTCCGCTTCAGCACAGGAACCAGGACACGGCCTCTGCTATGGAAAATGAGCAGCAGCCCCAGGTACCGGTAGATAGGCTCTTGCTGTGGAAGGATAGCAGGCCTCAGGAAACAGGGAGCTGAAGTCAACACTGGAGAGACCTCCGCTTCAGCACAGGAGACAGGAACAGACCGCTGCGTGCGACTAGCAGCCGACCTCAGGAAAGAGGGATCTGAAGTTAACATGAAGAGTACTCCGCTTCAGCACAGGAGACAGGAACAGACCTCTGCGTGAACTAGGGAATAGAACTAGAGAGATTAGTACACAACGGAGCCAAGCCTTAGGGCTTGTGGCAGAACACTTGTGACAACCAGGAAGGGTTATGCTCGGCAGGGAAGCATTGTGGGAAAGGTGTCTTTAAAGGTCAGTGAACCAATAGCAGAAGGGGCGTGTGACAGCATTGCCTCAATGAGTGAACCCAGGGTGGAGCTGCAGCAAAGATCAGGAGCAGTGTTCCAGGGCTGCATAGATCTGTAAGGCAAGGCAAACAGCAAACTAAGGTGCGGATTTCTAGGTATTGGTATGGAAGGTGACAAGGCAAGCAGTAAACCAGGCATAGAGATCGAAATCTTGGGATACGTACAGAGTATTTTCAACACAGAGGAAATAACAGGGGCAACAGAAGGTTCCGAGGGGAAAAACCATGGTTTAGCAGAGGCATAGAAGTAATCAGCAGTGGAGCTCCCAAATACTGGGGAAAACTCAGTGGGAGATAGTATTGTCTGGGGAGTAGGAATAGGCTTTGGGGCTTTAATATCAGGAACTTGAGAATCAGGCAGAGCAAGGGTAGCGGAGGGAGGGGAGCTAACATCAGAAGCTGAAGTCTGTACTTCAGTGACAGGGACCTGAGAGACTACAAAAGCAGCAGTGAGTAGAGGAATCGACTCTGGAGCTGGAGGCTCGGAATCCATAACAGAAACATCTAGCAATGCAGGGGTACTGATAGGAGAACTAGCGTCAGGAGCTGGTGCTTGAGAGTCAGTGACGGATAATGGGGGAGTAATGATGGGAGTTAAAGAGACAACAAGCGGCAAGTTGGAACCATGGAAACTTTAATAGCAGAAACCTTAGATTAGTCTTATCCAAAACTGCAAGGGCCCTAACAACAGGGGTGCTTGTCATGACAAAAACATGAATAGGCGTGTTTACTAGTGCAAAAATTCTGATAACGGGACTCCTAGCCAGTGGTGAGAGTGTCTGGGTTTGACTAGTGAGAAAAGCAGATATAGTGATAAGTGACTTAGAATCAATCACTGAGGTTCTAGGTTTGCTGGACAGGTGTGAGAAAGTACCCTTTAAGACAGGAGCTTTAATTTTTACCCCGAGTAACCCAACGGTTGCTGGGGCATATTTAGACGAAGTGCTGAGGGATTGAGGTTTAGCAAGGGCAGGAAAACTAAATAGGTCAGATTTAAACACCAGGACTAGTAATATATGCAGGGTGGTCTCAGACTGTACTAAGGGAGTAACAACAGATATGCTGATCCCTGTAGGGTTTTCAAGGGCAGAGAAATCAGGGGAACCAAATGCAAGGACGGCCTCTATAGGAGGAGATTCTGAATCTTAAGGGAGGTTTTTACCTCTCAGAGTATCGGGACCGACAAGGCAAATTTCAGAGAGAGGGAAAACTGTGTGCAGGCTTCTAGCTAGCACATATGAAAAAGCGTCACTTTTGAGTGAAGGCAGTGTGTCAGCAAACATTCCTGAGAACACAACATGAACCCCAGGAGGGGCATAATGACCACTGTATGCTTTTAACCCTAAGCTTTGAGAAGAGGAGAACACAGACAGTACAAGTGGGGTAATCAGAACACAGACAGTACAAGGGGGGTAATCAGTACTGGTCTCTGAAGTGGGTATTTGGTAAGGCGTGTCTGGGAAACCAGAAATGACTGCAGATTCCACAACGTGGGGACTATTATTATTAAATTATTAAAGTTAAGCATAGAAAATTTATTCGCGATAAAAAGGATTATGATACTGGTAAGGAAAGAGACTGGAGTAAAGATGAGGAAAAAAGAGGAAGGGTGATTGACCGTGTGTATGTCCCCATTCAAAAGAATAGAGGTGGATCATATCCAAATAGATCCAGAACACCAAAATCTGATAGACCTCAAGGTCATTGGGTACATGCACATGGAAAATACCCCAATAAAACAAAAGGAGGCTATGAAGGCCCAAGAAAAAATCAGTTCCATCATGAGTGTAAAAACTATTATCAACAGATTAATAGGAATAAAAATAGGAGCTATGAATCTAGACCGCGTGATGAGAGTTTGAGTTATCGTTTTGAAAATGGTAGTCATAATTCTAAAACTAAAATGACTACGGATATCTCAGATTTTAGATTTTCCTCTGGGTCTCATTTTTTAGTGTCCCTGAGGAACAGATTCCTCACTCCTATAGAGAAAACAAAAAAGTAACAGAATGTGAAAGAAAGAACCCCACCCCCAGACAGCACGAAAAAACGGTTTCTGTCAGGAGAGGGATACGTGGAGGGACCAGAGTCCAAAAAAAGAGATCAACAAAGAAGGGTGTCCCATTGAAACAAGGGATCTTCAATCTCTCTTCCGTTATATCACATAGTTACATAGTTACATACATATAGTTACATAGTAGATGAGGTTGAAAAAAGACGTACGTCCATCAAGTTCAACCTATGCTAAATTTAGACAACAGATACTTTATCCTATATCTATACTTACAACTTATTGATCCAGAGGAAGGCAAACAAAAACCCCATTAAGGGGAAAAATTAATTCCTTCCTGACTCCAAGAATTGGCAATCGGATTAATCCCTGGATCAACATCCTTCCCATGTATACTTATTTGGTATATCCCTGTATACCTTTCCCATCTAAAAAGATGTCCAACTTTTTTTTTGAACAAATCTATTGTATCTGCCATCACAGTCTCCATGGGTAATGAATTCCACATTTTAACTGCCCTTACTGTAAAGAACCCTTTCTTTTGTTGCTGGTGAAATTTCCTTTCCTCCAACCTTAAGGGATTGCCCCGAGTCCTTTGTACTGCCCGTGGGATGAATAGTTCTTTTGAAAGCTCCTTGTACTGTCCCCTTGTACTGAATATATTTGTATATAGTTACCATATCCCTTCTTAGACGCCTCTTTTTTTTTTTTTTTTTTACAACTCTCATTTTTATTTGGTATTACAGAGCGTACATAATATCACCACCTATTGGCATACGTTACGGAATACACAATTTTGTCATCAAAACAGTAACACGTAGACAGGACATGAGACAGACGAAACGAACCACACGTAAACCACATCACTAAGACGGACAGGACAAACTAGACTGGGGTGAGACACAGTAGGGTGGGTGGGGGTGGGGGGCACCTGTAGCTGCTGCATCGGAGTGGAGGAACTGCTTTTTGCTCTGTGCGTACGCTAGTGTGTGTTGTGAATATCACAGTGGTTCTACGTTCTCCGTCGCTATGTCATCCTCCCGTCGGGTCTGCTCTGTCCAAGGAGAACGCATTTATATATATTAATGCAAAATTGTGGCGGTGTCCACCCCTGGGATATCTGTTTGGGCCAGCCATGGGGCCCATACGTTTAGAAATTTGGAGCCAGAGTCATTGACCCAACTCGTCAACTGTTCCATCTGGCAGACATGCCAAATTCTGTTCCTGATTTTGGCTATAGTGGGTAATTCCTGTTGTCTCCATACTGCTGCGATCTCACACCTCGTGGCGGTTGCGAAATGTGCAACCAATTTGAGTGTCGCGTTAGACACATCCTGAGGCCGTCTGCCCACGAGGAACAGCCACGGGTCCAGGGGGACCTCCAAGTTGAGGATTCTTTCTAGCCATTCCCTAAAAGATTCCCAAATCGGGACCACGTTCGGGCAAGATCACAGCATATGTTTTAAATCAGCAGTTTCCCCACACTGTTTTGGGCAGAGCGGGGAATAGCCCTTGATAAATTTAGATAATTTCAATGGGGTATGGTACCACCGCATTAGGACTTTATATGCGTTCTCCTTTAACGTGGCACAGATTGGGCTTTTGGTAGCTGCCTGTAATATCTGCTCCCATTCCTCGTCCTCTAGTGTCTCCCCTAAATCTGTCTCCCACTGTCGCATGTATTTCAGTCGGGGGGCGTCGGAAGTCTTCGGACAGATTACCTCCCTGTACATCCGAGAAGTTAGTCCTCTTGTGTCTGTCTCTCTGGAACACAGCTGTTCGAAATTGGTTCGTGCTGGGCGAACCGGGAATTTATTATAAAAAGCCCTGACCTGGAGGAATCTAAATAATTCTGTGTTGGGTAGCTTTTTCTCATCCTTAATCATATCGAACGTCTTGATATATTTACTTCCTTCCAGGCCCTTTAATCGTAAGTACCCTGCTTGCGTCCATTTTACAAATTTGTCACCTAACAGCCCTGGAGCAAAATCCGGATTTCCCACCAGGGGGGTCATCAACGACTGTCGTGTGGTCAATTTGGCTTTAAATTTAGATGACTCCCAGACCGCTAGCGAGTTCGCAATTGCACAGAGTGGCATCCCTATTGATTTCTTGCACTGTTTTGGAAGCCAAATCAGATCATGTAGTTTTACTGGCGCGCAGCATTCTGTTTCTAGGGCCACCCATCTTCTATTTGCTGGGTTCGAGTGCCACTGGACAATTTGGCATAATTGTGCCGCCTTGTGGTATGCCAACAAGCAAGGTACCGCTAACCCTCCTCTTGTTACTGGTTTTGTCAGTATGCTTTTCGCAATTCGTGGGCTTTTTTTATTCCAAATAAATTGAATAATGTGAGCCTGCAGCGTGAGGACCTCAGTCCTAACAAGAGGTATTGGGAGGGCTTGAAACAGATATAACAATTTAGGCAGCAGGTTCATTTTGACACTGTTGATCCGCCCAAACCATGATATGCCATAACCCACCCAAACCCTGAGATCTTCCTTCAGTTTCTTCATTATTCTGGGGAAATTTGCTTTATATAGTGTGTTGTAGTCCTTTGTGATATATACCCCTAAATATTTGATAGCGGAGGGTTGCCATTTAAAATTGAAGTTGAGCTCTATCAGTTTTTCGACCGGCTTGGGTAGATTGATGTTGAGCGCTTCTGACTTGGCCTGGTTAATTTTAAACGCCGACACCAAGCTGAAAGTTCCCAAGATCGCAAAGACGTTGGGCAAGGAGGTGAGGGGTTTTGACAGTGTCAAGATTACATCGTCTGCGTATAACGCTTCTTTATGTTGCTGCTCCCCTATATCTATCCCTGTTATATCTGGGCTTGCTCTGATATGAGCCGCTAACGGTTCTATGCAGAGGGCAAATATTAACGGTGAAAGTGGGCATCCTTGTCTTGTCCCGCTACGGATGTTAAATTCCTCCGAGGGGAACCCTTGGTGTCGCACCCTTGCAGTGGGACCATTGTAAAGGGCTAGTATTGCCTCTAGGAGGCGCCCCCCGAACCCAAACGCCCCCAGCATCTCCCTGAGGAAGGGCCAGTCAATCCTATCAAAGGCCTTTTCGGCGTCCAGACTCAACAACATAGACGGAATACTTTTCTTTTTTGCCAGATCAATCAAATCTACAATCCGTCTAGTATTGTCTGCCGCCTGCCTGCCCTCAATAAAGCCTACTTGATCCGGGTGAATCAGCCCCGGAAAGACAATGCCCACCCTGTTAGCTAGCAATTTTGAGAAGATTTTAATGTCGGAATTGATCAGGGATATTGGCCGGTAGCTCTTCACGTCTGCCGGGTCCTTACCGGGTTTGTGGATCACAGAGACAGACGCCTGGAGCATCTGTGCTGGGAGGGGCTCTCCTGCTAGAATCTCATTAAATAGAGTCAACAAGTGGGGAGCCAGAATCTTGACAAATATTTTATAATATAAATTTGAAAATCCGTCTGGACCAGGGGCTTTAGCGGGTTTAAGGGACTTCATTACCTCTATTACGTGCCACAGAGAGAGACGCAGGAGCTAGATTAATATCTCCAAGCAGGGGTGCGAGGCTAAGGTACTACAAAAGGAGAGGAAGGTTACTGTAGTGAGGAGTACATAGGGCAAAGGAGTGATCCTAGGAAAGCATTATTTGCTAGTTATTGTTGGAAGATTTTATAGGAGGGAGGCCGGATAGCGGGGTTCGAGCCTGCTTTTGTTCCTGCATGGACCGACAGCCGGAGCGGGAAAAGACATCAACCCCAATGGCCGGCAAAGTCCCTTGGGAGGGGATTCCAGTGAGGGAGGGGCGGGAGGGGAGGGAGTACCTGACCACCTACACTGAATACCCAAGTGCGTTGGTCTCACAGCCAGGGTACTGGTACCGAGGCTCTGAGACCACTGTTTATATGTGTTGTTTATGTCTGTCTGGATGTTCCCCCCCTCCCTTCTTGTATCTCCCCCCCCATAGTGCACCAAATTACAGGAAGATGGAGAACTACAGATTCCCAGAAGCAGTTGGAGTATGCGGACCAATGAACGGCCCAGATGATCTCGCCAATGGAGCACACCTCTTCCGCAGACAAGGATGAGTAATGAACTAATAATGATTACACAAAATGTCAAAGGGTTTAACAGCCCGGTTAAGCGTAGAATGACATTTAAAGAGTATAGCCGCCTGAAAGCCGATATACTTTTTCTACAAGAAACCCACTTTTCATGCTCCAATCACCCGAAATATTTAGACAAAAATTACAGAACTTTTTATCTGGCCTCTAACAAGGCAAAGAAAAGAGGAGTGGCTATCTTAGCACACAATAAACTAGTGTTAGATATAAATAAACAGTATGCGGACCCGGAAGGTTGTTATGTCATCCTTACGGGGATGATACAAAGTCAACCTCTTACATTAGCGTCAGTCTACGCCCCATGCGAGACGAGCACTACATTCTTTACACAGTTCTTTAATAAATTACACACTGTCGCGAAGGGACATATCTTCTTAGCAGGCGATCTTAACCGCACACTAGACTAGACCTGGACAGATGTACGAGACCTAACCCATCCCACAAACAGGACGTACTAACCATACATAAGGGGATGCAAGACTGTCAGCTAATTGATATCTGGCGGGAACAACATCCTAATGCACGGGAATATACCTTTTATTCCCACCCGCACAATCGTTACAGTCGGATAGATTACCTCCTGGTATCCAATAGAGTGGTTCCGGTGGTAGGGCACACAAAGATCCATGGAATCTCGTGGTCCGACCATGCACCGGTAGAGCTGCGGTGCACATTAGACGCCTTAGACAGACCTGGAGCAAACTGGAAGCTCAACGAACTCCTCCTTAAATGCCCCGTAACTGCAAAAGAGATTGGTGAGCGAATCCAAGAATATTTTAAGGACAACAAAGGCAGTGTGTCGGCTCAATCCACGCTCTGGGAGGCCCATAAGGCTACCATGAGGGGGGTGTTGATGTCCATAGCAGGAAAAAGAAAGAGAGCAAAAGAGGCGAAAGTAAAAGAGCTACGGGAGAAATTGGCACATCTCACTGCTCAACACAAAACGCATAAAGATAAATTGGTTTGGAAAGAACTGAGCGACACTAAAATTAAACTTAACCTGGTCCTGTCCTCTCAGGCCGAGAAGGAGTTGGCGTGGTCAAAGCGCAGATTCTATGAGAAAGCCAACAAGCCAGATACCCTATTGGCCAATAAGCTCCGAAACAAGCTTCCAAATTTTCGAATAGCATCCATCAAATCTCAGGGGGGGGACCTTACCTCTGATCCTCAACAAATAGTGGAGGTGTTTAAGAATTATTACGCCACATTATACGACAGAGATAAGGTCAGCCACACACAAAAGACCGCAGCAACTTTGAACAAATTCCTAAAAGAGGCAAATCTGCCTACCTTGAGCAGAGAGGATAGGGAGGCACTCCAGGGCGACTTCACCCTTGAGACGCCTCTTTTCTAATGTAAATAAATCTAATTTAGCTAGCCTCTCCTCATAAGTTAGAATGTCCATCCCCTTTATTAATTTGGTTGCTCTTCTCTGCACTCTCTCTAGTTCCATAATGTCTTTTCTTAGGATTGGTGCCCAAAATTGTACTCCATATTCAAGGTGTGGTCTTACTAATGCTTTGTAAAGGGGCATAATTATGTTTACTTCCCTTCCATCCATTGCCCATTTGATACAAGATAAGATCTTGTTTGCCTTTGCAGCTACTGCATGACATTGGGCACTATTGCTAAGCCTGCTGTCTACAAGCACTCCTACACTGGCGACACACTTTATTCGAGCTTGGCTAGTCCCACGAATTCGGGTATACCCGGGTGTATTGAGATTTGTGACTGTTTTCTGCCCGAGTACATTGAGTTATTTTCCAAGCAGGGATTGAAGCATTTTATTCCGGCTGGCTGCAATACTGCACAGTATATATATATAAACTGCATTACAATTCATGAATTTATGCCATCTGGTAGACACGCGAAGCATAGCAGCCTATTAAATCCTAATCATTATCATTTAACAGATCAGCCGCCCATCAGCCAGGCATGAACCCAGGCTGGGAAGGCAAATGCAACGGGGCTTGTCAGAGGTTAGGAGTGGCTTATTCCAGGTATCTGCCAGGTACATACCGGGTATTTGCTCGAATAAAGTGTGTCGGTGCAGTAAATCCTTCTCCATCAAGGATTCCCCCAATATATCTCCATTTAATTTGTAAGTCGCCTTTTTATTCTTGCATCCCAAATGCATAATCTTATATTTATCTGTATTAAACCTCATCTGCCATTTACCTGCCCACGTTTCCAGTCTCTCCAAGTCCTTCTGAAGAGAAATTATTCCAAGTCCTTCTGAAGAGAAGAGAAATCTCCAAGTCCTTCTGAAGAGAAATATCCTTCTCTGATTCTATTACATTACACAATTTAGTATCATCAGCAAAGATGGAGACTTTGCTCTCGATCCCAACCTCAAGGTCATTAATAAACATGTTAAAAAGCAGGGGTCCCAGTACTGATCCCTGAGGTACTCCACTCACGACTTTAGCCCAACCTGAAAAAGTTCCATTTATGACAACCCTCTGTTGTCTGTCCTTTAACCAGTTTTCAATCCAGGTGCATATATTATTACTGAGTCCAATTTTCTTTATTTTGTACACCAACCTCTTGTGTGAAACCGTATCAAAAGCCTTTGAAAAATCTAAGTAGACAATATCAACTGCATTTCCCTGGTCTAAATTCCTACTTACCTCCTCAAAGAAACAAATAAGGTTAGTTTGGCAAGATCTATCCTTCATAAATCCATGCTGACTATTACTAATAATTTTTTTTCCCATTAGGTATTCCTGAATATTATCCCATATTATACCTTCAAGTAGTTTCCCTACTATTGAAGTCAGGCTTACAGGTCTGTAATTTCCCGGTTGTGATCTAGCTCCCTTTTTAAATATAGGCACCACATCTGCTTTACGACAATCTTGTGATACTGAGCCTGTGGAAATGGAGTCCTTGAATTTTAAATATAATGGTTTTGCTATTACTGAGCTTAACTCCTTGAGAACTCTTGGATGTATGCCATCGGGGCCAGGTGCCTTATTTACTTTAATTTTTTCAAGTCGCTTATGAACTTCTTCCTCAGTTAACCAATTGATCATTAATATGGAGGTTGTGGCTTCCTCCTGCGGCACTACTATTGAACTTGATTCTTCCCTGGTAAACAAAGAGGCAAAGATTATTAACTGAAGATTGCAACCATTTAGTATATATTTTTTATTTTGATTGTTATGCATTAAATTGTATTTTATTTGTTTATATAACTCTGTACTATGTATGTTATGTTGTTAAACATTAGGTTAATTCACCCAACAGCTGTTTACCAATGCAGTGAGCCTACTGCTTATTGGTTGATTTGTGACTAACAATTAACCTATTGTAGATCTTTAGAAGGTATTTAATGTGACCATTTGCTCACTGCTTTCATCCCTGATGAAGTGGCCTTTATAGTTGCTACGAAACTAGTTGGAATTATACTTTTATTGATCTACTAGTACCCTTAGTATTCTATCACTTTGCTGCGTGGGAGGCAGAGCTGACCCTGATCGGTGAGACTGTCCCTCTACCAGCTACTACAAAACAGAGCTTGGGACTCATCTACCTGGATTACGTAAAATCCTAAAGGGAACCCTCCGCTTCTAAAAGAGCCCAGCAGATGAAAACACAGCCTGATATGACTGCAGATTCCTGACATTGAGTGATCCGCTGCAGCCTTCTCCTGTGTCCTGATACCTGAGTGGTAACAACTGTCATAGTTACCGTTACACGCCTGTTTTACCTTTATCTGATGTACGCGGAACCTTGAATTACTTTTTAATATAAATTGTTCATTCTTACTTCACCATGAGCGTTGTGCGCTGTTTTGTGTTTATGTTTTGTCTAGATTCAGGGTCTTGGACCACCCTATCACAGCAGCAGACGCTCCTTATTGGTAACATAGTTACTTATAGTCACTTGGGTATTAAGTGGTTAATGCATTTTATTTCAATTCACTCTGTTTATTCATTATAGTTGCGCACTTGTACTGTGTTTTTCTATTACAGATGTAACTGCAATATAGAGGGGGGTGTATTTACTTGGAGGGTGGTTATATGTATTTGGTGGTTTTGTATGTATTTGGGGATGTTTTTTTTGTATGTATTTGGGGTGTGTGGGGTTGTATGTATTTGAGGGTGGGGGGGAGTTGTATGTATTTGAGAGTGGGTATTTTCTTTGTATGTATGTTGTAGGTGAGGGGGTTGTATGTATTTGGGGGTGGTTTTTTTTTATAGAGCAGTTCAATGTTAGACACATTTTTGTTATCACTTACAGGCAAAATAAATTACATATATTGTGGTCACATGAAAATCTCTACTGAAACTTTGAATTCTACTTCCATTAAGCATATTTTTCATTTAAATTGGTATCATTTTTCAAGACTGCAGATAAACGATGTAGAGTGAGAAAAAATAAATTGTATCGTAAATGTGAACTGAATTTTACTTAATTGGCATTGTTACGTGTTGTATCACATCTCATATTGAGAATGTAATTTCTCATCACTGAGTTTGTCAAAAAGCAGGGTTCCCTGTATCCGTCTACTACCATTTAGCACTGTAATTTTGAATATTATGTTGCTACAATACGTTTGACAGTTTATTGTACTCCCAGGCTACATACAGTACCAGAGCTAGAAACAAATATGATAATTGATGCTGTTCAGTAAACAGTTATAAAAGGAGTAATTGTTTTATAAAATCTGAACATGGATAAAAGGAGGGATAAAAAACAAGTTGAAATAATAGAAATATTCTTATTGGAATGTAGCTATATGCCCCTGGCTTTCCGTTCCTGGCCCTAACATTATAAGTCCTGGTAAGGAGCATGTTGGTGGTTAAACGCCATTCACATTGGTCGGCCTGTGAGTCTCCCCACTGAGATGGTATTTTGTTGTGGTTTCCAGGTGCTAGTCTGGAAACCGTTGGAGCATGTTGCCAGGGGGGGTGGGTTCACACCAGTTGTGCTGAACTATTACAGGGGTTTAGGAGTCGGAGACACCCCTGGTATAAAAGATGTCTCCCTTTCAAATGAAGTAGGTTCTCCCAGTGTAGCCTGCTCCTTAGGGCGTAGGCATGGTTCTACCTTGCCCCATCAGGGGTTAAGGAGGTTAAGACTAGCCCAGGGGCCTCAACCTCCTGGGGGCCTAGTCAAGGGAAATGGTCTTGCGAGCAAAGCTCTGATCATGAAAAGGTATGCAAGCTGTGAGGTGTCAGATCTGAATTGAGAAGGGGTTCAGGGAATGCATCCTCTCTTGCATGAGAGGAATATGAAGTGTATGGGGCAGTTGTACTGCTCCTGATCTGTGACTACAATTACTATGAGTGTTCCTGTGGGGAGAAATCCTTGCCCCTGGCCGAGCCCTGCAGGATGGAGGCGCTGCACCATCCAGAAGAGAATGTCTTCTGCCTTACTCCCCATACCAACATGGAGACTCAGTCCTCCTGAGAACCAACAGGTGAGTACCACAGCACCAATAACACCTATGTACCTGAAAATATCCCATGGGGGGAAGGGGGAGATAGGGTGTTACAGGAAGAAAAGTGTAAAGAGCAGTTCTACGATCTGGGCAAAGAAAAGAACACATTGCTAAACATTAAAACTACTACGTAATTAATAGTTGTCCAGAAATGTTATCTAAAATTGCAAGGTGCAACATTCTGAGATATTAAAAAAAAAAGTTATTGTCTCTAGTCTATTCATGAAAAGTCTGATGGCCATTAAAAAAAGTATGCAGTAAACAATAGCATTAAAACTATATATAAGATATAAAGATAGAAATAACGCACCATATCAAGATATGATAAACTGGAGAAAAATTAACCTCAATAGAAGCACTCTTACACTATGTTAAGATGATTATATGAAGTAAAACTCTGTTTTATCAGGAACACGATAAAACAATGGGGTTTAAAATAAGGATTAAACTAAATAACAATACTCTGAGAATCCCTAAGAGATACTATAATCCCAGGGAAGGTGAGTGTTACCAGTGTTCTGTCAAGATCTTTTTTTGAATATCCCCTAGCTTCAAAACACTCCATCAGATCAAGGGACTGAGTAAGAAAATCCTCGTTATTCGTACAAATTCTTTTTAATCTTATCAGTTGGCCTTTAGGGATTCCTCTGATGAGCGATTTGGGATGGCAGCTGTCAGCGCGCAAAAAGTGTGAATTAACTTTACGATAAACCGTAGTAGCAATATTTTTGTGCATGTCAATAAATAATAATAAATCTAGAAAGTGAATGTCGTGACAATCATAATTAATAGTGATTGTCACCACATTCACTTTCTAGATTTTCTTACTCAGTCCCTTGATCTGATGGAGCGTTTTGAAGCTAGGGGATATTCAAAAAAAAATCTTGACAGAACATTTAATGAGGTACAAACGATGGACAGAACTGTTCTTTTGGATAGAACCAAAAAAAGACAAGATAAACATTCTCAATCACCATATTTTATTGTTCAACATAATAATCAAGCTACTATTATCAAGAACATAGTTAGGAAACATTGGGCAGTGCTAGCAACGGACCCAGTTTTACATTCAATTTACGAAGAAGGCCCTAGATTTGTCTTCAGAAAGGCAAAAAATATTGCCAATCATGTTTCCGCAACCATGTTTTCCACAGATATAATTCCTTCAAATAATCTACCTAAAGGTAGTTACAACTGCTCCAAATGTAAAGCATGTAAATTTATGAAACAAACTTCTGAATTTACTTCAAACAAAACGGGAAATATTTTTCGTTTAAATTCTTTTATCAATTGCGATACAACTTTTGTGATATATCTGTTAAAATGTGGTTGCGGTAAGCAATACATAGGACGAATAATTAGGTGTTTAAAGGTTCGGATACTTGAACATCTACAGTACGCCTAATAATTAAAAAAGATATTAATCACCCAGTGCCCCATAATTTCACTAACTGTAGTTTGGGCAATGTTAACAATTTATCTTTTC
Organism: Ascaphus truei; assembly: GCF_040206685.1. Lineage (NCBI taxonomy): Eukaryota > Metazoa > Chordata > Amphibia > Anura > Ascaphidae > Ascaphus > Ascaphus truei. Next base: position 30,385,119 of record NC_134484.1, read on the forward strand.
AGGGTATAGAACATATACCATGTCCAGTCAGAGGGGGGAACAGACTTAATATTCTAAATAAAAGGGAACTATATTGGATTTTTACGCTACAGACACGTACCCCATATGGTTTAAATTCTGATTGGGACATAGGACACCTTCTTTTTGACACATAGAATTATGTTTTTTATTGTTTTTCAAATGTTGCTATTTATAGCATCTTTTTGAAGTTGTTGTTACAGTTTACAGCATTTTTCAGGATGTCAGATTATAGAGTGTGCAATAATTATGCACTTTCACTCATATCATACTATATCAATGACTGGATAGATGGATTTTACATAATTTGATAAGTTCTGATGTGATTTATATATTTTTAAAATGAATCATTGTATGGTTAGATCGATTATTAGTACTAATATCATTAATTATAAACACACTCTCTTTCAGTTTCATTTCACTTTCTTTATGTGCATTGGGTTTTATGAATTCTATATTTATGTCTCATATGATATACACTTTAAATAGTGTTTTAGTATATGAAAACTAATTTACAATTATGATTATAATGCCCAATGCAAAACCTTCGTTACTACGTTATTTATGGCCAATATCAAAGGATGTTTATTTGTTATTCTATTTGACAATTTATTCAATTGTTTTTTACAATGTTTTTCTTCATGTTATTTTAATATTTCTATTTGTCTGTTTTTTGTCTTTTGGTATTGCCCCTTTGGAGTGTTATGGTTTAATAAAGTGTTATAGTATCTTGTATTGTAGTCCGTGATGCACTTGCGTCATACGCCGTGTCACGTGACGTGATGACGTCGCGTCTATGGGCGTGTTGAGGTCTTATACTCAATTTCGGTCGGGGGAGTGGTGACTGGTGCTCGTGGGCCATTGATTTGTTCAGTGGTGAATTTGTATCCTTGCCGCGCCCCCTACGTCTTCGGGCTTTGATTCACACACAGGTGTGTGCCGCGTCCGTGCGTGATGACGCTTGACGTCTTTGTCACGTGACGTACACGGAAGTGCCGGCGATTGGCGTGGCTGGCGTGGCTGTATCTCGTTCATGCATAAATAACACTCCAGATGGGTAAGTAGTTATTCACCTTGATAAAGGACAATCAATAGTCCGAAACGCGTTGGTGTGGTTTTTGTTTTTGATCCATTAAAATAAGCTTTTTATTATGGGAACGCACCCTTGCACTTTTTTCTGGCTTGGCCAGTTTTGGACCTAGTGCTCCGTTTTTCTCCCTTTTGCTTAGTACATTCATCTACAGGCGGAGGCACAGTTAACCCGTGGAATCCTGGATACATTTGGACTTGCTGTTGATCATGGATATTCATCCCTATGTGAGTCTATTCCAGTTTACCCATATATGTTCTGGACATTGTATATCAGTTTTGTTCCATTGAAATAGATGTTCATTATACTGGTCACCGGCAGGTGTTTAATATTAATACATCCTTACTACTGTGCAGCGTGGGATTATATTTTGCCAGTACACATCTTTTGGAATCATCTGTCATATTCATTTATGGGGTTAATTCCATTTTACAAGAATTTATCAATTTTTTAGTATTGCTGTTTTCTATTGAGCACCATACAACATTTTTTTCAGTATGACTTACAAATTAAATAGGTAAAAAATAGGTCAATCCTTGATGGAGAAGAATTTAGGAGTGCTTGTAGACACACTAAACAACACTGAGGAAATCCGCTCAACCTCTGATGATGGAAGGTACTGTAGGTGCACAAGGAGAAATTATAAATCAAAGAGGAAAAAATCCCAACAATTATGGATGGAAGACAACGATCCCCCAATTGTATGCACACAAATTATATACTTACATGTGTTACAGTTATGCAATCTGTAGAAATAAACCCCAAATGAGGTGGAGGATTATACACCTATGACAAGTAGCATCTCAAGTATCTTTATAAACTGCAGTGCATGAAATGATATGGTTGAGTGAATGTATATTTAAGTATGCATGTGGATATATGTTATGTATATGCGCCCATATGTATGACATTGGGAAGGCATCTGCATAGGATTCTATACATATTTTTTCATGTTTATGGCCCCTCCCTATTCACCTACATTATATGCCTTATATATATTGGTTGCTTGGGTTTTGGTATTCGGTTAATATACAGTATATATATATATATATCTATCTATATCTATCTATCTATCTATCTATCTATCTATCTATCTATCTATCTATCTATCTATCTATCTATCTATCTATCTATCTATCTATCTATCTATGGGTGTATTTGTGCAGAGATATATGGGTACCGTTCTTTTATGTAGGGCTATTGGTCCTTTATAGGAATACACCACACCTACCTTTTTGCTGCTGCATCATTTCATTCTGATGTGACATTGTTACATTTATTGACTACCTCTACCACCTATTTTTGACTTAAGTTACTGTATGACTACAGTAGGAATATGAGGTATATATATATGTCACACGTACTATGGCGATGGCCTCATATGAGGATTTTTAGTACATTACACATTATATGTTCAAATGTTTATTATAGATGTCTATTAAAATGTTATTTTTTTTTTTTTACTTTTTAGTCCTATGTGGACATATATTAATTGTATATATGTCAGCTGATGGTTAGCCTCTGGTCAATAGACCATTTGTAGAGATATTTTGCATCTTGTGGATCAAATATTCACTTTCCTTTTTTTCCACAGTGAGTGCTTGATATAGGACCCGTTTTTTGGGTTCTTCTTGAACCTACCTTGTTAAAATGCAGTTATAAAAGAAAAGAAGTAATTCAATACACATTATGCGTCTGCAAACAGCACTTAGTACAGTATATCTGTAAGATACTCATGAGATCAGTGTAGAGAATCCGCCAGTCCAAATCATAGTTGCCATCCCCTCTCCTCCAGCTACTGTCATGATTCCTTACCACAGTACCCCTCGCCAACCTGTATGGCACACAGAGGAGTTAAGTTTTAACTGGTTAGAACTAGAACATTTAATGATGCCAACTACTGTAGGTTGTCTATAAAACCCCACCCATCCTGTTTGTTCTTTGATTGTCAAACATTCTGTCTTACAGGTCAGAAGTCACTTTATTCTTTTTCCTAGCGCTGTGTCTTTCCTTGTTCCTCTACATTCTGGCTCCTGGGCACAGAGTTATAATGACAAATGCATGGTTACAAATACATAGTTACATTAAGTGAAAAGGGTTATACAGTACATTATATACAAGACATTGCATGCACAGTTAAAGATGACATATTATATGCGTATAAAACAGTTACAGACCAGATTAAAATGTGAGACAGCATTACTTTTGACAAAAATTAGACTGGTTTTGGCAGTGAGAGTCTCCGGTAGATTGTTCCAGTTTTGGGGTGCATGTTAAGAGAAGTATGAGCGACCGGATACTTTGTTGAACCTTTGGACCATGAACAGCATTTTGGAGTCAGATCTCAGCTGCATGTGGTAGCAGTGAGGAGCTTGTTCAGATAGGCGGGTAGCTTGCCCAGAAACTATTTGAAGGAAAGATGAACTTTGCATCTAGACTCAAGTGATGACCAATCTAGTTCTTTGAGCATTTCGCAGTGATGTGTGTTGTAATTGCATTGGAGGACAAAGCGGCATATTGAGTTGTAGAGGGTGTCAAGTTTGCCATGGTGAATTTGGTGTGCCTTGCCTTATACTATGTTCCCATAGTCGATAATTGGCATCAGTATGTGCTGTGAGAAACACTTTCTGACCAGCAGACTTAAGGAGAATTTGTTCCTATATAGTACACCTGGTTTGGCATAGGCTTTGGATATCAGGGTATCAATGTGCAACCCAAATATTAAATTGGAGTCAAACCATAAGCCCAAATATTTGAAATGAGTAACAGGGGCTAGGATAGTAGTAGAGTTTGTTCTAATCTGTAGCTCCTTCATTGGAAGATTTAGCAATGTAGCCTTGGTCCCATATATAATTGTTACAGTCTTGTCTGTGTTTAGAAACAGTTTGTTTTGGGAAATCCAATTTTCATGTCTCAAAAAGTCAGATTTAAGTACGTATCCAAGGTCAGAGAGGTCAGGGCTGTGGGCATATAAGATTGTGTCATCCGCATACATGTTTATTGAGGCTCCCTTACAAGCTTTAGAATGATCATTAAGGAACACTGAGAAGAGTAGGGACCACAGAACAGAGCCTTGTGGGACACCACAGGTGACATACAAGGGGTTGGAGTTAGTGCCCGAGATAGACACATGTTGGGATCTATCTGATATGTAGGAATAAAACCAGTTTAAAACAAGTTTCCCTATTCCAGAGCACTGAAGTTTTTAGCAAGATAACATGATCAACATTATCAAAAGCCTTTGCAAAATTTAGGAATATTCCACCAGTGAGTTGTCCTAGTTCCATGCCAAACTGGATCTCATTGCAAACTTTTAGGAGGGTAGTTACCATGGCGTGTTTGGGGCGAAAGCCAGATTGGAATTGGCTAGGGAAATTTGTCTTGGTATATTAATCGGTTTATTGGGAGTGAACACCTTTTTCCATGACTTTGGATAGTATTGTGAGAAGAGAGATTGGCCTGTAGTTTGAGACAGTGTTTTTGTTCCCACTTTTGTCCCCACTTTTGGGACAACTCTGGCAGTTTTCCAGGTCTTAGGGATATGGCCTGAAGACAAAATAGACTTGATAAGGGAAGCAAGTGGTTTGGCAATGGCTAGGGCACCAAGTCGTAGGAACTTTGATTGCAGAAGGTCAGGTCCACCTTGGCTGCTTAGTTTTAATTTGAGGAACGCTTGTTTAATTTCCTCTTCAGATACTGGGACAAATTAAAAACTATGGGCAGTGTTGGGAGAACAGTCATTTGCAACTTGTAAATTTGTGATGTTTGCCATTAGAATTAGTAGTGTTTGGTGTGCTGGTTTTCAGAGTTCTCCACCAACATACAGTAGATAGTGCAAGGCTTTTGAGTAATCCAGGGTGTATGATGATATTGGGTGGGGGCCAGGAGGGAGGGGGTTGTATTGGATAGAGAGTATCATTTCAATGAGGCCACAAGAAAGAACAGAGTTGAGAGAACAAGCAGGTTCATTACCACAGAGGTAGGTAATGTTGCATGAAGCTTGTGAGCCAAGTGAATGTGTGCAGAGTAAACAGCAGAGGTGTGCCTTTTCCTTGGCAAAATGTTGTGCTGCATTTGTATTGCTAAGGTCTGTTCAAGATTTGCAGAGGGATTTGGGGGCGGGGGATGGGAGAGGCAGTCTAGCGTTGGGAGAGGCAGCAGTAAATATAATATATAGGGGGGTTAACTGTGCAGACTAACAAGCATGGGATAATAGTGTTGTCAGATAGCTCACCATTTCCTGCCTTGTGTAGAAGAATTTGACAAAAGTTCCAGCTTCTAGTCCACCTCTAGTCCATTTACTGTCTAACTACATATCCAATTAAAAGCCCCAGTTTAAAATGCAACACACTTATCTTGCTTGTCCTGTTTTTTCCAATAGCACTATTATCTCCTGTTTATTATCTAGATACCATAGCTTTTTGGTGCAGCTCTTCACATTACTGCAGACTCCATTTTATATTCACTATCTTTTTATTTTTATGTTATATTGAACTCTATCAGGTTTTATATATGTAACACATGTACCCCCACCCTCTGAGAGTTACTACTTCAGCTACAAGTGTCAGTGGTGCGGCTTACCTGTGAGGGTCCAGGAGAGCTGAGCTGTCTGCGATGGGATGGAGACCAGGACAGGCTTTTGGTGACCTCTGACGTTCTTTCAGGTGTTCAGCGCCTCCAGCTTCAGTGGACTCCAGGATTCTGGAGAAAGTCCCCACCGAAGCAATCATATGTACCCCTGCCCAACGGACTGGAAACTCAGGCAGGGGTATGTAGAACAGAAGGGGGTTTATTTAGCAGTCACTGCCGTTCTTATATATACAGCGGATGCAGGGTTCTCTGGCAATCCCAGGTCTCTGGATGGTGCTGGCTCTTCTAATGTGGAGCATTAGATGTTTCTGAGCCAGCCAGCCATGAGGGCCTGGCTGGCCTCTCTCTCCCACAGGGAGGAGACAGGCCACAGACCTCCACTCTCTTAGTAGGGTGGGAGAGCACTAACAAAATTTGGCACTGCCCCTCTGAGGAAATGAAGGGGAGGGCTCAAGGTCTGTACCCTGACCTGAGTCACCACCGCACTTCTGTCACTCAGAGAGTAGCAAGAGGGGGGTCAATTGCCCACAGGACTGCCTGTCACAGCCTAGACTGCTAAGGACTTATATGACAGGGGGAAAGAGAGGCAAGGTGAACTAACTATGTTACACTCTCCCCTGAATGGAAATTTCCATGTCCTCACTGGAACTAATTTACTGCACCATCCATCCTCTAGAACCTGCAAAATAACAACAGGTTATACATCAGAGATAGTATACATAACAATATTACTCATAGCAGAACCCCCAGTCACCCACTGATTACAGCGATTATATTATAACTAACTCTTTCATCAAGAGTATGGGGCACTACTTATAGTGTTTGGGATCATGCTTTTTAATTACACGTCCCTCAAAATCCTTAACCCATATGAAATATATCTAAGGGGCACCTGGTCGCTGATGGACTTTTACTCTGTCCATAAATCCACAGGTTCCCACTAACCATTCAGCCATGATGGAACATATACGAGATTCGGTAATAAACTCCTTAATGCTGGTCTTTGAGTTCAAATAAGCCAATGTTGCATGCTTGAGTCAATCGTGCCTATTCTCCTCTATCTCCTACATTATCGGCTCTGGTACATACGGAAAGTCATATCCGTGTGATTGGCGATACCGGTTACAGATGGCCCTATCTGCTCTGCTAAGCCTTAGTATCTTATGGCCAGTTCCCTGGCAAGGTAGCACCCAGAACTGAGGCTCAATAGGGTCCACCTCCTGGTATAGGATGGAGGGGCCCTTTGGGTATCCTAACAATCTCTCCAAGCCTTTGTTTAATGGCTTCCGCTGTTTCTTCGGAAAAGTACATGCCTTCTCCCCACCAATGATCAACTATTGGGCCATCCACTACAAAAATCTGGTCCTGTCCATACTGGTGACATAATCTTGGAACATAGGGTCCCACCATTTAAGGGGTTCCCGGGACAAAGTTCCAGATCCAGGACTAATGGGCCGGTTGGATTCCTGAGAAGATACACCGGAATTATCAGACGGTTGTGATTGGGACTTAGATAACTTCTGGAATGATCTTAAAGATCCCCTGGACCCGGATATCCTTACACATCTAGCAACTGGTATGTCTCCCTTTGAGTCCTCAGAGGGACTATCCCCCTGTCCAAAGGACCAATCCCCCACTTCAGATGATAATCCAGAAGACACAGTATCACTGTGGAAACTGGACGCACAAATGGGGTAACAGTAGGGTCAAGGTATTTTACCCTCACAGGACTAGAGGTCGTGGTGGGGTCATAGCATGGACAGAAGAGGTTAGGGCAATGTCCAGCACAGGGGTGGCATGAGGTGAGGCATGGTATGCTGGGGCCTGTGTCAGGGGCATAGCAGAGTCCATGGCCTGTCCATATGTTGCTGGTTTGCCTGCGCCCCATGGAGGTGACAATAGCTTGGTGCACCCTCTCCCATACATTGGGCCACGTTGCAGGGAGCATCTGTAGGGATATGCTCTGAGCTAACCACCATTGGAGCTAGCGGTAGCTCAGTAGGTTCCGCTGATGCCGACGACGCCATCTTGTTGATGTCATCATGGATCGCCAGTCTCGCGAGACCACCGGGAAGACACAAGCCCGGTGGCAAGGATTACGTCACTTCCGGTTGGACCGGAAGCTCATCACCCTGCAGCGCACCAGATGCGGCCTCTCCAGGCACCTCCGCCGAGTAGGCCGCCACCGTACCCCGGAAGACGAAAGGAACAGGAACCTCACCAGTGCACAGGAACAGTGATGTTACCTTCCTCGGTCACGGAGCTCATTCTGATGGATGACTCTTACCCAGAACGAGTGCGTGGGAAACAGGTAGGAGACTTTTCCTTCTCCACAGGTTCTGGACAGCTGAGCACATCTTTCACAGCAAAGGGTGGGGACACCTCCACCAGGACATGATGCCGGGGTGAGTCAGTCGCCTGGGTGATCATTCTTATGGAGCAGACCGTCTCGTGGGTCACCTGGGGACTCACACCCAACACCCCTGTGACAGTCCACTCACCGTCGGGATCCTCGATAGAAACTGGTCCCAGTCCTGGGACCGTCGGTAGCAGGGCGCATGGGCCCATGGTAGACCCACTGGTGTACAGGTCCTGTGAGGCCACATCATATGGCATGGGGGCCAGGCTGGTAGTTAACGTTGGCACAGACTACTTGGGCATCCGGGCACAATGGTTAGGGAACACAGGCCTGCATTGTCCGCAACAGAAAAGCTGATGGGAGCCACACCGGTTTGTGTGGAGGCTCTAGGCATGGGCACGCATACCCCCGATGGCACCGGACTGGCAGGCCATAGGAAGAATGTGCCACAGTGCAAGCACCGCGCATCGAGGCCGACGGTGCCTCCAGGTAGATGGCAGTGCGGGCAGAGGCATCGTAGGCAATGTAAATATGGTACTCCAAAGACTGTAGTACTATATTTCAGCATATTATGTACCTTTTCTTATATTGTACAGACACCCATATTTACAGTTGGAAAGCTCCATGGAGTTTACCGGTGAGGATGACACAGTGACTTTATACCTCACTGTAGTTCTGCAATAGGAGTATCAATCTCCAGCACCTTTATCTACTCCTGGTCTGGCACCTTCAGCTGTTCTGGCAACTGACTGCTCATGAGAGCATTATGATCAGACCAGTCTATAGTATCCCCATCAGCTGCATCATTCTGCATATCGGCAGATGAATATGCATTTGGACAACACGTGCTGCAAGTCTAGCTTCCATTACAGAGTGGTAACACACCTCCTGTGACAAAATTTATTTTATTTATTTATAAAAGATTTTACCAGGAAGTAATACATTGAGCGTTACCGCTCATTTTCAAGTATGTCCTGGGCACAGAGTTATGACAAATACATGGTTACAAAAATAAAGTTACATTAAGAGGGGCTTGGTGACACATAGTGTCTCACATCACTTTCTCTTGTGCCATGACAAAAACCCTAAAGGTCTACGTTGTCAGACTATTGAGCTAGTTGATGCTAATCCAAGAGGGGGGAGTAGGCTTCAGCAGGCTAGTATGCGTGAAGCTTACTGGATATATGAACTTAAAACCCTCTCCCCAAAAGAGATGAATATAGATTTTGAACTTAAGGCCTTTCTGTGAACTCTTTTATTAAGTCTGCCTCTATATTTATTTATTTATTTTTTAATGCTTTTTAATGATTTTATGTATTATATTTAATGTTGTTAGTGTGTTTTTGTTTGTTATTGTTTAGCATAGGCCCATCCTATGTGCTGCCTTGAGCCTGTCCAACATGGGGTTAATATAATGCAATCATCAATTAACCAATTGGAGCTCAGGACTGACGGTATATATACCATAGAGTCCAAGAGGTTAGCACATCCCTTGAAGAAGTACGCGCATGCGTACGAAACGCGTCGGGAAGTTTCGAGTGTTTTTAGAGCTTGTCCTGGTCTGTGGAGAAGTTTGCAGTTTCCTGTGGAGAAATTTGCAGTTTAACAGTTCAACAGCGGATTCGTGGTGGTATCGTGGTGCACCTGCGGAGGAATAGTAAAGGAGGAACATCTACGGTGGGACTCCAGGGGCGTGACGTCACATTCGCCCGGAAGTCCTGTCATTTGAGTTACCCACCTTCCACCTCTGTCGCGTGAGGATGCCAGCGAGAGTGCTCCGGTCGCCATCTTGGAAGCCCAGCAGCATGTTTCCAGTTTGTTGCCTGTTTTCATCCAGCATCTTGTGAGTAGGGTTGTAATTTTACCCCTCCGGATGCGTGTTTATTTTACCCTCCACACCCAGTAATAAATCAGCTTTGTCTTTATTATTAAGCCATGCTAGTGTATTTTTGTTTGTATGTCTTGTATGTCTTGTTTGTCTTGTGCTGTTAGTCTGTTCATAAGTCCCAGTGTTTGATGTACTGCACCATAATTTGTTTCTTTTTTTTTTTTTTTCACATATACTTCGTTGATGTGAGAATCCTTGATCACCAGCTATATTAGGACTCCATTTGGACTTTACACCTTATTGGTTTGGTTTTCACTTTATTATTTGTGGCGCCGGTTCACCCTTTGTTCTCTATGCTATTTAACTGACTGTACTGTCAGTTTTTTACCTGGCTGCCAGTGTTCTACACTGGCGACACACTTTATTCGAGCTTGGCTAGTCCCACGAATTCGGGTATACCCGGGTGTATTGAGGTTTGTGACTGTTTTCTGCCCGAGTGCATTGAGTTATTTTCCAAGCAGGGATTGAAGCATTTTATTCCCTCTGGCTGCAATACTGCACAGTATATATATATAAACTGCATTACAATTCATGAATTTATGCCATCTGGTAGACACGCGAAGCATTGCAGCCTATTAAATCCTAATCATTATCATTTAACAGATCAGCCGCCCATCAGCCAGGCATGAACCCAGGCTGGGAAGGCAAATGCAACGGGGCTTGTCAGAGGTCAGGAGTGGCGCATTCCAGGTATCTGCCAGGTACATACCGGGTATTTGCTCGAATAAAGTGTGTCGGTGCAGTACACCATTTAAGTGTTTTTATTTATATATTTAGCGCTGTTTCACACCATCCTTTTTTCTGTGATTGTTTTGTTTTGTACATTCTGGTGTTAGCTGCTGTTTATATATTTTATTAATTTTATGCCAAGTGATATCATGAGTTCTCTATTCTTGAGATCTCGTAGAAATGTCAATGTTGATCATATTTTTAGTGATCCGAGTTCAGTCCAATTTATTGAAAATGTGACTGAAGATTTTCATCCAATACTTGCTCAGTTGGAGAAGACACTCATGCTAGAAAGCAAACAATGGTGGGAGGCTACTACACTGAGAAAGTATTTGGAAAATCATCTTATCCCAAGGGGTCTTAGGGTTCGGAAAAAACCTACCGCGGATGCACACAATGAAATTTTCATGAAAGAGTGGAATGAAATATTAGATCAGTGTTCATTCGCTCTCATGAAATTATTGGTGCACCAGCGAAGAAAAACCCTAGCTGAGTTGGATGATCACATTTTAGACATGAAAATTCAGCTTGATCCATACAAGGATAATAATGAGCTGCTTGCTTTAGAACCGACAATTAAAAAAAGGTTGGATCAGGCAGAACTTGAGATAGTCCAAATTAAACAACAAAAGTTCTTTAGGGACAAGCAGGACTATGATACAGGTTGTCAAAGAGACTGGGCAAAGAAATCCAAAGAGATTAATGCCACTAAGGTAGAAAACAAGAAACCAAATCCAATGATAGGATTTAAAGAACCTAAGGCCAACAGGAGCAAATTTATACATAAGGAATCAAAGAATGGCCCAAAGAGACCTACTACTAATGTACTAGTTCCTATACCATTTATACCTATCAAACCCCCTTTGCATGACAAAAATCTATACTTGCAACAAAAAAGAGCTAAGGAACGGTATGATGCACTCGCATTACCTCAGTCAATGCCTATTCCGGTCAGCAATAGATACACACTGCTGTCCGACATAGGATCTGAGAGTGATGCAGAGGGCATCTCCTACAGTATACACCTCTCCCCACACTGGCCACTAAATCCAACTTTTCTTTTTTAGAATGGAGGAAGGAAAGAGAACACATTTTCCCAGAGGTGGAAATTGTCAAACAACCATCAGAAATCCAACCTCCTATAAACTACAAAAAAAGAAAGACAGGGCCTGAGGGAGAAGAGGAGGTACTAGTAGAAATCGGATAAAGGCCAAGGTGGAATATCCGAATATCTTCAATATCAGTCAGTACCATCTTACTGATATTGAGGAAAAGGTACTCAATAAAGGTCTTAAATTTGCCCCTGTTTGTGGACCAAACAGTTTTAATTTATTTATAGATGTCCACAAATTTGCCCGCAAACTCGCTCTGAAAAAATATTTTGCAAGGGATGCAATATCCAACCAAACAAATCCAATTAGAGAGGTACGCAGCACTACTGACCTTCAAGAAAGGATCTTTAAGAAAGCATCTACTTTTTATCCCAAGTTTGCCCAAGGGCATCTGGTGAGCTCCTTTGTTGAGATGGTCAGTACAGATTTAGAGAATTCATGTAGAACCTATAAAATTAAAAAGGACAATTTTAACATTCAGGATAAAGAGGCAGTCCAAGCTTTAGAGAAGAATGACTCCATTGTCATCAAATCGGCTGATAAGGGTGGGGGTATTGTGGTGATGGATAAAGAATATTATTTAGAGGAGTCCATGAAATTATTGGGCGATAAGACCACATACCTCCCCCTTATCAGTGACCCTTTGGTTCAATTCAAGGCCGAACTTGGAGAATTGCTGACCTCTGGCGTAGACAGTGGGGCGATATGTGAAGATGAGTTACATATATTACAAATTTTGAAAGATCTCAAATGGCAGCATGGTTACATACTTGCTACAGCTGATGTAACATCGTTATATACTGTTATTGATCATCATCAAGGCTGCCAAGCCGTGTCTCGCAAACTGGAGAGTTCTAGCGGTCATTCACTTATTAAAAGGAATTTTTTGATTGACAGTATTTGTTTTATTTTGTCACACAACTATTTCAATTTTAATTCACAGTATTACATACAGAAATGTGGTACCGCTATGGGCACGAGGTTTGCTCCTAGTTATGCCAACTTATTTATGGACAGTTGGGAGGAGGAGTTTATTTGGAACAACTGTCCTCTAGGAGCAAACCTGGTGCTCTGGCGGTGCTACATTGACTATGTGTTTTTTGTTTGGTCAGGCACCCAGGATTCACTTGATGATTTTTGCACATATCTTAATCACAATCACCTTAATCTTAAATTCACTTGTAGTTTTAGTACTGAACACATCGACTTTTTGGACCTTCACATATATGTCAAAAATGACACACTGCAAACTAAGACCTTTTTTAAGCCTGTGCAGGCTAATACTTATGTGCGCGCAGATAGTCAGCATAATCCACAGTGGCTGCGTAATATCCCAAAGGGCCAACTGGTACGTCTCAAACGTAACTGTTCCGAAGAAGAGACCTTTAGGATACAAGCGGAAGATTTAAAACAAAAATTTATCAGTAGAAAATATTCAGAGTCTGATTTAAATGAGGCTTTTAATCAGGTCAATAAGATACATAGGGACACTTTACTTCAATATAACGTTAAAAAAAGGACACACTAGAAAGGTGTAATAATCAGGTTGCGTTCATCACTCAATACAATGAGATGGCGCCAAAAATAAAACAAATTATAAACAAATATTGGCCAATCTTGTTACAAGATGAAGTGTTAGTGGATATTCTCCCAAAAAAACCTAACATTATATTTTCAAAGGCCAATAACCTCAAATCAAAGTTAGCTCCTAGCTGTCCAGTGAAACAACAAAAGCAGAGACAAGGAGGGAGCTTAATAGGTTTTTTCACCTATGCTAAGTGTGTAGCATGCTCCTATAGTAAGAATGCCAGACAGTTTACATCTAACGTCACTAATAGGAGCTACTCCATACAAAAATTTATTAACTGCCATTCAATGTATGTTATATACTTATTGCAATGCCCTTGTGGCTTACAGTATGTAGGCAGAACAGGGAGAACGTTCCAAAGACGTATTTATGAGCATATTTACAATATTAAGAGGGGCTTGGTGACACATAGTGTCTCACATCACTTTCTCTTGTGCCATAACAAAAACCCTAAAGATCTACGTTGTCAGGCTATTGAGCTAGTTGATGCTAATCCAAGAGGGGGGAGTAGGCTTCAGCAGGCTAGTATGCGTGAAGCTTACTGGATATATGAACTTAAAACCCTCTCCCCAAAAGTGATGAATATAGATTTTGAACTTAAGGCCTTTCTGTGAACTCTTTTATTAAGTCTGCCTCTATATTTATTTATTTATTTTTTAATGCTTTTTAATGATTTTATGTATTATGTTTAATGTTGTTAGTGTGTTTTTTGTTTGTTATTGTTTAGCATAGGCCCATCCTATCTGCTGCCTTGAGCCTGTCCAACATGGGGTTAATATAATGCAATCATCAATTAACCAATTGGAGCTCAGGACTGACGGTATATATACCATAGAGTCCAAGAGGTTAGCACATCCCTTGAAGAAGTACGCGCATGCGTACGAAACGCGTCGGGAAGTTTCGAGTGTTTTTAGAGCTTGTCCTGGTCTGTGGAGAAGTTTGCAGTTTCCTGTGGAGAAATTTGCAGTTTAACAGTTCAACAGTGGATTCGTGGTGGTATCGTGGTGCACCTGCGGAGGAATAGTAAAGGAGGAACATCTACGGTGGGACTCCAGGGGCATGACGTCACATCCGCCCGGAAGTCCTGTCATTTGAGTTACCCACCTTCCACCTCTGTCGTGTGAGGACGCCAGCGAGAGTGCTCCGGGCCCCATCTTGGAAGCCCAGCAGCATGTTTCCAGTTTGTTGCCTGTTTTCATCCAGCATCTTGTGAGTAGGGTGGTAATTTTACCCCTCCGGATGCGTGTTTATTTTACCCTCCACACCCAGTTATAAATCAGCTTTGTCTTTATTATTAGGCCGTGCTAGTGTATTTTTGTTTGTATGTCTTGTATGTCTTGTTTGTCTTGTGCTGTTAGTCTGTTCATAAGTCCCAGTGTTTGATGTACTGCACCATAATTTGTTTCTTTTTTTTTTCACATATACTTCGTTGATGTGAGAATCTTTGATCACCAGCTATATTAGGACTCCATTTGGACTTTACACCTTATTGGTTTGGTTTTCACTTTATTATTTGTGGCGCCGGTTCACCCTTTGTTCTCTATTAAGTTAACATGGTTATACATTATATACAAGACATAGCATGCACAGTTAGAGATAATATATATTATAGGTGTATGTAACAGTTACAGACCAGATTAAAATGTGAGACAGCTTTACTTTTGAAAGAATTTAGACTGGTGGTCCCTGTGAGAGTCTCTGGTAGATTGTTCCAGTTGTGGGACAATCACATACTGTAGCATCAATGTGACAAATAGTTTGGCCCTACTTACTGGTGCAGTAAAGGCATAACTTGGGAAGTGCAGCAAGCTACTGAGGGCTTGCGTGCACATTCTATTGTGACTATGCAGCTGCATGTAGCAAATTGTCGGCTTGTTCAGGAGTTTCACTAGTAATGTCAATGCCTCCTCCATCTACTTCCTCTAGTCTACCTCGTGAACAAGAAGTCAAAGCTCAATTAGCACATGGAACACAACGTAGAAGGGGAGCTCATGAGTCTCTCCTTTCTGCTGCCAAGAAGAGGAAGAGATAAGTCTACAGTAATTTAGTGCCATTTTATCAGCAAAGGTCAATGTTATTTTTTTTCCTGTTCATTTTCCCACACAGTGATTGAACTGTGTTCAACTTGTAATCGTATTGTACACATACTTTTCGTAAGTAAACAGTACGTATCTGCGATATCCTTTTAACTCTGACAAACATATCCTACATTCACACAATAACATAGCAGTTTATAACATGAACAAACTTTTCAGATGCATCTCTTTGTGTTTCTGACTTTTATATTATTCATAGTTCATATATTAGTCAAAGTCAATAGTTATGTTATTCATACAGTGGTGGCCGCCTTTAGCCTCCTGCGGCCTTTTCCTCGCGATTTTAAAAATCGCGGGCAAATCGCGGGCTGATGGGGGCCGTTTTGGGCACCTGCAAGCATTTTTATTGTTTAGCGCTAAGCGCTTTCATTGTCTAGCGCTATTAGCGCTATCAGCTGAGTGCTACAGTATACCTAAACAATGTATTAAAGTACCACTTTATTCTTGCCTTTGCTATTACATGTAATTCACAGAAATAATGCTATGATTATCATGGTTTGGCTTTGTTTAATGGCTATATTTGGTGTGACCCATTTATCATAACATTATTTTCCTGCCCTAAAATTAACAGAGGTTTGTGAATCTGCAATGTTAGGCTAACAGTTCATTAGCATTTGATTTGTGTACGAGCAAGCCGAATTTCTGGAAAAAGTTATCAATACGATATTTTACTGGTGAACTCATTGTTATCGTTATGTTAATCTCCTTAGTGAATAGGCGATAAGAGTATCGTTCTGATAATTATGAGCAGCGTTGGGATAAATAGCATAACGGAGCATTGTGGATGTGTCCCATAATGAGCTGTATCAAACTCTGCATCTTTGAGCAAGTCTTCAAATATTCCACCAAATGTAAGTAATCATTAATCTCACGTCTAAAAATCTGCACTACTGTATATAAAGAAAAACTGTTCCTTATGTAACAGTGTTTCCCCTGGGCCCTCCTAATCCTGACCCATATGTAAGAAATCCCCCAATTAAATGTCCGTATATGCAGCGCCTCCACCCCATCAGGATCTCAGCGGCCGCAGGGGGATGTATCTGATGGGGACCTCCTCTGTGGTACCTCCTTCTGCAGAATGACTCCACACTCACACATTAGTATGTAGTGAACAAGGGCATCTTTATTTGCATCTCTCCAGGCAGACTGCCCCTCATCGCGGTCGTGCTAGCCACTCATTCTGTTGGAGTACATTCATCTCAGAAGGTTCCTCCTCTCTCAATAGAGTTGGTTCACCTCTCCCCTAAGGGAAATCACCATGTGTGTCAGGTCCCTGAACACAGTGTGTAGTCAGCTAACACCAGAATCTGACAGCCTTGAACTTGAACCCTTGATTAACAACAACCCTAACTTTTGGCAATGGACACAGAGCATGTTGTCACTTCCCTTGTTACATATGACACCTCACCAGGTTGTGAGGGCAAACCTCCATGATTGTTGCTGGCAACCCTGCATACTTACCAGGCTTACTGCCAGCATGAGAAAGAGCTGTACTGCACCGACACACTTTATTCGAGCAAATACCCAGTATGTACCTGGCAGATACCTGGAATGCGCCGCTCCTCACCTCTGACAAGCCCCGTTGCATTTGCCTTCCCAGCCTGGGTTCATGCCTGGCTGACGGGCGGCTGATCTGTTAAATGATAATGATTAGGATTTAATAGGCTGCAATGCTTCGCGTGTCTACCAGATGGCATAAATTCATGAATTGTAATGCAGTATATATATATATACTGTGCAGTATTGCAGCCAGCGGGAATAAAATGCTTCAATCCCTGCTTGGAAAATAACCCAATGCACTCGGGCAGAAAACAGTCACAAACCTCAATACACCCGGGTATACCCGAATTCGTGGGACTAGCCGAGCTCGAATAAAGTGTGTCGCCAGTGTATACCATTTTTATACATGGCTACATACTTCCCCTGGTGAAACCCAACGGCCCGGCTGGGATCTAAATTTGTGGAACATTATTCCAGGTAGCACTGCAACACATAACTGAACAACATAGTATAAAAATACATTATTTCACACTAAATCATTTCTTCACACAGTAAACATAATTGCACACAGTGCATGCTGACCTGCAGACTGCACTGCTCCTAAGGAGAATTACACTACACTAATAATAGTGCCTAGGGTCTGGCTTCTGTACCTCCCTACCATTTACATCCTTGACAGTCACGCTGTATGCTCTAGGCGGCCCATTTTCTGGCCTGTACTCCATCCGGTGCATGCAAATGTTGCGCCCAACACTCCACACTTTCATAAGGTGTGCGATTCGCTCTTCCATTTTAAACCCAGCATACCCACCTGAATTACTCATTATATATTCCTCCACTGTCTCCCTCAGCCACGTATCCCTATTATCTTCCACCTCCTGCATTAAGGGTTCTGGCATGTACGGGTACTCTAGGCCATGGGATTTCTTGTATTTGGTGACAATGGCTCTTTCAGCCCTGCTGGTGCGAATTAGCTTTTTGTTGCTTGCCCTGCCTGGCAGTACCCATGATAATGGCTCATCCGGATCAACTAGGTCCCTAAATGTGGATGACCCTCGGGGAGTAACTACCCCTGTGTGTATGTCATACCACCGTAGTCGGAGCTCTTCTAAGCGCTCCTCAGAGAACTCTCCTACTTCCCACCAGTAGTCCACGATTCCATCCCTCCTCAATATGAACCGTGTACGGTCCATCCAGGCCTCATACCCCTTAAACATGGGCGCCCACCACCTGGTCTCCTTCTCCTTTACTCTCTCTATGGTAGCTACAGTATCCTCGCCGTCTTCCGGTTCTCCCCTGAAGAGATTCCGGATATCCCGGTGGACCTGGAATTTGACCCTAAGCGCTTAGGCCTACATTTCACATTCATAGTACTGTTACTATCGCTAGTACATGACGATACTTTGTGCATAGACAATTCCCTCCCCGATCCCTCATCGGAGGTAAAACAATCGCCCCAGTCCAGATTTTCCCCAGTCCGTTCATCTGATGTATCCTGTGACTCCCCAGATAACCCATGGCTCGACTGGGACCCAGATGAGGTGACAGGGGCAGGGGTTTTAACTAAGGTCGGGGGCTGGGCATAGGGAAAGCCATAGGCCGATGCAGCACAACGACCCGCAGCTTCTCGCTACCTCGACCGGTACCATTGTGAAGGATAAAATATGGAGATCATATCTCTATGCTTTATAGAAACCACTCGTCTCCATCTTATATCTGTATGCTGTGCTTTTTTACTAATACTGTTTTCTATCCGAGGTGACTTTGAAATTCCGCTTGCACAGACTCTCACCCACGCGATAAGGAAGTAGCAAAGTGACCTAAAGCCGACTGATTACAGAGAAAACGAAACATAACTTCAGAAAGCAAGGACACGCGGCATTCCTGTGAAACTTGCATCAGCCGACAAGACCCCCGCCCCCATCGTGCCTTTTTTCTACTAACTAATGTAATAATTGGATAAGCTTTGCCGCATAATAGGTGTGGCATTGAATGATTGGCTAGTGTTAGCCTACTTTGATATAAATAGATTGTAATACAAAAACTCGGCAGTCTTGTCTTGACTACTTGTCTGAGGAAACTGATACGTGACTGTGTCATTATTGGGATCCGGGGTGCGCACCCAGACTCTAAGTTACATAATTTGGAGCCCACATCTGAGCAGTAGAGACCCTCGATTGAAGGGACCTTAACAGTTGGCGTAGTCGGCAGGATCCTTGTGAAGGGACATCGGAACAATCCTGAACCCATCTCCATCCAAGGAGGACGTCCCCTGTCCAGACTGATCTGGGGGTCTGATCAACCTCTAAGGACAAGGTAAGATATATTCAGAATATATTTTCACCGAACTCCTGTCAGTCTGTTCAGGTTGGCGATCTCTTGGTTGACGGTAACAGTATTGTTAATCTATACAAGACCATAGAGTCCGGTGGTTCCCGCCAAGGATTTATATAGTTTGTAAGGTCTTGTGACTGCCAGATGTGTGGTTTATGTTCATATGTCATAAGGGTTACGGAATAACTATAAAATAAGGGGAAGAGTCTAGTGATATCTATTGTTAGATAATCGGAGGACCGTCCATACAGGTGACGGTCCGGGGACTGCCTGCGCGCCTCCCCGTCTAGGTCAATTTATCACTGAGACTCAAGAATCCCGAGTGTGTAAGGATATCTATTGATAGATAATAGGAGGATCGTCCATACAGGTGACGGTCCGGGGACTGCCTGCGCGCCTCCCCGTCTAGGTCGATTTATCGCTGAAGCTCAAGAGTCCAGGTACCGCTGGTAATTGGCGCACATGTCCGAGGTTGTTTTTAAAATAGACAATGTTCTCGCAGTTTTTAAAGAAGGATTTGCCTTCTGGTGCAAGGGATTCCGTAACTCTTGTGACAGAACGGGAGGGAAAGAAGTATACCAAGAAATGTAAATTGTTGTTCAAATTATTGGATTTACCCCCTACGGGAAGGTTGCAACCAAAAATGTTGAAAGATAGAATCCAGGCATGTAAAGGAAGGTTGAAAGATGGAGGTTTGTGGGAGAATGCGGAGAAATTTTTGAGTGTGGTCCACAGAGGCAAATGCTGCAGGGAGTAATAGGAGCAGAGTGTAATGACCTCTGTCTGGGGCAGCATATAGGTCATCAGTTATTTTAGTTAGAATTGTCTCCGTGGAGGGAGGAGTGCAGAAGTCAGATTGTAGAGGGTTAAGGAGAGAATGGGTGTTGAGAAAATGGAGCAAGCAAGAGAATACAAGACAAGTTAGTAGTTAGAAAGACAGGTCAGGTCAAGCTTGCTATTTTTGAGTCATGGTATAACTATTATATGTTTGAAGGAGAATGGAAATGTAGCAGATTAGAGGGAGAAGAGGAGATCAACAGTGATGGTGACACTCTTCTGATACAGTGGAAAAAGAGTCAAGGAAAGCAGGAAGAGAATAGGAAGCAAAGTAGGGAAGGAGGAAACAGAGGGAATATTCTGGTGTATGGATTCAACTTCTTTCTTAAAATAGTCAGAAAAGTCCTGAGGTGAGATGAAGGAAGAGTTAGTGAGGGTTAGACTTGTGAGTGTTGACTAATGGAGAGAAATAGGTGTGTGTAGCTTGAGAAAGGACAGAATTGCAACAAGATAGCATAAATTTGTAGTGAATGAAGTCAGTGAAACTATGAAAGTTCAAAACAGAAAGCATTAAAAAGAACTGAGTGTAGGGAAATAGCATGAGCGTGTGGCGTTATTTGTGTGTTAAGAAGTTATATGAACCTCAGCTATATAAAAGCCTGTTGGTTAATTTTTGAAAGGTCATAAAAAATGTAGTTCTTAGGGCTCTGGATAAAGCTCCATGTATTTAAACTTTAAGCAAAAGTTCCAATCCAATAATTATTATTTTTCAGGAAGAAGCTGTGGTGTACCTTTATCTTATCTTTTCAGGGTCAATTGGCGAAACGCCCAGAAACAAGATGGCTCTTTGCCCGGAAACAAGTCTTATAGAAAATATTTTTCCTTTAGTCAGATGAATATGCAGAGTGTCTTTAGAATTATAAAGCTGACCGTGTGCTCAGCACTGTGCAAAGAGATTATATAAAGCAAGACATTAGTTTGAAGTCTTATACAAAATCATTTGTCTATTAACTGAATGTGATGTATGTTATAACGAAATAACCATTTATTTTTTCCAAAGGTGTCCGTAAGCAGTGGTTATTGTAAAAATTGCTGTGTAATCTAGAATGGGTTTGCCAGAAAGGGGTGAATTTGGGAGTCACCTCTCATTTGTGGGTGTGTCTTGTGTATAGGGTTAAATACAGGGGATACATAGTTGCAAAAGCAGTTACATAAGTGAATAAGGTATGCATTATATACTAGGCATTTCAATTTTTTAACAGAATAGTTACAGTGGAGTGTTTGGGGTAAAAGCCAGATAGGGAGTGGCTAGGGAAATTTGTAGGGGTAAAATAATTGCTTAAATTGGGAGGGAATATTTTTCCATAACAGTAGATAGTATTGGGAAAAGGGATATTGGCCTGTAGTTTGAGACAGTGTTTTTTGTCCCCACTTTTGAAGATTGGGACAAACTCTGGTAGTTTCCCAGGTCTTAGGGATATGGCCTGCAGACAGGATAGAATTAATTATGGAAACAAGTGGTTAGCAAGGGATGAGGCCCTAAAGTTTCAGGAACTTAGATTGTATCAAAGTCAGGTTCACATTGGCTACTTAGTTTTAATTTGAGGAATGAATTAGGAACATTAATAGGGAATACCTCTGTCTATATGTGGATGCTAAGACAGGAGTAAACACATTGATACAAGAATTGATTCCTAGGTATAAATTATCTCCCTATGAGACACATATGGGATGACTTATGACTATCAGCAGTCCAAAGGAACGAATTAAGGACCATGTTATTGGTAATAAAACAGTAAGTTGTATGCAACTAATACATTTTTTGAGTCTCTCTAGGCAACGTTGAAAGTGCACCTACTCGAGATGGGGTTAATAGTCACATATTTCCTGCGCAAGCATGCTTTTCATCTCAGGTGAAAAGGCCTAAAGTAATCACCAATACAGCAGTCAAAGTAGCAGAGTCATTTTCCTGGACCCAAAGTACAGTAAAGCTCGTTCCAGCTCCACCAAACGTTCCAGCGCCACCAGAGACCAAAGTCACCTAAAGCACAGCCGCATCAAGTTAACGTCTTGCCGAGTCAAAACTCTAACCGTTAACCAACGAGGAAAATAAGACACCAGGCTAAGGCCAGGTTTTATCAGAACATTTCATTTTTTCAGAGACTCAATATTTTTATTCTTTAGAGTGTGTTAAGTTAGAAATTTAAGGTGTATGTAGAATTGAGCCTTGATGGGAGGATTGGTTTCCTGGAAGCGTGGCTTGTGAAAGCTCTTGTATGTGTTTTGGCAGTACTCTTCACTCTCTATGTATGTGTCATGTGCAGCAAAACTTTGATCCAGAAGTGTGTTGCACCTCCACCGAAAGGAGGGGGTCACCCAGGGGCGTGTGTCAGCCACAAGGAAAGGATCATAAGTCAGCCATGTTGACCATCGCAGACATCGTCTGTTCTGATATTCTGAGTGATTGATGTATACAATGCGTGCAGGGTGAGGATCATGCATTAGCTTCCACAGATACCAAACCCCCTCAATTCTCAGTAATAGAATGTTGTGATGATTCTGAAAATCCAAGAACAGGTTCAGATCAGGCTTATGGCCTTACAAAACAGAATTGCTTTAGACTATGTTTTAGCTTCCAAAACGAGGGGTATGTGTTTGATTAAAGACAATGTTGTGTTTTTATTCCAGATCAGTGTAGCAATGTGCAGCATGAACTTGATTAAATACAAGAGATTCAAAAGAGGTTTACAAAGGGAAGTAACAGATTATCACCCTTGGGGTTAGGTGAATGGCTTAAATCACTTGGAGCAAATTTTTTTTTAATGTTTTTGATGTGTTTGGGAGTGTTACTTGTTGTCATATATGTGGGTGTCCCATGTTGCAAAGGTATGATCCACAGGTGTGCGACCCCCTCCCCCAATCGGATGCCACTCTTTACAGATGCCAGAAAACAGCAGTACCGTGAAGAAAGAAGATGCCGACCACAGTTATTCAATTAATCAAAAGACATATTGGCCGCAGCGCCTTACGAGACTATGACAGTGAAGGGCACGCGCCCTTGTCCTCTGAGTTATCCCTGGACTATCATCATGAACTTTATTCTCAAAAGCTATGTTTTAAGAATAAAAAGGAGGGAGTGACAAAGTGAGAATATGACGTAAGGGGGGGGGGGTCTGACATAACAGCACTGGGATCTAAGCAACCATTTTGAGTCAGCATCCATCTTAGGTGCCTGATATTGTCTATTGTCTGTATGAAAGTTGGAATGAATGTTAGTTTAAAATACATTTTTTCTTCTGAAGTTCCAATTGATTTTGAGCGGTTCAGCTAAGCCAAAAACCTTGAGAAATAGAGCAATGTGCCAATGTTATGAAAATATGCCGTTACAAAAACGAGAGAACATAAGACCAGTCCACTATAGTACTCTGGAGTGACAGGGGTGACCAATCAAGTTCCCAGACCCTAGTTTGTTTGTCGGTAGGGAAGGGACTCCTTGTGTATGTTCTGTAGGTCTTCGAGTTTAGCGAGCAAGCAGTTGTCGGGGATGAGAGAAGCTCATGAATAGCCGACCAACACCCTCAGGTAGTTTTTCTAAGGTTAAGATTAGTCATAGGGAAAGTATATCCTTTTTGGTTTAGTTTTTTAATACTTTTATAAGATTATGTTTGTCTCGTGGTTTCTAGGGGGGACTGTGAAGGATAAAATATGGAGATCATATCTCTATGCTTTATAGAAACCACTCGTCTCCATCTTATATCTGTTTGCTGTGCTTTTTTACTAATACTGTTTTCTATCCGAGGTGACTGTGAAATTCCGCTTGCACAGACTCTCACCCACGCGATAAGGAAGTAGCAAAGTGACCTAAAGCCGACTGATTACAGAGAAAACGAAACATAACTTCAGAAAGCAAGGACACGCGGCATTCCTGTGAAACTTGCATCAGCCGACAAGACCCCCGCCCCCATCGTGCCTTTTTTCTACTAACTAATGTAATAATTGGATAAGCTTTGCCGCATAATAGGTGTGGCATTGAATGATTGGCTAGTGTTAGCCTACTTTGATATAAATAGATTGTAATACAAAAACTCGGCAGTCTTGTCTTGACTACTTGTCTGAGGAAACTGATACGTGACTGTGTCATTATTGGGATCCGGGGTGCGCACCCAGACTCTAAGTTACATAATTTGGAGCCCACATCTGAGCAGTAGAGACCCTCGATTGAAGGGACCTTAACACCATCGGGTTGGGATTCCGGCTCACCCGTCTACTGGTTCCCAGGCTTCCGCAGGGCCTGCCAGCTCTTGCTCTTGGCTGCTCCAGGTAATCGACCACTGCACAGCAGTCGCAAGGACGCGGCCATCTTCCATCTGTTCCGCAGTGTCCGCCGGAAGTGAGGTCATCGATCTCGCGGGACTCACCGCCGCCATCTTGGGTTGGGCTCCCCACCGGAACCTCTTCCTCCACAATGACATCCGCCACCGGAAGTGAAGTTCTGCTCTCCGCTCTGCCTGGGCCTGGGCTAGGCCTTCCGCCGCCGTCGCCACCACCGGCGCATGTGGAGGGCAAGGATGTGTCTCACCGCTCCGTCGGCTCGTGATGGGGTCTTTTCCGCCTTCCGCGCTGGAAGTCACCACGGCCGTGGGACTCCTCCGCTTCGGTTGTCTCCGCACAGGCGATCTCGGTGCCTCGAGACTCAGCTCCACTGCTTGGCAGGTAAGGCCTGGTTCTTTATCAGCGCCGCTCTAGTGGTCCGCCGGTAGGCGCATCACCACCGATGTCGGGCTGGGTTGTTCTTCGTCCGAAGATGCAGACTCCGACTCGGGGAGCGGCAGTCCCGTAGGGGACCGGCGGTGAATTTCCAGGTTCTCACCGCGGTTGCAGGCCCCTGGCTCCTAAGACTCCGTCGCTATCATCAACAGCGATCCCCTTTCTCCGGGATCCGCTGGCTCTTCCTTGACTTTGAGCGAGGCTTCAGCCATCAGCTTAGCTGTTTCCGCTCCCGCCTCCACGGTATACCCCGGCACAAAGGGCTGCATGGCCCACAGATAATGGAATCCACATTGGGGACACCTTGCTACGGTGCTAGCTTCTCCACCGGGCAACCAGCACTGCATACATAGGCACTGTATAGTCTCGGTGTCATCCGCCTTGATCACCAGGAAGCCTCCTGGCAACGAGTAGGGGTGAGCTGAGATGTCCAACTCTTTTCCTATGTACTGGTTACAGGGAGACACTTTGCACTGCGGTCTCTCTCTTTCGCCAGCTCCTCGCAACTGAAGAGCAGGGGTCGTTTCCTTAACTCCTCCCTCAGCTAGCTCCATTCTCATTTGACAAACACAGAGGTCCCTCCCCCTGGTGGATATTAGGGGAGGGTCCCACAGGTTCACTGTGTGACCAACCACTATCTCTGAGCCTGTTACATTCCAGGAGGGCGCGGCCACAGCTTTCGCGCCATACCCCACAGCAGGGTGGGGTTCTCTTTATGGCGCCAATCCCGGCCAAATTTCTGCAACTTTAGCATTTGCAGAATTCTCTGCACTCACGCGGTCTCCCAGGGAAGTGGGAACCGTCCATTCACAATAGCAACTGGGGTAGATCTTTGTATAGGGATCACAGTTTGGCAATCAGGTTCTCCATCCGAACCACACATAATCACAATGTCCTCAACACTGTCCTCCGGGGTAGCACCCCGAGATCCTAGGCAGGACAAAAATGGCACGGCCACAGCCTTGGCGCCACTCCATAGCATGCCTGTCAAAGTTATTTTGGTCGCCCGCTCCTCCGTGGCATACACACCACGTGCGCTCTTTCCATCAGCCGCGATCCGCCATCTTGGACTTTCCGCAACGCGCGGAGCTTCTCTACTTGTGGTCCCCATCTTCACACTGTAATTTCTCTTATCACACATGGTGGTCCTCTCTGCGGGGCAGCTGCCATTTCGATGCAATAAAGAATGCTATGATGCACCACCTACATGTATCTAATGTACGTCTGACTCATGTTGCACTACCTCAGGCTGGGCTCACTCTCTCTGTGTATGCTATGTCCACCTTCCTCCAGTCTGTGCTCTGCGGTAAGTGTCCTGGCTCCTGGCTAGAGTACTCTGGCTTCTCCCATGCAGTACTAGGCGTCTACCTACTGTTGGCCACCACTAGCACAGACACTCTCCAGAATTCCTGACCCTTGTTAACCAGGCTATCCCTTCAGGCATCCTACCACTAGCTGCCTCAAGGTGACTAGGACAGCAATAGCCCTGGCTCCAGGCCCACTGTACTCCGCTTCAGGATTCTAGGTTGTGCTTTGCGAGCTGACAAATTCTATCACACTCCTGACTACCCCTAGGCTCCGTGCCACATCCCACAGCACTGAATGGCAGCATACACTCTCCCTGTTTCCTAGTGTGCCCAGCAAAAGCCTGTCCTGTTGATAGGTATCTCAGCAGAGCCTCCAAATGTAACGGTGTTTCCCCTGGGCCTTCCTAATCCTTACCCATATGTATTAAATCCCCCAATTACATATCCGTGTATGTTGTGGGTCACCTGCTGGCTTACAGGACTCCTGAGTCTCCCGCTGAGTTGGTATGGGGATATCAGCATGACAGGCGTCTGAGGTAGTGTGCTCTGAGTCCTACTCACATACGATGCAGTGCCTCCACCCCATCAGGATCTCTGCGGCCGCAGGGGGATGTATCTGATGGGGACCTCCTCTGTGGTACCTCCTTCCGCAGAATGACTCCACACTCACACAGAAGGGATGTAGTGAACAAGGGCATCTTTATTTGCATCTCTCCAGGCAGACTGCCCCTCATCACGGTCGTGCTAGCTGCTCATTCTGTTGGAGTACATTCCTCTCAGAAGGTTCCTCCTCTCTCAATAGAGTTGGTTCACCTCTCCCCTAAGGGAGATCACCATCTGTCAGGTCCCTGAACACAGTGTGTAGTCAGCTAACACCAGAATCTGACAGCCTTGAACTTGAACCCTTGATTAACAACAACCCTAACTTTTGGCAGTTCTGTGTCTTATATAGACTCAGAAACAGACAGCCCACTGTGTCACTAACAGTGGACAAAGAGCATGTTGTCACTTCCCTTGTTACATATGACACCTCACCAGGTTGTGAGGGCATACCTCCGTGATTGTTGCTGGATACCCTGCATACTTACCAGGCTTACTGCCAGCATGAGAAAGAGCTGTATACCATTTTTATACATGGCTACACTTACATCTCACGCAGCTGTTCACATAAAAATGATGCAGCATGTAAAAACATACCCATCAGCTTGAGGAGAGCATACAGTAGAGGCAACTCTTATTCGAACAAAAACCGGTGGCAATTCCCCAAAAAACCCAGGAAACACCCAGGTACATGCTGGGTACATGCCTTAAACTTTCCTGAAACTAGCCCCAGCATTTCTGCATTGATTAATGGCCTATCAGATTAACAGTGGGGGTCCCTGGCAGTCCCATTCAAACTGAATGGGACTGGCAGGGATCCCTGCTGTGTTAATCCTATGGGTCGTTAGTCAATGCAGAAATGCCTTAAACGTGCCTCAAACTAGCCCAGAACATACCCAGCACATACCCAGCACATACCCAGAATGTAACCCGGCTAGTTTACGGCAAATGGTAGAATAAACGTTGCCTCTACTGTAGCTAGTCTCATTGCCACCAAAGTATTTCACTCTATAGGCATTTCTGGCTTCCTACCATATATTAAAGGTATTCTGTACTGACTGGTGTGACGTAAGATAATGAAAATGTAGCTTACCATCCATTTGGTATATATTTAATGAAATGTGTACTGTTCTTCATTTGAGTTATAATAGCATTGTTCTCTTTTAGACCGTTAGTATAGTAAATGGGAATATAAATGGGTAATGCCTACAGGTAATTATCTACTGTAAAAAACAAACACTTTAATTAAGTAGCAAGGAATTCAGCTCTGCATACTAAATTCTGGCCGACATTTTCTTACTTCCTTAAATAATAAAAAAAGTAGATGTTTCATCTATGGTCTATGTTCACAAATATCTGAAACAGAAAGAAATGCTGTATGCATATAGTATGTGAGCCTTTGTGTCCTTCATCTTCATAGAATTCTGTCCTGAGCTTCCTGGCAGAATCTTTACAGACTCCTGTAAATAATGCATGGACATTTTTGTCAATGTTGTCAATTGCACTCGAAAACAATTCCACAGAGGTGGTTGTTACAAAAATGAATAATTACTGTAGCATCACCAATATATGTAAAGAAAAGAGAGAATGTGCTAAATATTGAAGTTATGAACAAATTTAGATGAACATTACAATGTATTAGGACTTTTAACCATAGAACTATTATGCCATTGGTCTAACTTATTAATTCCGGCGTGCATATTTTATAAAAGTTCACATTTTAAGCAAGGAATATACTTAATTGCAATGTACAGAGAATAACATGGAAAAAATCTGCCTATTATGTGCAGTGAATACAGAGGCAGGAAAATGTTTTTGGAGACAAAATTAAGGGCCAGATCTTTCAGATAGTGCAACATTAATGAGTATCACTTAATTAATGAGTATCACTGCAGTTCTGCCATCATAGTGATTCTTCATTTTTGTAATACCAGGACAGAACATTTAAAGCCATGTAGTTTTAATACTTCTCATTTCTACAATTCTTTAAATATGTATGTAGAAAAAGAAACATTTGACAGAGTTTCATTAGCAGAAACAATATTTTTAGCTCAAGCTAAAAAGATAATGCTTAAAGATAATGATTTATAAATGTAATTGAGGGAAAGTATTTGGATAGCAAGTTTCAGACATTTTCAGTCACAGCTAGTAATACCTATAATGAAGACTTACATTTACATTCCATTTTACTTACGAGCCAGTCTAATTGGTTGGCAGCAACAGATTTTAAACTGTAATCTCGTTTGTGTGTGTGTGTGTGTTGAATTACAGGTAAACAAATATATAATTAATGATAATGGCATTATAGGCTTGCAGCATGTGAAATACAAGTTACTGTTATTTAAATTCTGAGCTGGTAAGAATTCCTATTCTATGCTAGACTTCCTCCACCTCCTAAAATAGTGTATGTGTGAATAGATAATGTGACAGCTGCTGAAGTTAGCTCTCTGAAGAACAGTTCTTTGGAGTAGAAGGTTGAAATCCTTGTAAGTAGGAAGATAGTTCTTTGGAGTAGAAGGTTGAAATCCTTGTAAGTAGGAAGATATTCATAGGATGTCAGGTAGACAAAATATTTTATTGGGTCCTTGAAGGGAAATACACATAGAATGGACATGCATATGTACCAGTACTGGTACAGTATATGATATTTTGTGTGTACGAAACTGGTCTAGAGCAAGGTTTATTTATGTATTTATTTATAAAATATTTTACCAGGAAGTAACACCGGCTAGACAGACTCACCAGAGAAGGAGAGTCACCACAGAAGGGGAAAGAAAACCTCCACTAAATCATCTTGGATGATGCACGTCATCTTGATGTAAATACCATATGTCTGTAAGTTAATTTGAAGAATAAAACTTATTTACCTGCCAAAAGTTGAGTGCTGCAATTTATGAATCTCAAGAGAATAAAAAGATATTTAACAGAGCTTTTAAGCAGTGTATGAGAAAAACATGGAGATCTAGTAGGATATGTTATGTTTTACTTCCTGCTCCATGAGTCTTCTCTATTGCTCACAAAGTATTTCTATTATCAAGCACATGAACCCTATTCTGACAAAACACGGTTGCACTCTGCAATTTTTTAATTACTGAACTAGAAAGCTTATTTTGAAACCTTCCCGACAGAGGAGCATGTAATGTTTCGCAGAGCCCTCTCAAAGGGAATTAGTGTTGCTTTATGTGAACCAATTCTGCCAATATGTACAATTCCGTAGCAACCTCTGTCAATACTATATCATGCCAATTACACCACCTAATTACATACAAAACTAAAAGCTTTTCGAGTATTGTGATTGTATATGTATAGGTTTGCAATTTCAATGTTCTATAAAATAGTGTCAACGGGGCTCAAATGGCTCAATTCAACATACTGACTGAAATGTGAAAAATAAATCGTAACCACTTCAGCACTTGAAGGTTTGCACCATATTGCCGGGTTTAAACAATCCCCTTTAATACAAATGGGGTTATGTTTCAATGGTTATTAACTTAAATTAAAGTTTGTGTGTTGGCGCCAACAGTGTTTGAGGATACAAAGGGCAAACAGAAAACACAGAATTGAGCCATTAGAAGAAAAACAAATCAATATGAATATCCAATCCACCAGGACAAGAATGATTTATTTATGAAATTATCCAAATGTTTTCTGTTTTTAAGAAACCTCTAAATGCTGAAATGATATAAAATGTGTGTATATATTGCGGCAGGGTGACCGGTGATCAGTGAGAAACATACAGTTAGCAGCAGGAGTGTAATTCACTGTGGTTTATTTTGCCCACAGATAATGTTTCTGGGTACTCTGTCCCTTCAAGGAGAAGTTAAATAAAACCTACTCCACTCATGAGGCTAACTGAACTAAATAACTTCACCAGCAAAGCTGGTTCTCTATCAAAAACAGAATAGGGTACCAGAAGTTGAACCGGTACACCTTAGCCACAAATGTATAGTAAAGCAATCGCACAGTTCTTTTCAAGGTAGACTTGCTGTGTCTCATTACTCCAGGTAGACAGCATTCTCTCAGCCCTCTGTCAGAGACACTAGTTGTATTTTCATACTGGCATTTTAAACCTAAGGTTAATTGGTTGCACATGGAAGCTAAATTCAAATGGCAGTCGGCAAGACATATGTCAAGAACATTTTACCATCGTTGGACAAAGATAGTACTCGACTTGATTCCAAAAGATATTAAAAGACGTGCAGTGACCAAAAAGTTAGATGGGAAGATGAAATCAGAAAATGTGTTGAAGCAATGTGGAGAAGAGAGGGTTGCAATCAGCTCATTGGGTAGGCCTTCACAAAGTCGTGGATTGGAGAGGTCTGAAGAAGATGTTGATGATATTCATCAACAAACAAAGAATCCTCAATGTACATCCAACATGACAAATTGTTTAGTTAATTACTATATTATTTTCTATGTATTTTTCTTCTCATAAATACAGCTCATTTAGTTCAATCCTTTGACCAAAAACTTTAAGCCTGAGGCTGTGGCCTGGACGCAGAGCACGAAAGTCGCATGCCAGCTCGGCTCCGTCCAAGAAGGCCAAATTAAAGATAAAAAATAATCACAAAAATTGGTACCAGAAACACTATCTTGACAGGCTCTTAGAGACACTCTGCCCACAGCAATCCACTGGCTCACATAGATAGCAGGAGAGAAAAACAGAGCCAAACAAAGTAGATGAGGTGAGTATATGGTTAGCTGCTACCAACCCCCGGTGCTGACTGGATAAATAGATATAGAAATAATAATAAAAAATCCCACTTGCCTGTCGCTGCCACTGGACCTGTGGAGGAAGATAGGCCGCCCATTTTGTCCCCAGGGATCTGTGGTAGTGGTGCTGTGTCGGGTGGAGATCACTTCTCCCAAAGAGATCTGGCCTGCTGCAGACCTGGGAGACTCGGTCGGAGGTCCCCCCCAGTGATCAGGGGTTACCATTTACCATCTGTGGGCGGAAGCGGTGAGCGAGCAAACGACGGAGCTCCGATTCGGCTGGTCCCTGCTCTAAAATGGTGGCCTCGGGCTGGTGAGTGAAGGGAAATGTGGGGTCAGTGAATGGAGCGGCTTGATCTCGGGCCTGCATTCCTGCTGGAGGGGCTACTGAACAAGCGGAACTGCCTCCCGCTGTTCGATCGTGGCTGTCAGCGGGCTTGAAGGGGAAGCGCCAGCACTGCACGCATATTGGCCTGCAGGGGCGAACAGTGGACTCCTGAGAGTCCTGCGGAGATCCTGAGGAGCAAGCATTCTCTCCGATAGTGCCTGGAAATCCCCCGCTGTGGTGAACCTCAGCCACGAGGAAAGAGAGAGGCAGGGCAGACACACACAATTAAAGGGGACTGACACCAATAAAATGACACAATAAACAGCCTGACTCAATCTAGGGTGCTGCTGAAGTGAGGTACTATACTTGCCTTCTCCACTAGGCAATATCCACATTCACATAGCTAACAATTCACCTGCAGCAAAAAAGACACTGCAATACTGAATGATTATATATCATTAAAAACGTTCTAATTGTTTTACTTGGGAGACACCCGGGCATGTTCACTAGTGGGGAAGATTCTAGGATTCTCCGAGATTAAATAATTAAGAAGCAAGTTTCCGACATGAGAAAACAGATCCAAAAGACTATTGACTATTGATCAGCGATGTCCATAAAGTTTAAAAAACCCACGGCACAGGAGTTAACTAAGTTCTTTGGAGGAACTCAACAAATGGACAAAAATAAAGAAAATGGCGCCTGCACTGACTCTGCGGCAACAGACCAAGACCTCAAGAAAGAAGAGGGAGAAGTTACAAGGACCTATCTTACTAGTCTGTTTAAGAGTTTGCAACAGTCCCTGCAGATATCTTTTCAGGCCACTCTGAATGAGGCAGTTAAAGAGATTAAAGAAGAGATCTCAGCCCTCTCCCAAAAAAACACAGATTTAGTGACTAAAATGGATGAGACCCTGCAAATGCAGGCGAATGCTGACGACAAAATAATACAACTAAAACATGAAGTTCAACTCCTCAAAGAAGGTCAAGAGGACCATGAAAATAGAGAAAGAAGGCAAAATATCAGAATTAGAAACATACCTGAGAAGGTATCTGTGGAAGATCTTCGCTCATTTTCTGTCAGACTCTTCTCTATAATCGATCCACACTTAGAAGAACGTGATCTAGAAATGGATCGGGCTCACAGAGCATTAGGACCAAGATCAGAAGACCCTAAAAGGGTAAGTGATGTGATAGTGAAACTCCACCATTACACTACAAAAGAAAAGATTGTAAACTGCTGCAGAATAAATGGCGAAATCACATTTGAGGACTCTACCATACAAATTTTCAATTATCTTTCAAGGGTTACCCTGACGCGTCGACGAGAATAAAAATCACTAACCTCACTCCTGAGAGAAAAAGGAATTAAGTACTGGTGGGGCTTCAAGCTCAAACTCTGTGATAAGGAACAGAAAACAGATCGCCCTCCGGTATCCAGAGGAAACAGAGAACTTTATGCAAGCACTCAGCCTTTCACCACCACCATCTCAGGCTGCCAGCAAACCATAAGCGCAGCCGAAACCACAAAAAGCAAATCGCCAGGGGGGACTCCCTCGTACCTCAGAAAGACTGGCCGGCATAATCAAAATCAACAAAGACAAGTCAAGTGAACCCTCTAAGACCAACTTTGTGCCACCCAAGTCCAAGACTATGGACACAAATATCTACCTTTTTCACTTCCGACCTACCTTGGCCATAACATAGAGAACCCTCTACTGAGCTCCTACTAGTTTTAAATACTTGGGCATATGGTTTGACTCCCATTTAACATTTGGGTTGAACATTGATACCCTGACATCCAAAACCTATGCCAAACTAAGTGTACTTTAAAGGAACAAATCCTCCCTAAGACTGCTGGTCGGAAAGAGAATCGCACAGCAGATGCTAATGCCAATTATCGACTATGGGGACATACAGTAGTTTACAGCTCGGCACCCCAAATCAACCTTAGCAAACTTGATACCCTCTACAATTCAATATGCTGTTTTGACCTCCAATTCAACTACAACACACACCACTGCGAAATGCTCAAAGAACTAGATTGGTCATCACTTGAGCAATCCAAAAGATAATGCAAATAAATGCACAATAGCAGCACACTGGCCAGGGACACAGTGTCCCTGGGCAGTGCGCTGCTATTGTGCATTTATTTGCATTATCTTTTGGATTGCTCGTAACTCTACAAGCGGCTGCCCTTTATATGCTGTGCCAGCCCTCTGGCAAATTGGCTGAGCATAATTATTCATTCCTGAATGTAGTGCTTACCTCAAGCATCTGTTGCCTTGTCCGGTTGCCTTGTGCATTTCTGATCCTGTCTTGTCTCTCTGTGTTTTGATCTCGGCTTGTACCTGGTCCACCCACTTCTTCTACCTCGACCTCGGCTTGCATCTGGACCTCTACCTTCCCCGCCCCTGGACCTCAGCTAACCTCTACGTCCATCCGACTTCTCCAACCCTGACCATTTTATTACGACTATTCTCACTTCTCCAACCCTGACCCGGCTATACGACTATCACTCTGCACTCCGGACATGCTCGCGCGGCTGCAGGTCGGTTTACACTAACATTCCCACCTCATCCTCGCAGTCCCAACTTGTTTGTGGTGAGCACCCATTACAGTATACTCAGCCCCACAAACATGGACTCTGCTGAGGTGGGTGGAGTCTTGAGCACACATGCCAACATGTTTGACAGACTGGAAAGATATCTGGAGCAAAAAAAACAACGCATGGAGCTGCTCCAACACACGGTTCAGTCCTTCACTGATTAGACACAATGTTCCCCTTTCAACTCTGCACACCCTGTGGCACCAGTCCCTGCACCCACTCCTGTGGCTCCATTCGCTATGGCGGTAACCCACATGGTTGTCTCGGTTTTCTTTTTTTTTGTTTCAAACGTTTTTATTGTTTTTTGTGGTATCACATCAAGACTTTGAAACTTGAAATACATAGATTACATCCAAACAATAGAACTATCTTTTTTGATATTTAAATATATATTCTGGACATAACAGTAAGGTCTTAAGATATTTCATTAAAGCTAACATAAACTCCATCTTAACTTTAGAACATTTAAATACTTCTGGGCCTCCAATCGGGAGTCATCTACCTTCAAAGTCTTTAAGTGCTTTCCCTTGGTGCAAAGTCTTTAAGTGATTTTCCCAAAATTCCCTTGGTACACAAGTAACACCCAATGGGACTGGAGGCCATATTCTTTCAGTTGAGGACAGGAGAGGTTCACACCGAGAAGATCCAATTGGACGTCATCCATACCTTTAAGGTCGACATCATCCTTGGACTCCCATGGCTCCAAGTGCATAATCCTTCGATAGACTGGACCAAATCAGAGCCCTTCCAATGGAGACCTCACTGCTTGAAGAACTGCTCCTTCTCTTCCCAAAAATTATGCAGGATTTCAGTACCGGAAATAACAAAATAAAGTGCGCAACCATGAAACAACCCAATTGTGTTAAAAGATCAATATCAAAAATAATACCACTACTTGGTGTGAACCCTCCTCAATAAATTACTCAAACAATGGTTTCAAGCACAACCCTACTGTGGAAGTGACAAAAAATTATTTAAAACCATACATGACCGTTGGTGTGTTGCGTATGCTGCTACAGTAACAGAGTGGCTCAGCACTCCCAAGAACTAGAGACAAAAGACAAAAAACAAGCGCAAAACGCAAATTGTGAAGTATATCAAAATCAGTTTTAGTGTTAAAAAAGGGTAAGTATTCTGTACATCAAAATAGTAGAACATAAGCGTTTCGTGTATCAATATACAAGTTACCACACAGCTGGCATCATAGTTGACGATAGAAGGAGTTTCCCCAGGTAACTGGATCTCAGCACTCTCCAGATGTCATCTGATTTCGTAGCTGTGGTTCATCACCAGTGTCCCGGTCGGCTCCCGATCACGTGTTGCAGGAACTCTGTTGGCGCTTCCGTGGTGATGGTAAAGAAGTATCTTACTTCAAAAGACACACTATGTGTGTATAGAGACACAGTTTCTGAGTCACCTCAAACAAAGTATCAGTATTCTAGGATACAATTGCGTGTTTCAGGCGTATGTGCCTGAGAGTCCGTCAGCTGACAGTGACGTTCTGCTACGCGCATACGTGTGACGTCACACGAGGGGCGTACCTCCAACAGGGGATGCTCGAGCAGTATAGCGGTGATGCACGAAAAAAAAGGGGTTTGTGCTGATAACTAAGCAACAAAACTGTTAGGGAATAATAGTAATAGGCATAAAAGGTACCAATAAAAGCAATAATCCTACGCGTTTCATAGCTAGATGCTGAAGAAGTATTTTGAAGTAAGATACTTCTTTACCATCACCACGGATGTGCCAACAGAGTTCCTGCAACACGTGATCGGGAGCCGACCGGGACACTGGTGACGAACCACAGCTACGAAATCAGATGACATCTGGAGAGTGCTGAGATCCAGTTACCTGGGGAAACTCCTTCTATCGTCAACTATGATGCCAGCTGTGTGGTAACTTGTATGTTGATACATGAAACGCTTATGTTCTACTATTTTGATGTACGCAGAATACTTTCCCTTATTTAACACTAAAAATGATTTTGATATACTGTACTTCATGATTTGCGTTTTGCGCTTGTTTTTTGTCTTTTGTTTCAGTACCGGAACAGGTAAACATACACTTACCTGAAATCTACTCTGACTTCCAGGACGTCTTTAACAAACCACAATCTGACAAACTACCACCCTACCGGTCATTCGACTTCCCCATCGATCTACTGCTCGGCTCGGTTCCCCCGCGAGGATGTTCCTACCCGTTATCCCCTCCAGAGACCAAGGCCATGAAGGAATATATTCTAGAGAACCTAGAGAGGGGATTTACCCGGAAATCCTTGTCTCCCGCAGGAGTGAGTTTTTCTTTGTAAAGAAAAAGAATGGATCCCTCAGACTCTGCATCAATTATCGGGGTCTTAACAAGTTCACAATAAAGAACCGGTACCCTTTACCGTTAATTTTGGAAATCTTTGACAGACTGCAGGGGGCCACAATCTTAGGAGCTTACAATCTGGTAAGAATCCGTAAAGGGGACAAGTGGAAGATGGCCTTCAACACTTGGGATGGACATTCTGAATACCTCGTTATGCTATTCGGCCTGTGCAATGCCCCAGCAGTATTTCAGGACTTCGTTAACGAAATATTCATGGACCTCCTGGTCCAATAGGTCATTGTCTACCTTGATGATATCCTAATCTTCTCCAAGTCCATACAAGAACATCTGGGTCATGTTAAACAGGTACTTTTACGTCTACGAGAAAATCATCTTTTCGCTAAATTAGAGAAGTGTCAGTTCTACTAGACCACAACGACATTTTTAGGTTATATCATCTCTGATACTGGCCTTGCCATGAATCCAGCCAAGGTTAAAGCGGTCTTGGATTGGCCCCCTCCCATGACTCTGAAAGTCGCACAACGCTTCCTAGGCTTCGCCAACTACTACCGAAGATTCATACAGAACTTCTCTGTAGTAGCGCCCCTTACGGCCTTTTCACAGAAAATTGCTGATCCCGCCTTATAGTCTCCTGCTACTATTCAAGCATTCGAGAGACTGAAAACAGCCTTCGTGTCAGTTCCTGTCCAAATGCACCCGGATCCTGGGTTTCCCAAAAGTGAAGACGGTGCGGAGACTATACTTCCCCCAGCATGCAAAATGTCTGCAAATACCTTTGATTCTTTGGAGAACATCGTTCAAGGTCAGTCCGATATTCCTGAGTGTCTCGAAGTCCCAGAGGGTCGCCTTTTTACCGCACCTGCATATCATAGGAAAGTACTGAATGGGGGTCACTTCTTCAAGAGCTCTGGACACCCAGGTACTGAAAACCATCGACCTGTTGGAATGAACCTTTTGGTGGCCAGGAATGCGGAGGGAGATCAAGGAATGTGTCACTGCGTGCCCTACATGTGCTCAAAATAAGACTCCCCGTAACAGACCCACAGAGTTACTCCAACCCCTTCTGATTCCAAATCTTCCATGGACCCACCTATGAAAAACAGAAACAATTTACGGAGTGATTCAACAAGGGACTCTCCGTTTTTTTTTTATCAATTATGGCTTTCACCCTTCAGTTCTTCCAATTACAGGACCCAGATCCGGGGTGCCAGCATCTGATAACAGGATTCTGCAGCTACAGATCTCATTCAAGAGAATCTCAAGAGAGCAGTGTCCATTCAGAAGAAACAGCCGGACCGGCATCAATGAAGAACTCCAGCATACAATCCAGGGGAGAAGGTATGGCTATCCATCAGAAACATTAGTCTAAAGGCACCCACAGCTAAATTGGCACCGAGATTTATTGGCTGGCAATTTCCAAACTATAGCACTATACCTCAAAACAAATCAAATATACAAAATGTTTACAAACAATCTAATGTAACAAACATAAAATCAAGTAATATATCAAGAAAAAATGTTTAAGAGTATCGACTTAGATCGTAAAGTCCTGCAGCCGTGAGTCCTCTGGGAATATCCAAATCAAATAGAAGCAGTCTTTGCAAATAGAGTCCTCCTTGGCGCTGGAACCTTCACTCGTGCTCAATACAGTGCATGAAAAATATAAAAATGTAGAGAAACAATGAGGAGTAGCACACTTAATTCAAGATGATGTCACATTTAGTTTCAGGGATTAGGTCCCTGACTTCAAATCTATGACAATACATAGATAATTTCCTACAAAACTATGTTTGTAAACTGCCTTCATACCTTAGAGATACAACGCATGTTCTTGAGATTCTTAAGGATATACAGTGGCAACCAAATTATATCTGGAGAACATGCGACGTAACGTCTCTCTACACTGTTATTGACCATCAATTGGGTAGAGGGGCTGTGAAGAAAGTACTCGAGAGATCCTACTCTATCAAAGGATCTTATTTCCCCCTGTCAGATGATGCAGCGCCTGGGGGTAGCTTTCCAGGTCTGCGGCGCGTCACCCATGTCATCACGGGACCTGTCCCTTCAGGAGCGACCTCCAGGCGTCTCATGGATGGTTTGATAGGGTACTTCAGGTGGAAGGCCCGGACGAGCCTGGGGGCATGTAATTGGTCCCGGGAGATCCAGGATCGCTCTTCGGGCCCAAAGCCCCTTCAATGGACCAGATACTGGGGACCTCCCCTGATTATCCTGGAATCCATTATCTGTGGTTAGTATGCAAACACCACTAGACACTAATCTCACCTAGGTTTTTCAATTGTCTCTTATTCCTCCTTACCATTCTACCAACATCTGGACATTTATGCATTATTATTATGATCAAGTTGATATAGAGCCTCGTATGATTTTGAGCACCATTCTCTATACTATCCTGGAATCCACTAAAAGAGGGCACAGAGAACAAATATAAGAGACAGTCTGTATATATTTTATATAAGACACCACAATGAAGTGTCCACATAATAGTTGTTATAAGAATGATGAAAAGCTAAGGTCTTCATTAAGTCTTTTAGGGAAAACAATGTCCAAATTGAATATCCATTTACACTCATGGTGTAATAAAGTTGTTTCGATGTTAGCTCCCCTATTATCAAGGGAGACTTTCTTTACACACCAGGCTAGAAGGCCTCTCATGGACCCTGTTTGTTTTGAATAAAAATGTCGTGACACGCTAGTAAGCTTCTTGGCCGTAGTTAAATCTCTATCAGCATTACATATGTTACATGCGTGTTCCAAAACACGCACCTTCAGTTCATTCCTACATAAAGTAGGCGGCAAGAGCAGGATAGTACTGTACATAAATGAGTTTTTTGGAATTACAATTCAAAAAGTCCCTAACTTCAAAGCTTTTAATATCACTGCTGTTGAAAAAAGTTTTATTTTTAGAGATGTAATCGCAGCATTTACATCTTCCACAGGGGAATGTCCCTCTGGATGGATTTTTTATGAGTCAGATAGAAAGTGATCTAGACAAGTATGAAAAGGATCTCATCGCTTTTAAGAAAAATAAATTTGCTATTGATCTAACTGATTATAAAAATGATTTGGTCTTTAAACGGCATAGAGGAAAGAAGGGTGGCAAAACACCATGTACAGGAAGAGATAATTCCCCAATAACTTATTCAGGGGCTATGACCTCTGATCCTGATTCCTCAGTGTCACGGAAGACCAGGAAATTTACACCTTTATAACGGGATCATTCATTGAGCAAAACCAAGGAGTAAAACAAATTGCGTTTATTCCTTAGAAACAGACATACACACAATGAATTACAATATGCAGAAGAAAACACATTTACTGGGGGTCTGAGTTAAAAAAAAAAAACTAACCTTTCCTAACTCAGTCCTTAAAACAAAGTCTTTACAAGTCCTTTTAAAAACCGGGATGTACCCGCAAAAATCCTGGAACTCAATTCGGCATGCAGTTCCTGATGCCACTGCTCTTTCCACTCTGGTGGTGCTGAACTCCCTTGACTGGGAGGGAGTATCAAACGTCGTGTACTCTTTTCGGCTTAAAGTTCCAGCCAAGACCGCTACGTCTCTTTTCAGAACTTGGGCCCTGAAAATTGGGACTATTTCTCTCAGAGCATTTTTTGGTTAGTTCAAATCTGCCGCTGCTGTCTTGGTGCTTAGAATTTCTTTAGAATCTGATGATCTGATTGGCTGCTAGGTTTCTTATAGGATTTTAGTCCCAT
The DNA here is from genome assembly GCF_040206685.1 of Ascaphus truei. Taxonomy (NCBI): domain Eukaryota; kingdom Metazoa; phylum Chordata; class Amphibia; order Anura; family Ascaphidae; genus Ascaphus; species Ascaphus truei. Next base: position 30,425,583 of record NC_134484.1, read on the forward strand.
CCACAAAATTCTACAGCCAATCAGCACGTGGGAATATTTCTACCATCCTGTCACAGATTTGACGGTACTCTGAAGTCGGATGTGCACTGATTTCAATTCTGCTAAGGGGCATGTGCCAACCTGGCACCTCTGCCACTTTGCATATTGAATCCCCATTGTGCCAGGCTCCTCATAGTCTGGGGATGGGCAAATGGTTGCCGGATAGCCCTTATTCATGTCAGGACATGGGTACTTCGGTGTAACTCCGGTACTCCGCCTGCCCTAACACCTTGGCATTTCTGAGACTTTCAAGTCCGGAACCCGACCAGACACAGTGGCACCAAGCCTGGTGGCTCTCTGGCCTCATGGAACCATTAACATGGAAATTCCCCAGTTCATATACAGGGCATACACATATACACTGTTTGCACCATATTAATAAAAATCTTACAAAATTCTTCTAAGTCCCTTATCCAAAAAGATCTACTGAAAAAACATGCACGTTCATTTTCAGAGCTCTTAGACCTTCCTATTAGAAGTTTAATAAAAGTTGCTTCAAATAATGCTTAGGTTCATTTTCAGGATTGCTTCAATTGTACCGAAGCTGGACTTAGAAATTATTTTACTCCTGCAACCTTATACATGTTGGAGACACCCCGAACCCCTATACCGGGTCCAGGGCATATACTGTGGGGGACTGCCCCTAACCCAGGGACCCCTTACTATACCCGGGATACACAAATACTTGTGTCCCTTTTTACCTTTCTGTTCTGTCCTGAAGCAGGGACTCCTGGCGGTGAGCTGCAAGAACATTTTTAGGGTAGTATTTTGACCAAAGCATTATGCTTCAAGTTATTAGATAATCTGACCTGATTCCAAGCTACCTTTTTGGGGTATCCAGCAACTCTGGAACTCCATTGCATAGCCACAATATGAATAGACTTTCTCCGCAAAACCCACCCTGAAACTCATAGCCTAGCAATCTCTGTTTGCTGGCAGTCCTGGAAAGGCAAAACCACATTATTTGTTGTATATTTTCATACAATGCATAGCTGTACATACACGACAGCCAGGTCCAAGAGCTGACACTATAGGACCCCACAATGTGACTCAGGAGCAACCAAGTGGACTTGGCCTTTATTAGTGAGACTGATTATCCCCTCACCGTCAAACTTAGATGCTGAGACGCACCTCACTTTGTGATCGACTGACGGTACGGCATAATCTTCTTCCTTTTTAGAAAGGGGTTCCCAATCAAAAAATCGAAGAGGAGGACGAGCACGAGGCGGGAATCAAGGCAATTAAGGGACAGAGACACCTTCAGTTACAAACTGCAGAAGAAACCCCAATCACGGGGGTAAATGCTGATTTGACAATAATCTTCCAGACATTATTCTTACTGGTGATCAAATCAAAATCATGCAAAGGGGTCTTTCTTTCTCTCCTATTTATCAGATGGATAGATTTGAAGTTATCAAGGATTTCCATTTGTTTTGTCGTAAGATTCTCATGCTTAAACACTTTAGTAAGCCTCAAGATCCAGGAGTGGATCCACCACTCTCCTCCCAATGTGATCTTGGTGACCAACAAAACATTGATGATGTAGTCACTCTTTTTGAAGAACAAAGGATTAATACTACTATGGAGACCAATATACTGTAGTGTCAAGAATCAGGCCTAAATCAACTTTTTGTTCACCTCTCCAAAGCTGCTCCCAGGTGGAGTTTTTTGCTTACTCCATAACAGATGAGATTCAGAGACTACAATTGTTTCCTGGGGTTAGGAATCTCAACAAGTCAGAGTGGACCACAATAAAGGATCTACGTAACATCACCTGTGTTTAAATAAAGCCTTCTGACAAGGGAGGTAGCGTTGTTATATGGCCTAAAGATATGTATGAGAGGGAGGCTTACATACAGCTTTGAGACCCTCTCTGTTACTCAGAATTGAGTTGTCATCCTACTGTTAAATTTAAATCAGATTTGATCACATCTTAAGGTCTACTGTTTGCGATGGTATAATCATGCAACGTAACTATGAGGGCATCTCTTCAAAATATCCGGTTGTACCCACATTTTACTTTCTACAAAAAATACATAAAAACCCCTCTGAACCCCCAGAAAGACCAATTGTTTCTGGCATAGGAGGGTTGTGCGAGCCAGTTTGCTGAATTATTGATTCATTTCTGTGCCTCTCTGTTAACACATTATCTTCACACATGAGAGACAAAATGGATGTGCTGTCCAGATTGGACTGCATCATGGTCAACGAGAACACCATCCTAGCGACCTGTGATGTAGAATCCCTGTTTACTAGCATACACCATTGTGATGGTCTCAAGGCTTCAAAATACTTTTTTATCTATGCAAAACATTTCAGTTGATTTGGTTAATTTTATTATGGAACTTTTGCAATTTATATTGGCTCACAATTATTTTGTTTTTAAAAACAATTTTTTTTGCAGAAAAGAGGCACAGCAATGGGCGCAGCCTGTGCACCCTCCTATGCCAATCTCTTCCTGGGATGGTGATAAATAGAGTGTTTTTTTCTGAGTGCACTGTGACTTGACCAGCAAGGGTTTATTATGATTGAGGTACATCTTCATCATCTGGCAAGGCTCCTATTTAGAGTTTGCAGATCTCGTCGATGTCCTCAACAACAATGAATACAACATCAAACTTACCTATAATAGTAGTTCTAACAGTGTGGAGTTTCTGGACTTGAGGCTTGGTGTGGATGTTGCTGGGTGTCTTACTACGGATATTTTCCACAAAGACACGGCAACTAACTGTGTACTTTATGCCACCAGCTCCCATCCTGATCATCAAGTGAGAGGCATTCCAGTTAGCGAGTTCCTTAGACTTGGGCGGAATTGCTCGTCCTCTGATATCTTTGAAATGAGAGCACGGGAACTGAAAAATTGATTTTTAAGAAGAGGTTACAGTAAGACTAGCATCCAAAAGGGCTTTAATAAGAGCCTTAGCTGCAATAGAGTATATTTGCTACAGCCAAAACCAAAATACAGGGCCCTAACAAAATAAGGTTTGTTAGTACATTCAATCAGCTGTGGTCCGAACTGAGGTACATATTGAAAAAACACTGGAAAATCTTGATGACAGATTAGGACCTCAAACACTCTTTGGTGACAAGGTCAGTCTAACTAGTCGTAGGTCACCAAACCTACGTGATTGACTAGTTCATAGTCACTATGTCCCCCAGGTCGGTACCACTTTTCTCTCCACTTTTGCTAAAAACGGCTTCTTTAAATGTAGTACTGTACCTGTTCAGCTTGTAAATTTATGTGACAAACACAATCCTTTCCTAATTCATCAGGGACACGAACTTTCAAAATGTTGTATTTCTTAATTGCAAATCAAAGGGAGTGATATACAGTACTACCTTAACTGCCCTTGTGGTCTTATCGACATAGATATGACCACAAGGGAAGTGAGATTCTGAATTTTAGAACATAGTCACAACATAAAAATGCACGACGTGACCTAGATTCATTCAAAAAAATAACATCAGTGGCCCAACACTTTCTTAAACATCATGGGTCTGACCCCGCTGTCCTCTCTGCATTTGCCTACGACAGGGTTTCTCTTAGTATCGGTGGATGGGACCTTGAGAAGGCCCTGTTGAGGAGGGAGTGCTGGTGGATAGTGCAGTTGGGGACTATGGTACCCCAGGGTCTAAATGATTATTTAGGGCTAAACTATGTTCCTGTAATGATTCATCTACATATTTTCATGCGTTTTCATTTCCCCTTCCTCTTTTGTTTTCTATCTATTTATTTTTTTAATAGTACACTTTAATCTATGACTAAGTTACCCCCAATATCGTTATATGGCTGCACTACATCCCTGATCAGCTAGCTGTCCCTGGAGAACATCTGAGAGACAAGCAGCCCATTTTTCTTGGCAACAGCTGACATACTATTAATGCTCCGCAAATGACTTACGGAATCCTGTGGTTGATCGCAATATGCACAATATTATCATGTCTGCTATTTCACTAATATCACAAAAAACAAATAAGATACTTGCTGGTACCGGTGCTCCTGGTTCAGGGATATCTGCCTAGAACATCCAACATTGGAGAAAGTAGAAAGATCCAGGGCAACTTCGGATTTCTTTAGAAAAATGTATTCAGCACAAAAACACAACGTTTCATCCCTCCTAGGGGCCTTTATCAAGTGACTGGCTTGCAGAGACTACATAAATGTCCAGAATAAATAGCCACAAACACCCAGGTGAAAACACTTAAAGCACCACCAATTACCCCCCAGTAGTCACATGATTGTCAGCATCTTGATCCTCCATGCAATGTGTGCTCCGGTCCGGTCGCTCTGACGTCATCAGTTGGTTCCTACGCGTTGACATCATCAGCAGGTCCCTCTGCATGGCGCGATCCGGCTGCCTGAACAGGCATAAGGTCTTGTTGACGTGCTCCCTCTGCTACTCCTCTGAATGTTGTCCCTCGTAGTCTCGCGATATTTCGGAGTTGCGGTGATGTCATCAATGACAGGCATAGATCTTCTCTGTCTCCCTAGCTGGTGATGCCGTTTCTATGCACATGCGCAGTGCATCCGCATTTCTGTGAGGCTTTAATACCAGGGGGAAAAGAGATTAATCTAGCTCGTGGATAGAACATCAGATCTGGGTGGAATAATGAAGAGAGGAGAGAGTTTATTCAATGTAAATACATCAATAAAGTGCCAATATACCCTAAAATAAAAGATTTAAAATATGGATCATTTCTTTCTTGATTTTTGGTTGTTCAAGAACAGCAGCAGCAGCAAGAGTAAGTATATACTGTGGAAGAGAAATTCACATAAGATATTAGCGACTATTGAGGAAACAATTAAGGGACAAATAGTCATTAAGTCCCCTGGGGGAGACTGTATCAAGTGTGTACGTCCAGAAAGCTTCTCTCTGAAGTAATGCCCCTCTTTGAACCTGGAGTAGATGTAACTACTGATTCTATTCCCATAACCTTCAATGAAGCTACTGTATGTTTATGATCTGTACAATGTGTAATTAATACAGTCTCTTCCTTCTTACTGTTAATTTTACTGCGATGCTCTATGAACCTTGTTTTAAGCATGCGGCTTGTTTTTCCTACATAAAGCAACCCACAAGGACATTTAATGACGTAAATGATGTTCGTGGAAATACACGTAATTCTACTTTGAATTTTTTATTTTTGGCCACTCCGTGGGTGACAAAATGTATCTCCTGTAGTGAGGCTATTACAGACCGAGCATCCAAAGCACTTATAACATCCTGATTTTTGTACACTCAGAAAATGTGGTGCTGCAAGATATTTATAATCACTTGCTCTGATGAGCATTTCTTTTAGATTTTGCCCTCTCTGATACGCAAATCGTGGGGGCTCACTACATAAAGGGCCTATTACGGCATCAGTTTGAAGAACCTTCCAATGTTTACAAATACTGTTTTTAATTTGTTTAATAGCTGTAGTATACTTGCTGACTATATTGATCATTTCTGTTCCTGTATCATGTTTCACCGCTTGAACCTCCTTGCTTAATGCTTTGTCAATATCAGATGGTTTGTGCCCTCGTGAGACAAATAGAAAAACGGGGAAAATCCCCGCGTGGAAGCTGCAAATATGGCAAGTGCTGTATAATAAAGAAATCACATATGTGCCGGTATATATGAGAAATAAAGCATAGAGTGTCCCGTAGTAGATGCCGATGTTATGTGTGGGTCTGTGTAACCCCCACCTCACCTGTAGAATATCGGGATACGCTCCGACAGAGCCGATGGTGCCAACTCCCCGTGGTAGATGGAATGAAACCCTCCTCGCTCAGATATGCGGTGACGGCTACCCGGTATCACAGGACAGGCTGTTGGTAGTAGAGACCTGCAAGCAGAGTCTCCCGCTGCCTTACCGGGTGCCAGATGGTGATCCCGCGATGTATCCGTCCGACGGAGTCTGGGGGGTGGTCAATGCAGGAGGGACGGTGAGTGATCCAAGGCTATTGCCGTTCGTCCCCGTCAGTTGTAGTCCCTCATGAGACAAACCTCTATTTGATATCTGCTAAGGTCTCTTTTAATTTTTCAGGCCTATTGACAATCTTAGTAGCCCTTCATTTTTGAGAGAACAGCAACATTGCCTTAATAGGTTCTGGATGGAATCTTGATGCGTGAAGTGTTGCATTGCGATCTGGAGGTTTTCGATAGAGGTCTGTATTAAGACTGTGCCCATCATAAGTGATGAGTACATCTAAAAATGATATCTGGGTGGGACACCAGTTGTTGGTGAACCGAACTGGGGTCGGGAGCCTATCTAGGTATGTAAAAAAATCTATAAGCTGTTCATCCGTTCCATCCCAGATAAAAAACAGATCATCTATGTAACGACAGTAAAAAATCATTTTGTCTGAGTAAACGGTGTTATAAATGTATTTAGCCTCAAAATCAGCCATGTATAGATTTACATATGAGGGGGCGACATTGCTGCCCATTAACTACAGCATCTCACAGGACGCTCCCCCCTACACCGGGTGATCCCACCCCATGTCCAATAATCCCCACACAATGTCCCGCACCCCTACAGAGAGAGGATATGTGTGACTGCGCAGTCACTAGTGAAGCTAATAGGATCGTTGGTGCACTTGTTGATAAGGATTACCTGCCGAGCACTCCAGTGCTCGGGCCTGCAACTGGCTTCACAAAGGATCCGATGAGAGAAGAAGGAACCACCATGCAGGACGATCCCACGCAGAAAGCCTCTGCAGCGGCAGCGGAGGTCTGAGCCCAAACCTCTGGATGAAACTGCCGCGTCCGCTGTGTCCCTAACTGACTCGGTGAACTAAGGAGATGCTCGCTGCTACTATAGGCCATCCCTACAGCACAGAAACCTTAAGTGTCTTCAGGGGAAACTCATAGGGGCCTACGGGGTGCCTGTCCTATGCAGGTGGGTCACTGACCCCTTGCACCCACACTACCTCTCCCGTATCACCCAGATCCCTTCTGACTAACTCCTACCTAATATCCCCCACACCTGCAGCAATGCACTGCAACCTGCTTGGTGCCTGCAGCGAATGTGCTGCACACACACACAATGCCCTCTTGTCAGCACTCACAGCACTGACAGCCGTGACACTGACAAGACGCACACTCACGAACCTAAGGGCATTGTCCCTAACCTGGGGCCATCCCTTATTAATTACCCACTAACTTTGTGGGGAGTTGGGGCCTGTCTGGGACCTGGGGAACCTTACCTGGTGCTCCCAGGTCCAACTGGCGTGCTCAGCACGCGAAATGTATCTATTCTCCCTCTGCAGGGAGAACCTAAGCCCTATTGGCTCCCTGGCGTCATGTGGGGTGCGCAGAGGCTCATGGGACTCGTAGTCCCTGCTTAGAGCCTTCCCTGGTAGGCTAGGGTTTCGCGGGCTCTCCTCGCGCTCTCCTTGCGCATCTCGTCCTTTCTCCTGTGAGCCTTCTGCGCATGCGCGATCACTGCGCATGCGTGAGTACTTGCAATGGCGGCCCCCACTAGCCGGGTGCGCCGCCGAGACTCCCAGCGCTCCCTGCACTGGCCCCCACCCTCGTGTTGTGCCGGCGGGTCCGTCGCTGCTTTCGGCGGCACCCGCGACAGCTTGGCACCTCTGGAGGGGGGTCTCCGGGACATGGAGGGCACCGGGGCTACAGTTATATATTTACTCCAATGCCTTGTGGCTTACAATAAATAGGTAGAACTGGTAGAACATTCCAGAGGAGAATATATGAGCATATTTATAACATCAGAAAGGGACTAGTCACCCACAGTGTCTCCCATCACATCCTCACACACCATAATAAAAATCCAACAGGACTAGTGTGTCAGGCGATCGAGACTGTTCAGGCTAATCCAAGAGGGGGGAATAGATTAGAACAAACCAGTATGCGAGAGGCATACTGGATTTATGAATTTAAGATACTCTCCCCAAGAGGCCTGAACATAGACTTTGATTTGGGGGCCTTTTTGTAATGACAGAGGGTGATTTTATTTTGATTATGATTATGCACTTCCAACAATTTTGATGTATATTTTATTATTTTTGTTTTGTATATTTTGTATTTTTTGTTATCTGTTGTATGTAAGGCTGTAAAATGTTAGTAGGATTGATTGATTTAAATATCAATCAAGCAAGGTATTTGCTGTAAAGATGAATGGTATAATTGAGGAGCCAATCAGAATCACAGCAATTAGATATATACCAGGAACCACTGCCATCACTCATAACCCCTGAGGAAGTGTGCGCAAGCGCACGAAACGCGTAGGGTAATCTTCAGTGACACAACATCGCCTTAGTAACGCAGGGAAGCACAGGAGTTATGCCCATGAGCGCTCCAGTGTGACCGGAGGAGGATTTACATCTCTCTACAGCTGACATCCACTGCCTGTATACATCCACCATTCTGTGAATAGGGCTCTGGTTTTACTCCACCGGACCGGCAGTCCCTCTGTCACTCATATCATCAATTTTATATTGTTTTATTTTTTGTATTAAATTAGCTCTTTATTCTCAGCCTTGCTATTGTGTGTCACATGTTTGTTTTGTTTGTACTGTTATTGTCATGTAGGTGTGGAACGAGGAAAAACCCGGGCGCTCCCTGATGAAATTCTAGAACAGGGGAAATATAGCAATGAATATTACAACCTTATAAGTTTATATTATATTATATTATAACCTTATAACCTAATAAGATACTATACATACCCCAAATTCTTCAACCTGTGCTCCCCCTTTTTCTCTCTATATCCCTGTCATGTAGGTGTGTCAGTTATCGTTTTATGTTTTTCATCAATTGATTTTTATTTCTTGTGTTGGCTATGCTGCACTATATTTTTCTCTATTTTATTTCATATCACGCAACGCACGGAGAAAATCGCATCTGATCATCTGACAGTCGAAGAACTGAAGGGTTGCTCCTTTGGACATTTCTCCTCACTTATTGGACTTCCAGGAGATTAACCATATTGGACTCGTAAGGCGCCAGTGTTTCCTTTTGTTTCTATAGTCTTGATTTATACTGTAGTTTACAGGTATTTGTATACATAAACATATTCTTCTTTAAGCAAGGAGAGATCATACCCAATGCTGAACAATTAGATTTGGATTCTATGCAATAAATCAAAATTAAATCATACGTTGTTGAGGCATCCACTCTAAAATAAACTATTCTCAATGTCAACCCTGTAACTGGATGAAGTGTTACACTTCATCTTCATTTCACTTTTCAGTTTCACATAACAACTCCGTGTTGATTACGCATAGACTTGTTTCTTAGATATCTTCTTTGCCCAAACTTAAATGACAAACTCCTAATTTCTTGCTTCCATTACTGTATCATTATTACTCTGTTACATGAGAGCATAAGATCAAGTTCACTTGGTATTCTTTTCTCTATTTTCTCTCAAGCTTACTCATTCAATACTAATGATTCTTCCAGTACCGAATCTCTAAGGTTTATCACTCTTGTACCTGTACCTCTCCTTTTAATGTATTTCTCCATCCAGATTACTGTCCTCTATTTCAAATCTTCATTTTCAAATATAACTAAATGTATCTTGCCATAGCTACTACTTAATAATAGATAATACTTAATAATAAGCCATTTAAAACACATTGGGGCCGATTCACTAAGCTCCGTTAAAGGGCTTTAAGAGCGCAAAGAACCCTTTAAGCCCGATAAGGCTGCAGTGCGATTCACTAAGCAGTGATAACTGCGCTTTATCGGTTTTAAAAGTGCTTTTTTTTTGCCCTCAGCGCAAAATGCGCACGATCAGCCTATTGCGCTGAATTTTGCCAGTACTACCGATTCACTAAGCAGCGCTAAGTGAATCGGCCTTAAAAAACGCGCCAAACAAACGCGCCAGCTAAAGGCAGGTGCAAAAGGAGCTGGACTTAGAAAATATTTCTTTGTTTACATTTCTGCAGCCACTACATCCATACAACAGGGCCGCGGGTGTCTCCGGATGACCCCGCGGGGTTCGCTGGGTGACCCCAGGGACGAGGGGTGTCCCCTAGGCCTTGCTGTAACAATGTTGTGCCACCCAACCCCCCAAAAAATATTTTTAATCAATACATCCCCACTCCCCCCTAAGATATATAGTGCATGAATTTTAAAAATAACTCTTATACAGATATAGATAATATAGCCTTTACACATACAACTATAAGCATCTTAAAAAAACATCTAACATTTTACACTTACCCCTGCTATGTTGCCACGATGAGGGGGCTCCTGATCCTTATGTTTGGAAAAATGCTCCGTTGTTACAAACAATATATAAGATGAACAAGAAACATTCTAACATCCCATAACCCTTAATCACATGGGGGCCTATGCAGAGAGCAGCGCTAGAATAAATTGGAGAGTTTAAGAAAAAGTAGCTTTAATGGAGAGTTTTATTCTCCATATGCAGAAATGGGCGAAATCCGCTATTTTTAGCATTACTGCATGTGGAGAATTGTAAATGAGGAGATGCGCGCAGCTGAAAGGGAGAAAAAAAATTCGCGCATTTTTTTTCCCCCCTATAGCCGGCGAGCTCCTGCTTCTTGCCAACTTTAGTTGGCGGAGAAAATTGACGAAAATCGCGCCAAAAACAGCCGCTAGATGGCGAGCGCGCCTTTCTGAATTTGGATATTTTTCAGACTGGCCAGTTTCTCGCCAGCCGCGCGGCGAGATTTTCAAATAGAAAAAAAAAATGGCGCTTTTTTCCTACCTCGCCATTTTCAGCTGTTTTTAGCGCGATTTTCGCCGGAAAATGGCGAGATTGTTAATAGCGCTGCTCTCTGCATGAGGCCCATGATCGGTTAATAAGTGCTATAGTACTTAATGGATTAATGATCCCTACTCCATTAACTCCCTCTTCGGACTACAATGAAAAGCGTCCTATTTTGGTTTTAATAATACACAAGCCACACAACACCTGTGCCCACACATCAATCCAAGATGTATTTTAGTACACATACGATTTTTAATATATGTGTGCGGGGGGGCCCTGTGGGAAGTATAGGTGTTCGCAGGCACCCCACGGCACCCCAGGGGGTGACCACGGGTGTCTGGATGTCATAGTGTGTTCCCCTGAATATTTAATCTTTACCCGGGAGATATGGAGCTCATTCGCATGAATTGAATGGAAGGAGAACACGTAAATGATTCTAAATTAATAATAATTTTATGACATCTATTTTCCTTACTTCAATGTGTAACCTTAAATGTTAGGAGGGTGTTCATTGTGAAGGCAATACTCAGGTGTTTACAAAACAAGCTGACAAGAATCAAGGCTCGTGTCCCACCTTGATTGAAAAAACAATTACTTGTTGTGATTTAACACCTTCATGACTGAACATGTAAGATACAAATCAAGTCATGCTTATGGCGTTTCTGTGACAAATGTTACATATTGGCTCGCATCATCGCTTTTGAATTATTACATCATTATTGTAGATTTGAACCACATATCTACTTATAAATAAAATTTCTGCATGTATTATTGACATAAACATTTTCAACATACTATACTAGTGTTCTCGTTAACACTAATTGGTTGTTGATTCAGTCTATTTAAAGGATACATGTCAATCATGTCCCTTCGAGGGTCAAATGGAGGTCATTGGCAATTTGGCGGTGCTGGAGTTTGTAGTGAGGAGGAGGCGCGAGATTATGTTACAATGGAGGGCGAGGAGAGAGAGGAGAGAGAGGAGAGAGAGGAGAGAGAGGAGAGAGAGGACAGAGAGGAGAGAGAGGAGAGAGAGGAGAGAGAGGAGAGAGAGGCAACTTGCAGTAAGGCGGACATTGGCGCCACGCAACTTACGCGAAAGATGCTCCCTAGAAGGATTAAGTGAGGATGATGTCATCCGTCGCTATAGATTGAGCTCAGCGGCTATCTTGGAACTGTATGAAGTGTTAATCGAAGATTTAGAGCCAACAACAGACAGGAGTCATGCAGTGCCTGGCCTTGTTAAATTGCTGAGCTCATTACATTTTCTTGCTTCTGCGTCTTTTCAGACAACTGTGGGCATAGTAGGCGGGGTCTCGCAACCAACATTCTCGCGGGTCCTTAGCCAGTTTCTATGTGCACTGACTAGACGTGCTTGGGATTATATACATTTTCCTAGTGCGCAAACAGAGTGGCAGGCACTGAAGACTGCATTTTATAATGTAGCAGGGCTACCCAATGTGATGGGTGCTATAGATTGCACACATGTTGCATTGACCCCGCTACGTGAAGTCGAGAGGAATTTCCGTAACAGGAAACATTACCACTCGCTGAATGTGCAAATAGTATGTGACGCAAACATGAAAATTATGAGTGTGGTAGCCCTATTCCCAGGTGCCTGCCACAATTCCCATATCCTTCTTAATTCGTCAGTGTTCCATGCTTTTGAATCAGGCCAATTCGAGGACGGTTGGTTATTGGGTCAGTCAATGTTAAAGTAATTGCACTACTATGTTAATTTTTTTGTCACGTCCATATGTATTTTTTGGGTATTTACATGTCATGTTACAAGAATATGTCAAATCTTGACTTTCTATTTTTAATACACAAAATATAATCCATGTTGGGCACTTAAGCATCTTGTTCAATGATTTATCACACAATAGTGAAGTTGTGTTGTACATAGGTGAATCCTGTTCATGTACTACTATAAGTCAATAGGCAATGTGCTGTAGTTTTTTTGACTACTATCTCAACATTCATGTGTTCTACATGTGTTATAGGCGACTCGGGCTATGGAAGCCGGGCATGGCTCCTGACCCCACTGGGCAATACGCTAACACTTGCAGAAGAACGCTATAATGCGGCTCACGTTTTCACACGTTCGGTGATTGAGGGGACTTTTGGTGTGTTAAAAAGTCGCTTTAGATGTATGGATAAATCTGGAGGGGCTCTTCAGTATTCGCCAGAGAAGATTGCCGACATTGTAATTTGTTGTTGTATATTGCATAACATTGCAATACGTTATAATATTCCTGCCAACATTAGGCAAGATATAGAGGAGGATCATCCGGTGCCTCCTGCAGGGGTTAGGGAGCATACGGCCAGTGGGGTGGAGACCTGCAGAACTGTCATCGACACTTATTTTACATGTAAGATTCTTATTGACATGTATAATAATTTTTGGCATGTAACACAATCTATCCTCATCTCGTTTTGTGTGTCACATTTTATTGTGTGTATGTAATCATAGGATCCTGCTCTATGAATGTGAAGGGCCATTGTCGCAATAATTCACACAACGTAACATGACCACGGTATGTGAGTGTTGTTCTTATTTTTTCATCTCTAATTTATTTCACATACACTTTGTGTGCATCATGCAATGCAGAGTGTTGTTAGATATTGATTTTGCAAGTATTGATCATTGACATATTGAAGCTGCAGTTCAGGCAATATCATGCATGTGTTTTTTTTAATAAATCAGTTCAGTAGGAAGAAATAATACTTTTAACATTTTCAGTTTTTAAAAATACAACTTTCAAATACCAATTTTCTTGTATTATATTTTAACAAGCATGCTTGTTCCTATAGCAACCATTGACATTCCCCATATTTAAAGATGTGGCAAAACTTTGACGATCAATAGACGGAGAACGAATTGACCGGCAGCTATGCAGTTCTTTAGGTAATTAGAGATTGCCCACATGAAACTATTGAAGTGTAAAAATAAAATAAAAAGGTTTAAACAATATAATTTAAAAAAAAATAAACAATAAAAAAATTAAATTATTATATGAACTGCAGCTTTTAATGTTTATCAATGTTGACACTTAAAAATAAACCCAAAAAAGTCACGGCAAATATGTAGAGTTATGTTTGTAAATATGTTTCATCATTTTATTGTTCACATGATGAACTTAAATTGGATAAATGACACCTAATTAAAAATTACAACATACATTACTTCGAGATGGCTGCAGGACTGTGAGCTAATTACATGTTCATATATTGTATCTCGAATGTCCTATGTGTCAATAACAATAATTTCATTATTTTAATGTTACTATCACACACTGAAATAGTCATATTACATGTGTAAGGTTTATACATTTACTCATGTTGATCTTTCATGAATACATTAAATATAGAGCCTAAAACATTGTGTAATTGTTCACAGTTGAACATCATCTCGACCAGAAATAATGCACATAAACTATGTTCACAATGTTCTAATGTTGTGACAAGTGACTGAAATAATTAGTATGTATTGTAATTTGTTGAAGTAACGTTCATAGTTAAGTGAAACTAATTCTAATACACATGATATAAATGTTTGCCGGTGTGCAAGACTAAATTCTCATACAAACTGAAGGGTGTCACTTATGCTATTACACAAAGTAAGAAATGCTATGAGACAAAGTAAGAATAAAATAAAAAGTTTCATCATGTTTGCAGGATGTCGAGGCTTTCACTTCTTGTGTCTTTGGATCCGTCCATGCACATGTTTTTATGGCACTGGAATGGAGATGTGAACATCTGTGAAAGTAGATATGGAATGTCAATTATAAATGTACATGTTATACAGTATAACAATTGTTCAACACCATCTAAACACACATCATACGTGTTAATGTTTATTAACAGTTGTGTTAGGACACTTTTTGATCTTACTCAAATTAGATAATATCTTACAAATACAGATTAACCTTATGTCCTAAAAATATTCAATTGTAAAACAAAAAACACAGTATGCCTGTCCAAATATTAATTCTGTCACATATACTAACACTGCAAAAGTTATCAAAACACAATGCAAGCCCACATTAATTTCCTGTGACAATGTTACATATTAGCATTGATTCTGCCGCTTTAATCATAATTAATGTAACTGACTAACACATTTAGCGAATCAAACATATCCTCATGTTTATATACGCAAAGTACTCAAATCTTAATACTATATACGCCATTTGTTAATATATGCCATGGCTTCAATTGTTTAAGCAAATATCGTTTTTTTTTCCCTTTACAACACAGGGGCGTACACCTTGTGTCATGACATTAAATGGGTGCGCAGGACTACCTCTAATTGCACGCGACATTGCCATGAACATTTCACTATCTGGCACAGAGACCGTTAAGTGTATCTTACCTTATTTGACAAACATGTCCCGGCATCTGTTGCGCTGCACGACGTGATTTCTGGAATATGAACACATAACGAAGAAGAGGTAAAACGGAAATTGAAATGTTAAAAAAAAAAAATTGTTGGAATGGTACGCGCATGCGTTCTGGGTGGAACACATATGCGTTTCATTGTGCAACAAGAGAATCACATATTGTTAAAAGTGAATAGTTTATAGTTACCTGAATTATATAGCATTCAGATTCGGAGCTGCCATGCAAGTGGTGTTTTGGAGGTAGCTGTTGCTTTCAATCAATTGGTTGTTCGGTGTGTCCATCTCATTGGTGTTCCAGCTTGATCCGTCAATCTTTGGATATTGTGTCATGAACTAAGGCGGATACAGATAGTAACTTTCTGGCATTTCATGTGCTTCAGCAAGGTAGTTAGTATGAATGTTAGCGTCATAGCTAGATCTGGCATTGTTGTGGTATAGGTTGTACACCTCCGGTTGTAAATACGATCCATTTTGCTGAACATTTAAGGCACCGCTGCGGGAACCTATATCATTGTTGTTGTGTCTGCGATTTCGGGCTCTTTTTCTTAAATTGCCACTTGCAAACATACGCATACTTGATTCATGCACTGCCAAGAGCCACCCCTGTTTCCGCCATTTGGTGGGTTCCAAAAAAAGCAATAATTGGTTGATAAAGTCGTCTGATTGAACTGCGCCAAACTTTGGGCTTTGGATGATTTTGATAAAAAGGATAATTTGAGGAGATATGATCAAAAATGTCCGATACAGTAGCTCTTCTGTGTGTTCGGTATTGAATAGCGCAATATATTAAATAGGCGTAGCAGAACGGAGGTTTCTTTAGAGTTGACATTTCTAACGACATGTTTTCTCATGGAATGGTGTAAAATAACGCAGTGTTATTTTCAATTAATGTTATGTGCAAAAGTATCAAATTGTAGGGAATGTGTTACACACGGTCCAAGGTCGTTACACAAAAGAATAAGTGTCCATGATATCTTCTCCCACATACAGGTGTTCAGGCTACTGGCTAATTTTCTCACACACATTAAATTTTTCACAGAAACTCAGACACAGAAATTTCTGAGTAAGAATATAGTATTAGCAAATATGGGAAGTGATATTCCAAAATGGTTATGTTTATCTGTGTTCAGAATCATGACATCTTGCACATGTCAACATAATTATGTTCGCCATGACTTGCTATCCTGTTTAGTTAACATATGTGCACATGAAAAATGACATCATCTTAATTGAATGATTTCACATAAATTGTGTCTTTAGCATGATACAATTGTCAAGTAAGTGAATCTTTAATGTGTGAAATAGTGACCATTCAACACTTCACTGTGTATACACTAAAAAGCTATCAGTCATATATGAAGTATCCCAAAAAATATATCAAACTAAATTTTTTACATACTGGTACACTGCGCCTTATCAGGAGATGCTTCAATCAGGAGATTAGTTTGTTCTCATTACACATATCATACCATGCAGTCCCTTAAAGGTGTTTGTAATAAACTTAGCAAGAACAACAATAGAGCTATTCATAGATATTTAGGATACGCTGATTTCATAATTTAAGGGGGCAGCATGTTTAAATATTGTATGGTCACAAATAATATGTAATGGGACATTCAATAAGATGTGAGATTCTATTTTTGGCTCACATTTTTTGTGTAAGAACGTGTACTACGCTTTGATCTGGAGGCATTGACAGGGGTAGGTGTGGAACTGCTTGGTGTGTCACTGAATCCGGCTACACCTGCCTCAACAGTTGTTTGGCTGGTTGGCGCTGCTTCAGCGTATACATTTTCCTGCTGTGCCATTGGCGCTGCTTCAGTGTGTACATTTTCCTGCTGTGCCATTGGTGCTGCTTCAGCGTATACTTTTGTCTGCTGTGCCATTGGTGCTGCTTCAGCGTATACATTTGTCTGCTGTGCCATTTGCGCTGCTTCAGCGTATACATTTGTCTGCTGTGCCATTGGTGCTGCTTCAGCGTATACTTTTGTCTGCTGTGCCATTGGTGCTGCTTGAGCGTGTAAATTTGGCTGCTGTGGCATTCCCATTTCCTGTACATATGGCACTTGCATTGGGTGTGCCAGTCCCAGTGCCTGTGCTAGGGCTTCGAACATTCCATGTGGCATTTGCATTGGTTCTGGCATTTGCAGTGGCTGTGGCATTTGCAGTGGCATTGGTTCTGGCATTTGCATTGGCTGGCCAATTTGCACTGGGTGTGGCATTTGCAGTGGCATTGGTTCTGGCATTTGCATTGGCTGGCCAATTTGCACTGGGTGTGGCATTTGCAGTGGCATTGGTTCTGGCATTTGCATTGGCTGGCCAATTTGCACTGGGTGGGGCATTTGCAGTGGCTGGGCAATTTGCACTGGGTGGGGCATTTGCAGTGGCTGGGCAATTTGCATTGGCATTTGTTCTGGCATTTGCTTTGGCTGGCCAATTTGCACTGGCTGTGGCATTTGCAATGGCTGTGGCATTTGCAATGGGTGTGGCATTTGCAATGGGTGTGGCATTTGCAATTGGTGTGGCATTTGCAATGGCTGTGGCATTTGCAATGGCTGTGGCATTTGTATTGGCTGTGGCATTAGCATTTGCTGTGGCATTTGCATTGACATACATTGTGCTATCAGAGTTAAACTATTTGAAATTGCCTTGAGAGTGTCGAGTTGTTGGTTGAAAATGCCTCGCATGTGTAGCAGTTCTTGATAAATGATATGATTAGTTTCCTGCTGGTTGGCTGCCACACTCTGTTGATTTCGGAAAAATATTTGCTCTGCAGATTTTAATGATGCCAATTCAGCTGCACACACATTATCACCTTGACCTGGCTGTAGAGGCTCACTTTCTTCATCTTCAATTTCAGGTTCAGTTACATCCAGTTCCCGATTTTAACCCTCGCCAAACACTTGGGGGTGTAGTGTCATCGGGGTCAGGCTCATCTAGTTCCCGGAGTGCCTCGGCATATTCATGTTGGGGCTCCTCCTCACGCTGAAGTGGTTGTGGCTCATCAAGCATTTCATCATTTTGCAACTCGCCAAGAATTTGAGTAGAGACATCAGAGTCTGTTTCCTCATCCACAACTATAACATACAAAATATAATTTTTAATTCACATGATAAACTAATTATATGTTATGGTTCTTAGTTCTGCAGTAAACATATTGTTATGCATTGTATCATCTAATAAACATTCATGTAAATATGTATTGGTATTATTTATGTGCATATGCTATTCATCTGACATCAGCTGAACATGATATTAATTATGAAAATGTTGCATATGTAGCTATTTTGTTGTAATACACTTTCACATTCACATGTGAAACACATGCTGTGGCCTCAGTGTGTTTTCCATTGCACGCTGAGACGTGCGTACAAGTAGCGCCCTTCAATGGTACTGTGCATAGTTGTGGGTTTCGCGCACACCAGAGCTGGACATCAATTGTGTTTGTGGTGACAGAATCCTGGCCACGCCCACGCCAGCGGTTCACACAGAGGCCGAAACATGCGATGGAACTCATGGCCACTCCCCCACCAAACTCACGTGCCGCACGTGCTACACTGCTGAGTGACCCTATACCAGGCCTGCACAACTCCAGTCCATGAGGGACGCAAACAGGCCAGGGTTTCAAGATATCCCTACTTAAGCACAGCTGCCTCAATTTGGGGGTCAGTACGACTGAGCCACTAATTTTAACAGCTGGGCTGAAGTAGGGAAATCCTGAACAGCTGGCCTGTTTGCGGCCTGGAGTTGTGCAGGCCTGCCCTAGACAAACACACATTTCTTGTTTTATGCAATGTGTTAAACACTACTTGGAATTCAACAGCCATATTGACACTACATTAGTGTACACACATGTACTTCTATGCATTTGAACATTTCTTGTTCAAGTTTACAAACACTAAATAGAGATTAATGAATGTGAATACGTTCATACATAAACAAACACCAAATATTGACCATGTATAAAAGGAATTACTTTTTACATGAGCGCATAACATTTTAATTTGAGATACAATACTTCATTACAAAAGCACATGACTATACGCAACATAAAAAATAGACATTGCGCAACATTTCCCGCGCTTATGGTAACATTGGGTCATTAGTGTCCATGTGAATATAAATGTCTTGTAGCACCTGGAGCTGATGCTACTCTGTCAAAATAAAAGTGTAAAACATTGTTCGCAGTATGTATATAAATTAAATATACAATGTTGAATTTTGTAAACATGGCAACAATAGTAGTTTCCAAATGTGCAGCATTTTATGTATGGCTATTGTACACATGATTGGAAGTGCATTGTCAAATATGAACGTGTACAAAACATTACATGTTCGAGTAACATGTATATATACACAGTGGTTGACAAATCACCAAAAAATCTACTCGCCACACAAAAAAATCTACTCGCCACCTAGTACCAAACGTGTGCTGTTTGGGCCAATATTTACTCGCCCGGGGGTTAAATCCACTCGCCCGGGGCGAGCAAATGTATAGGTTTGTCGAACACTGTATATATATATATATATATAGGGAGAAGGAGTGGCTCAGTGAGTAAAAACACTGACTGACACTGAGATAGCTGCAGGGGAGCCTGGTTCAATTCCCGGTGTCAGCTCCTTGTGACCTTGGGCAAGTCACTTTATCTCCCTGTGTCTCAGGCACCAAAAAATAGATTGTAAGCTCTACAGGGCAGGGACCTGTGCCTGCATAATGTCTCTGTAAAGTGCTGCGTACAATTAGCAGCGCTATACAAGAACATGCTAAAAAAAAAAAAAATATATATAGCAACTGTAAATATTACTGTATGTTCATTTGCATGTCTTAGACCGGTCTGCAACCCTGTCTTTCCCCATTATCGCCCAGCATACAGCGCTTCTACTGCAGCAAGGGATTCTGGGAGATGACATGCAAATGAGCACTCAGTGCCACCTTTTGTCTCAAGCTCGTATTACACAAGCAAATCCTCAAGCCAAAGCATGCTGTTTTAAACACAGCTTTTAGACAGAGGCTGGGATGAGATGCAAAGCCATTAAACCCACTCACAGACATGTGACATGACATGGAAGTGCTGTATGCTGGGCGATAATCGGGAAAGACAGGGTTGCAGACCTCTCTAAGACATGCAAATGAACATACAGTAATATTTACAGTTGCTTTATGCTTTACTGTGGAGGGTTTTTGTCACTTTTTTTACCCATCATAACCTTAATTATTGTGGTGAATACCTAGTCTAGTCTCAAACCAGCTTAGCCATTATGACCAACCTCACACTGATGATACCCATAAAGGTTGAAACATGTCTGTGAGTTGGTTTAATGGCTTTGCATCTCATCTCATCCCAGCCTCTGTCTAAAAGCTGTGTTTAAAACATTGATTGCGTAAAATATTTGGTGTATTTTAGTGTTAAAAATGCCTTCAGGAACGGAACCTTTCATTTAAACAGTGTTCCTATGGGAAAACGTGTTTCGCTTTACAACGTTTCGCTATCCAACGCCATTTTGAGTAACGCATTGTGTCGGATAACCGAGGACTGCCTGTATTTTGCATATCCTATTAGCATGTCTCCCAGGTGTGCTCCTTTTTGATCACAGGTGCCTTTCCACAAGTTATTTCAAGGTAGATTTGAGGGGATATATAGTACTTGGTAAAATTATAAAATAGTTCTTCTCTCTCTCAAACCAATTGTGCATTTTATGACATTTGCAAACAATTGTGCATTCTTGAGTCTGATCTTCAAACATCCGAGGCAGAGAGGAAAGATTTGAATTTCAGTTAAAAATTCACCCATCTCTGAGCAGTCATTTATAAGCATTGATGTGCAGTCAATAGTTAAACACATTTTTTACAGAACTTTGCAATGTATTTATAAAAATAAATGTAAATTAAATGTTGTCACCTTTCTCCTACAGTATGTATTTTCTAAGATGTTGTGTTGAGTTATAATTTCTAGTGTAAATGTTATTACTATTTTTAGACTTAGTATGCAAATATTATTATTTTTGCAATACAGTACATTGTGCTGATTTTCGGGTGAAATGTTTTCAAACTACTACCCGCAATTTTAAAAATGTAGGGTGGAAAATAATCTCTGCATGTGACAATGGGACCGATTCACTAAGCTACATTAACTAGCGCTAAAATGAGTTCTATCGCTTGGCCGCAAAAGGCTGAAGCTATGAGCGCTATTCACTAAGGCTGCTCGGCGCGTTTTCGGTCTGGCTTGGCCAAAAGTGCCATAGAGCGTGATCACCTTTCCCCCCCCTGATATTATGCTAAAAGTTATTTAGCACGATAACTATTATAAACAAAGCAGCCTGTAAGAACTGCATGGAGAAGCTGCGTCTCAATGCATGGCTCTTACAGGCGATCGTACTGTACAAATATGTTTTAATGGTAGTATACATGAGCAGGGGGTCTCCTGAGCTGAACCGCATTGGTTTCAGGTCTGGGGACGCCCTATTTCAGGAGATATAGGCCACGTTATGGGGTGCCGGTATCCCCTACATAAATTAAATGTCCCGGTCACGTGACGCAGGAGCTTTACAATTGCCGGGGATACCGGCACCCCATAATGGGGCCTGTATCTCGTGAACTAGGGGCTCCACGAGGCTGAAGTCAACCTGCTTCCGTTGATGAGATGCTCTGCTCACGTGCAATGTGATTACAATCCATATATTATTGTTGATAATATACGTGAAATTAATTAATTTATTACTATTGTGTCCCGTAATGTTCGTGTATGTCCGTTTGTTCCCACGGTGTATTTGTGTGACAGTCTATATAAAGACTCAACCACTTCACTATAATTATGTTTGTACTTCTTTTAGATATGTTATAGTTCACAGCATAGCTATGGGACTGTAGGGGTTAAGTGCTGAACAGTTTATCTGGTGAACTGAGGAACTGATTAAATGAGTGAAGCACATGTGCGAATTTATAATTACACTTTGCGGGAATATTTCTAATACACCCTATATAAGCCGCCCATTTTATTACTATTATGTCAGTGCTGTTGGGAGTGAGTGTGAGATAGACCGAACTTTGTGGTATTAGGAGAGATTCGTGAGTTGCTTGTTTCTGATTTCTGAGTGAGTTGTCTTTATTGTTCACATTTGTTTCATACTTTATTGTCTTGTTAGTGTGAAAGTGATTAGTTATTGTGTTGTATTGTATTGTATTGTGCCTGTGTGCCTGTGTGCCTGTGTGCCTGTGTGCCATGGAGAGGAGGAGTGGACGTGGGGCTAGTGGCGTGGAGGAGGAGCATGGGAGTGGTGGACTGGAGGAGGCTGGAGGAGTAGTGGAGGAGGCTGGAGTGGTGGCAGCGGGGGCTGGAGGAATTGAGGAGCATGTGAGATGAGTGTCACGTGCTGCTACGTGCAGCACACACATACATGATATAGTGTATATACTGTATTATATATATATAATATAACATAATAAATAATATATAGTATAATATAATAAATAGTATAATATAATATTATATATATGCTCTTACAACGCTTTGCAACGTTGTTTATGTGTGTGTGTATATATATATATATACACAGTGTTCGACAATTAATTATAACTACACGCCTGTGGCGAGTGGATTTAGGCCGCTGGCGAGCTGTTGCTGCGGCTCTATGAATTTCCCTGCTCGCGCCAATTTTTTTTTTTTAATAAATAAATAATTCCCCTCCCTGATTGGGTTAACGCTGGGAAGAGGGCCGGCAGGCAGTGCTGGGTTAGCCACTTCCCCCGATCTCCTCCCCCTCCTGATCTCCTCCCCCTCCTGCCCCTGATCTCCTCCCCCCCCCTGCCCCCATCCCCGCTTGCTGCCCTAAGGTGTCTGCCAGCTGGGATGCGGGAGATGGGGGGGGTTGCGTGGGGGTTGCGCAGTCGCGGCTGTGCACGTGGGTGGGGTGGTGGTTCCCGCTCCCATGCTTGCCCACTCTGCCCGCTCCCATGGTTGCCTGCTCCCATGTTTTCCCGCTCTGCCTGCTCCCATGTTTGCCCGCTCCCATGTTTGCCCGCTCCCATGTTTGTCCGCTCTGCCCGCTCCCATGTTTGCCTGCTCCCATGTTTTCCTGCTCTGCCTGCTCCCATGTTTGCCCGCTCCCATGTTTGCCCGCTCCCATGTTTGCCTGCTCCCATGTTTGCCCGCTCCCATGTTGCCCACTCTGCCCGCTCCCATGTTTGCCCGCTCCCATGTTTGCCCACTCCCATGTTTGCCCGCTCCCATGTTTGCCCGCTCTGCCTGCTCCCATGTTTGCCCGCTCCCATGTTTGCCTGCTCTGCCCGCTCCAATGTTTGCAAGGGGTGGGGAGGCTGGAGAGCCGAGTCTTGTCTCCCCCCTCTGTGTGTCTCTCCCAGCTGTGTGTCTCCCCCCTCTGTGTTTCTCCCCCTTTGTGTCTCTCTCCCCACTCTATGTGGCATTACATATAGTCAAGATTAGGTGGGTGTGGGCGTTTGAGCTTGCTGGGTGTGTATGTTAATTTAATTTCTGACTGGAATCAGTTGAATGGAGGTTGTGGCACCTCCCCCAGAGCTCACGTCACCTCCCCCTTTTTAATGGTGGATCTTCTCCTCTTGCTGCAGGTAATGAATCTACTGTGGTTCTTCCCCTCACACAGAGGTATAGGGAACAAATGCAGGACTTGCACTTATTATGGTTTACCTTGACGATTTGGTGTGCAAGCTTATGATGTTTTGGCCAAAATTTCTAACTAAAAAAACATATTTCAATATTATTAGCATTAGCATTATTATTTACACTGAAGCATCATTTCTTGTAATTATTACCATATATGTTTTGTCATATCGATGCAGCACTGGGCACCCCCTGTGTTTGCTGTATTTGGGTGCCACAAAAGCCCAGTTGCACTCTATGTGGAATTACATATAGTCAAGATTCGGTGGGTGTGGGCGTTTGAGCTTGCTGGGTGTGTATGTTAATATATATATATATATATATATATATATATATATATATATATATATATATATATATATATATATATATATATATATATACCATGTTAAAAATGGTTATTGAGGCAAAAAGTGACACTGTGTGCTCATTTGCATGTCATTTCCCAGAATCCCTTGCTGCAGTGGAAGTGCTGTATGCTGGGTGATAATGGGGAAAGGTGGGGTTGCAGACCTGCCTAAGACATGCAGATGAGCATACAGCTATATTTGCATATTTGCTTTCCTGTGGAGAATTTTTGTCACTTTTTTTACTCACCATAACTTAACTCAGTATTATGGTTTAGCCTATCCCATAGCCTCTCTTGCATTCCCAGTAAAATCAACCCCACACTGATGAGACCCATCAAGGTTGAAACAGCTGTCTGTGGGTGGTTTTCTGGGTATGCACCTTAACCCTGGCTGTGCTCAAAGCTGTGACCATGCAGCAAGCTTAAGCCTATAGGGAACCATGTTAAAAATGGTTATTGAGGCAAAAAGTGACACTGTGTGCTCATTTGCATGTCATTTCCCAGAATCCCTTGCTGCAGAGGAAGTGCTGTATGCTGGGTGATAATGGGGAAAGGTGGGGTTGCAGACCTGCCTAAGACATGCAGATGAGCATACAGCTATATTTGGGTCTGAAAGAACGCTGGGAATGTGCTCTTAACACCTGTTCTGTTGAACTTATCAATACATTAATTGTTAATGATGAGGCAAGTCTCACAGAAACTACATCTGCAATTGATTCTTTACGTAAGGATATGGAATATATGGATAATGGTGTTTTTGATACAATTGAAATTGAACTCGATAAATATGAAGGTGAAATCGAATTGATGAAAAAGGGTAAATTTGATCGAGACTTATCTGATTATAAGTTAGGTAAAGTCTATAAATGGAGCCATTCCAAACCAGGCTACCGCAAGAAAAAGAGGAATCTCAAATCAGGAACCTCTGTATCAGCAGGATCTACTACCTCAGAAATGGACTCCTCTGATTGTGACACAGTGAATCCAGCATCTACGGCAACGGGATCAGTTCCTTTTTTATACCAAGGACCAATGGGCACAGGAGGAGGAGGACGAGGCGGGGGAGCAAGAAGCCTAAGGGACAGGGACCAGTTTGGTTACAAGTTCCAGAGGGGCAAGCATCAACGGAAGTAAAACCCCTTGCTGTCGTTAATCTATCTGAAACAACGCTCAGTCCAATTCAGATCCAAGTGTTAGAACGTGGCTTATCGTTTGCTCCCACACACTATTGTGACGCTTTTGAATGGATTAAGGATGTCCAACTTTTTTGCAGGAAACTTCTGCTTCACAAGCATTTCCTTAAAGTACCTACTGAGGAGGAATTATTAGAATCTGGGAAAGTTATTTCATCCTTAGGTTCCCTGCCGTCCCTGCAAGATTCAGATGTGGTGATCCCTGATACCAATGAACTCGGTCCTGTGTCTAACTTCAAGGCAAAATCGGTCTTCTGCCCTCCTATCCAGGCAGTATCACAGGTGGAGGTATTTTCCAACATGGTAATCCGTGATATTAATGATTTATCTGATTTTGCAGGTTCAAGTAACATTTCTAGGCAAGAATGGTTAGCAATTAAAGAACTTCAATCTCTGCCAGACATAATAATTAAGCCTTCCGATAAGGGGGGCAATATTGTTTTATGGCCTAGAAGGTTATATGAAGTGGAGGCATTCAAACAGCTTCGTAACAAACAGTGTTACAGGGAATTGCAGGGTGACCCTACCACCAAGTTCAAGGAAGAGCTTGACGCTCTGGTTCATGAGGCATTGACTGAGGGTGTAATTACTAGACGTCATTATGACGGTCTAATTACTAAGTACCCAATTACACCGACATTATATCTTCTGCCCAAGATCCACAAAAACCTCTCCCACCCCCCAGGAAGACCAATCGTATCAGGTATAGGAGGGCTTTGTGAGCCCATAAGCCGTTTCGTTGATGCATTTTTACGCTCATCTGTAGAAACTTTACCTTCGTATCTCAGGGACAGCATGGATATACTCTCAAGGCTTGATAACGTGTTTGTTGACAACGACACTATATTAGCCACCTGTGACGTTGAAACGTTATATACTTGTATCCGCCATGAAGATGGCATCTTTGCCACAAAATTCTTTATATCCATGCTGAACCTGAGTACAAATTTAACGAATACATTAATACATCTCCTGGATTTTGTACTAAGACATAATTATTTTTTATTTAAAAATACTTATTATTTACAGATCAGAGGAACGGCTATGGGTGCAACATGTGCGCCCTCCTATGCGAATCTTTTCCTGGGGTGGTGGGAACGTGAAGAGGTCTTTTCTGAAGCCAATAGTGAGTACACGTCCCATCTGCTGTTGTGGTTGAGATACATCGATGATATTTTCATTCTATGGCAGGGCACTGCATTAATGTTGCAACAGTTCATCGATGTTCTCAATCACAACAGCATTAACATCAGGCTCACCTACACCTCGAGTACTACTAATGTTAAATATCTTGACCTCAGTATTAGCATCGCCTCTGATGGTCTTGTAGTGACTGACATTTTCCGTAAAACGACATCTTGTAACACCTTACTGCACGCCAGCAGCTTTCATCCTGCTCATCAGATAAGGGGCATCCCCAATGGCGAATTTATCAGACTTCGCCGTAATTGCTCAACTATGGAGACATTTAATACCCAATCCATAGATATAAGAAAAAGAAAAACACAAAAGCGCACCAAGATTGAGATATACAGTGTATTATAGACAATTAAAATTAGTAATATACACTTACATGGATAAAAACTTTATTGATCCTGATCACGATCGTGACTTCTATAGTGAGGCAACAGTGGGGATGAAGGGGGATGATTTCCGTCTCTGCAAACAAGCCCCGCGCGCTGGGACTGTGTCTCTGGCTATGCTGCGTTTTCAGCTCCACACGGTTGTCAGCGTGATGGCCTGGCATTGGAACTTACAATAATAAATGGAACAGTCTCAAAAACATCCTTCAAAAACACTGGGACATACTTTTGGCAGATCAAGATCTCCGGGCTATTCTGGGTGACAGAGTTAGCCTCACTAGTAGGAGAGCACCTAACCTAAAGAATCTGCTGGTCAGGAGTCATTACACTACCCCTCCAAAAGTTACTTTCCTCAACCAAGTAAGCTTAAAAGGTTTCTACAAATGTGGACATTGTTCCGCGTGTAGACACATGAAGCAGACTGATGTCTTTCATAACTCTAAAGGCACCAGAAACTTCAGAATCTTTTATTTTCTAAACTGTAAATCCAAGAATGTCATCTACCATCTGAACTGTCCCTGCGGTCTGATTTACATTGGCATGACCACCAGGGAATTTCGTGTAAGGGTTTTGGAGCACACACGTAACATTAAAAATGCAACTAAAGACCTGGCGTGCTTCAAAAAAATCACCAGTGTGGCACGCCATTTT
This sequence comes from Ascaphus truei, assembly GCF_040206685.1. Taxonomy (NCBI): domain Eukaryota; kingdom Metazoa; phylum Chordata; class Amphibia; order Anura; family Ascaphidae; genus Ascaphus; species Ascaphus truei. The sequence goes on from NC_134484.1 coordinate 30,453,120, forward strand.
CGTGATGTGCACAACTCTGACCCCTCATCCCTGGTGGCCTTTGCCATTGATAAAATCAACATAGGCATCCGCGGCGGTAATGTGGAGCAGCTCCTACTGCAAAAAGAATGCAGATGGATAGTTCAATTAGGGACCATGATTCCAACTGGATTAAATGATTACCTCAGTTTTGCAATGTTCCTTTAGCTTTTCACTCATTTAGAGACTCTGTCTTGTTTTATGTAACTTACCCTGCTTTCCCTAGAAATCTTTTATTAAGTCTCAATCACAGCTTATGGTTCATCTCTCCTTTGATCCTCTATATTTTATGTCTCTGTGTAGTATTGTCAATACTTGGTATCTAACTTAGTATAATGCCATTTCATTGGACATTCTTCAAGATATTGTCAATTTAATTACTCTTCAAATTAGCTTTACTTATATTTTTATTCATGCCTCCTTGCTTTACAACACTCTGCTTAGCAATTATGCTGATTTTTAATCACATTATGCCACTTTCTGTGTCTTTTTATGTCTGTCTCTTTAAGGATTACTGCCTCCAAAGTTCTGCTCACTTCCACATAGCAACAGCTGACACAGTTCTATATTTCAGAATTTCTTATTGGCTGTTGGTCACGAGTGAACTTTTGGCGGGAAAACGGAGCCCTTTAAGAGTGTTTGTTTATGCTGACACTGTATGCTCCCGGAAGAAGCCTTTTTGGCGAAACGACCGTAGGAGCAGAGCTGTGACAGCACCCCTCCATCCTGTGACCCGTGTGCCTTACCATACTGCGTGAGACTTTCCTCCGTTTTACTGCTGATGTCCCACTGCAAGACTTTGGTCTTTATCATCTGATTCTCCTGCTGCCTGACTGAGTAACGCTGGTATTTATCACTGGATTTCCTCAGTGTTTTGTGCACACCACACACAGCAGTGCTCTATGTCCCTGTGTTATTCACACACCACCACTGCTCATTATTTTTGAGCTCTGTATCTCAGGGGACTTTATATGAGCGCTGCCAGTGCACTTTATAGATCTACCACTGCTGCTACTTATCTTACATGTGCAGCTCAATTTGGGCATCACTTTATTCAGCTGATTTACAGCACATTTAAGGGTCACAACTTTATGAATTTCTAGCTATGTGCCTAACTATCTCTCATCATCATTAAGAGGTTTATGTATATTTACTACAATATATATCCAATCTTTTCTTGTGGTCTGTATCTACTTACCATTTATATTCATTGCTACTCTTGTTCTGGATCGGCCGATCTCAGTAAACATTACTTGGGGAGAAATATTTTTCCCCTAGATCTGTTATGTTATATTTGTAATGATATATTGTTACCCTGCTTTGGCTCTTATCAGACCAATTGTACCTCTTTGATGTTTTTACGTTGTGTCGCATAGCGATCTGACATGTGATTTGTGTGGGTCTGTCTTTTGTGTTTTTTATACTCTTTGTTAATAAAGTCCATTTCTATTTTTCATAATTCAGCATTTGAGTGCACCTTTTTGACCCTACTCTCCCTCCTTTTTAGTTATATATATATATATATATATATATATATATATATATATATATATATATACTAGCCGATATACCCGGCGTTGCCCGTGATGTAATGTTCTGCCTCCCCCATCCTCCCTCTCAACTCCCTTTCCCTCCTCTTCACAGCTGTTCAGGCTTCCCCCCTTCTCTCCTGACTCCCTCCCCCCCTCTCTCTCCTGACTCCCTCTCTCCCCCCCTCTCTCCTGACTCCCTCTCCCCCCTCTCTCATGACTCCCTCTCTCCCCCCTCTCTTGACTCCCTCTCCCCCCCTTCTTTCCTGACTCCCCCCCTCTCTCCTGAGTAACTCCCCCCCCTCTCTCCTGACTAACTCCCCCCCCTCTATCCTGACTGAATACCACCCCCGCCTGTCCGCTGTGCGCCGCCATCTTACCAGGGGCATCTGCAGGAGGAAGGGGGTCCTTCCAGAGGCTGCCTGCCCACTGCCTGCGGCTGGGGTAGGAGGGCCGCGCCGCACTTCCCCTCCGTCCGGGAGCTGGTGGGGGGGAGGGAGAGGGAGAGGTAGAGAGAGAGAGAGAGAGAGAGAAAGAGTTGGGTGACATTATAGAGCCAGGTGACGTCATAGAGCCACCAATCTGATTGGCCAGAGGCTGAGGACCAATCAGATTCACAGCAGCTAGTACCAACCTTTCGATTTTATATATTAAGAGATATATATATATATATAACATACTGGACACCTAACAAGCTCCTATTGAACCCCCAAAATAACTACAACAAATATATAAGCATATGAGTGTCACAGAGGAGTGCTACTGAGCATGGCAATATATATTTAAAACCAGAGACAGAACATAAAACACAGACAGAGCTCAGTTTTAGCACATCCAGTGAAACTCATACACGGTACAGTGCCTAAATATTTATGTATAAATATCTATTAAGTAAAATGGTCTTTTAGTTTAACATTTTTGGCCAAAATTGTTGTAAGCCCCTGAACCAACTGCACGGCAGACCACAATTCACGGGTCCCTAACGCTAATATAAATTCTTAATAACCTGTGTAATAACAGGAAGAATGATTTATAGTAAATCTGTCAATATTAGTTGCAAAGTTCTAAGTCTGATTGAAGCTTTTATTAACCTGTACATTACCAGGAAAAGCACACTGTATTATAGTTGTCACAACCATACTGCAAGCACGCAAGTTCCCCTGAGTGGAAGATGCTATGGAGTGAGCCCTTAACCATTTAAATGTGGGAGGGGGTGAGCTACAATTAGGTAGGAGGTTGCCACCCTCCAATCAGCCAAGACTAGCTGAACAACAATTGTAAAACATACTGGAAACCTAACAAGCTCCTATTGAACCCCCAAAATAACCACAACATATATATAAGCATATGAGTGTCACAGAGGAGTGCTACTGAGCATGGCAATATATATATATTTTTTAATTTTATTTATACATATATATTTAGGCACTGTACCGTGTATGAGTTTCACTGGATGTGCTAAAACTGAGCTCTGTCTGTGTTCTATATATATATATATATATATATATATATATATATACATATATACAGCTCAACCCCGTTATAGCACGATCTGCTATAACACGGATCTGCTTATAATGCAGTTTGAGCATGGACCCCGAATTTAAAAAAAATAAAATAAAAAAAAAGTTTTTTTTTTGCACACACTGCACACACTCAATGCACACTACATACACTCACAGCACACTACACATACTTGCAGAACACTGCACACATGGCACACTCACTGCACAAACAGCACACTCACAGAAAATTGCACACATTCACAGCACACTGCACACACTCACAGCACACTGCACACACTCACAGCACACTGCACACACTCACAGCACACTGCACACACTCACAGCACACTGCCCACACTCACAGCACACTGCACACTCTCACAGCACACTGCACACACAGCACACTCTTACAGCACACTGCACACACTCACAGCACACTACACACACAGCACACTCACAGCACACTGCACACACTCCACACACTCACAGCACACTGCACACACTCACAGCATACACTCACAGCACAGTGCATACATTCACAGCACACTGCACATACAGCACACTCACTGCACACACTCGCAGCACACTGCACACACTCACAGCACACTGCACGCACAGCACACTGACACACACACTGACACAGTCTCACACAGTCAAATGCACACACACACACACACACTCTTTAAGGGAGCTTGCTCTCACAAGACGGAAGCAGAAGCAGGGAGACAGGGAGAAGGGCTGCCAAGTGCCGGGTAAGTGCTGGCACACACGGCACACTCACAGCACACTGCACACACTCACAGCACACTGCACACACTCACAGCACACTGCACACACTCACAGCACACTGCACACTGCACACACTCACAGCACACTGCACACACAGCACACTTACAGCACATTCGCCGCACACTGCACACACTAACAGCACACTGCACACACTCACAGCACACTGCACACACTCACAGCACACTGCATACACAGCACACTCACAGCACACTGCACACACTCACAGCACACTGTACACACTCACAGCACACTGCACACACTCACAGCACACTGCCCACACAGAACACTCACAGCACACTGCACACACTGCACACACTCCACACACTCACAGCACACTGCCCACACTCACAGCACACTGCACACTCTCACAGCACACTGCACACACAGCACACTCTTACAGCACACTGCACACACTCACAGCACACTACACACACAGCACACTCACAGCACACTGCACACACTCCACACACTCACAGCACACTGCACACACTCACAGCATACACTCACAGCACAGTGCATACATTCACATCACACTGCACACACAGCACACTCACTGCACACACTCGCAGCACACTGCACACACTCACAGCACACTGCACGCACAGCACACTGACACACACTGACACAGTCTCACACAGTCAAATACACACACACACACATACTCTTTAAGGGAGCTTGCTCTCGCAAGACGGAAGCAGAAGCAGGGAGACAGGGAGAAGAGCTGCCAGGTGCCGGGTAAGTGCTGGCACACACGGCACACTCACTGCACACACAGCACACTCACAGCACACTGCACACACTCACAGCACACTGCACACACTCACAGCACACTGCCCACACTCACAGCACACTGCACACTCTCACAGCACACTGCACACACAGCACACTCTTACAGCACACTGCACACACTCACAGCACACTGCACACACTCACAGCACACTACACACACAGCACACTCACAGCACACTGCACACACTCCACACACTCACAGCACACTGCACACACTCACAGCATACACTCACAGCACAGTGCATACATTCACAGCACACTGCACATACAGCACACTCACTGCACACACTCGCAGCACACTGCACACACTCACAGCACACTTCACGCACAGCACACTGACACACACACTGACACAGTCTCACACAGTCAAATACACACACACACACACACTCTTTAAGGGAGGTTGCTCTCGCAAGACGGAAGCAGAAGCAGGGAGACAGGGAGAAGGGCTGCCAGGTGCTGGGTAAGTGCTGGCACACACGGCACACTCACTGCACACACAGCACACTCACAGCACACTGCACACACTCACAGCACACTGCACACACTCACAGCACACTGCACACACTCACAGCACACTGCACATACAGCACACTCACTGCACACACTCGCAGCACACTGCACACACTCACAGCACACTGCACGCACAGCACACTGACACACACACTGACACAGTCTCACACAGTCAAATACACACACACACACACACTCTTTAATGGAGGTTGCTCTCGCAAGACGGAAGCAGAAGCAGGGAGACAGGGAGAAGGGCTGCCAGGTGCTGGGTAAGTGCTGGCACACACGGCACACTCACTGCACACACAGCACACTCACAGCACACTGCACACACTCACAGCACACTGCACACACTCACAGCACACTGCACACACTCACAGCACACTACACACTGCACACACTCACAGCACACTGCACACACAGCACACTTACAGCACATTCGCCGCACACTGCACACACTAACAGCACACTGCACACACTCACAGCACACTGCACACACTCACAGCACACTGCATACACAGCACACTCACAGCACACTGCACACACTCACAGCACACTGTACACACTCACAGCACACTGCACACACTCACAGCACACTGCCCACACAAAACACTCACAGCACACTGCACACACTCCACACACTCCACACACTAACAGCACACTGCCCACACTCACAGCACACTGCACACTCTCACAGCACACTACACACACAGCACACTCTTACAGCACACTGCACACACTCACAGCACACTACACACACAGCACACTCACAGCACACTGCACACACTCCACACACTCACAGCACACTGCACACACTCACAGCATACACTCACAGCACAGTGCATACATTCACATCACACTGCACACACAGCACACTCACTGCACACACTCGCTGCACACTGCACACACTCACAGCACACTGCACGCACAGCACACTGACACACACTGACACAGTCTCACACAGTCAAATACACACACACACACATACTCTTTAAGGGAGCTTGCTCTCGCAAGACGGAAGCAGAAGCAGGGAGACAGGGAGAAGAGCTGCCAGGTGCCGGGTAAGTGCTGGCACACACGGCACACTCACTGCACACACAGCACACTCACAGCACACTGCACACACTCACAGCACACTGCACACACTCACAGCACACTGCACACACTCACAGCACACTGCACACTGCACACACTCACAGCACACTGCACACACAGCACACTTACAGCACATTCGCCGCACACTGCACACACTAACAGCACACTGCACACACTCACAGCACACTGCACACACTCACAGCACACTGCATACACAGCACACTCACAGCACACTGCACACACTCACAGCACACTGCACACACAGAACACTCACAGCACACTGCACACACTCCACACACTCCACACACTCACAGCACACTGCACATACTCACTGCACACACTCACAGCACACTGCATACACTCACAGCACACTGCACACACTCACAGCACACTGCACACACACACTGACACAGTTTCACACAGTCAAATAAATACACACTCTTAAGGGAGGTTGCTCTCGCAAGACGGAAGCAGAAGCAGGAAGCAGGGAGACAGGGAGAAGAGCTGCCAGATGCCGGGTAAGTGCTGCGTGCGGTTGCTGCTGCCCCACCGGGTCTGGGAACGCTGGGAGAGTTCTCAGCTTTCCCCTTCCGGCAGACGCGGTACCACCACAAAAAAAATGTTTTTTTTGCGCCGACCGTTTTTTCCCGCGACCCCATTTATAACACAGTGGTCTCGGGTGGCCCCCGAGGACCGCGCTATAACGGGGTTAATCTGTATATATATATATATATATATATATATATGGAACACACAATAGATGCCGCAATCAAATCACCCTTGTGTGATTAAATAATCAGTTAACCAGAGGTCAAGGTAAAAGGTAACCCTCTGGTGGTGCTACCGACCCAAAGGAATAATATGACTAAAAAGGAGGGAGAGTAGGGTCAAAAAGGTGCACTCAAATGCTGAATTATGAAAAATAGAAATGGACTTTATTAACAAAGAGTATAAAAAACACAAAAGACAGACCCACACAAATCACATGTCAGATCGCTATGCGACACAACGTAAAAACATCAAAGAGGTACAATTGGTCTGATAAGAGCCAAAGCAGGGTAACAATATATCATTACAAATATAACATAACAGAACTAGGGGAAAAATATTTCTCCCCAAGTAATGTTTACTGAGATCGGCCGATCCAGAACAAAAGTAGCAATGAATATAAATGGTAGGTAGATACAGACCACAAGAAAAAGATTGGATATATATTGTAGTAAATATACATAAACCTCTTAATGATGATGAGAGATAGTTAGGCACATAGCTAGAAATACATAAAGTTGTGACCCTTAAACGTGCTGTAAATCAGCTGAATAAAGTGATGCCCAAATTGAGCTGCACATGTAAAATAAGTAGCAGCAGTGGTAGATCTATAAAGTACACTGGCAGCGCTCATATAAAGTCCCCTGAGATACAGAGCTCAAAAATAATGAGCAGTGGTGGTGTGTGAATAACACAGGGACATAGAGCACTGCTGTGTGTGGTGTGCACAAAGCACTGAGAAAATCCAGTGATAAATACCAGCGTTACTCAGTCAGGCAGCAGGAGAATCAGATGATAAAGACCAAAGTCTTGCAGTGGGACATCAGCAGTAAAACGGAGGAAAGTCTCACGCAGTATGGTAAGGCACACGGGTCACAGGATGGAGGGGTGCTGTCACAGCTCTGCTCCTACGGCCGTTTCGCCAAAAAGGCTTCTTCCGGGAGCATATATATATATATAATATCTCAGGTGTGTTCCTGCACAAGTCACATTGAACTGGCAACCAGAATGTGGAAGTGGTCTTCATTTAAAGGAAGTCAAGGGAGTGTACACAAGTATGAATAGCTACAATTTCTATCTGCGGATTTAATTTTGTTTAAAAAAAATCTGCCCATCACTATTCCAACCCTCCAACACCCAACTAAATTTAAAAGGAGAATTTCTTGGGTAGATATGATAAAATCTGTAGAATAATGTGGCTATAGGTATTCCAAACTTACAAAATATTGATCCCACAATCTGTGTTTAGCTGGTTTACATACAGTATGTTACATTTTTTATACCACTAAACATTTTGAATGATGGTCATATTCAACATACTGTATTTGTTCAAGACGTCTAATGTCAAAAACCACAAAGCAATTATTGCATGACATATTGAAACAATCTTCCTCTGTGTAGCTTATAGAAATAACCACTAAATAAAATATACTGATGCAGCGGCCGTTATTCGAACACTTCACGCAGTGTGTAGATCGGAATAACCATTCGATGGCGCGCAATTTGATCTAATCTTGCTGAGTTAAACACGCGGTTTGATTATCGTTTTGTCTGGATTAGAAATTGGCATTTTAGCGTGTTCTGCAATACCGTCGAGAAACTCAAGTGGGCAATCGCGAGTTGTTGTCATCAAAATCCAATAGCAATTCTATGTCACGATTAACATGTTGGCTGAAATCGCTGAGCTGCCTGCCATGCATGCGCAAATTCCAAAGCCCTTCTACTGTAAGCTGTCACATTTCATTCATGTCTGCGATACTGTAGTCCAGTAGAATCAAATCATTAATAATAGACTTCACGCTTATTGTTTTCTATGGTTAAGGTGAACTGCTTATTAAAAAAAAATTCTAAATGCCTTTCCGACCAACCATTATACTATATGTTTTGATACTTTACTGTACGAAGTGATTTTTATTTGAGGGGTGGGTGCCAGCAGATACTGTATAGCTGATTCGTAAAGCTGCAGCCTTGCCTCAGATGTTTTTTTTTTCAGATGTTTTTTTTTTTTTTTAATTTTATTTTCCTTTTATTTCCACTTTAGTGCAAATAGCCGAGCGGCTTTTTACAGTACACTCGAGTGCGAATAGCAAAGAAGCATCCATTTTCAAATGCTTTGCTTTGTGGTTGCATTAATCTTCCCAAGCCTGCTCTCACCATTGTGCGCCTGTGTGTAATTCTCTGTGGTTGGGACCTTCTTCATTATTATAGTATTATTATAACTTCCCATTCATTTGGAAGTTAGTTCACGTTTTAAAAATATATACTGTACTGTATGCCGTGTATTTTTTTTTTTTTTTTGGTTATCGCAATGGCTTGCATAGCAAGTATGGATATTCTGAGATTCAAGTTTTACAAATGCAGTATATATTTTGTGGGGTTATCACCATGGGCTTGCATACTGTAGCAATTATGGCTATTATGAGAATCAAAAAGGACTGTTGCTTTTTAATTCCACACTAGTCATGTACGTTCTTTCAGAGTTGGGTGGCATACTGTAGTAATGGGTTTTTTTATTTGGGGGTGTGGGCAGCAAAACATTATGCTGACCTGTTGAGAATATGTCTTTGAACTACAGCTTGGAACTTCATACAGCTAGCACAGCTCGCAACCCCTAACCCCCCACCCCGCCCACACATGGCTCAAGGATTTCAACCTCTTATCAACACCTCTGACAAACCATCCATTTTCAAATGCTTTGCTTTGTGGTTGCATTAATCATCCCGAGCCTGCTCTCACTGTTCTGCGCCTGCGTGTACAGTAGAGGCAACTCTTATTCTAACAAAAACCAGTGGCAATTCCCCAAAAGACCCAGGTACACCCAGGTACATTCTGAATACATGCCTTAAACTTTCCTTAAACTAGCCCCAGCATTTCTGCATTGATTAATGGCCTATCAGATTAACAGCGGGGGGTCCCTGGCAGTCCCATTCAAACTGAATTGGACTGCCAGGGATCCCTGCTGTGTTAATCCTATGGGTCGTTAGTCAATGCAGAAATGCCTTAAACATGCCTCAAACTAGCCCAGAACATACCCAGCCCATACCCAGCCCATACCCAGCACATACCCAGAATGTAACCCGGCTAGTTTACAGCAAATGTTAGAATAAACGTTGCCTCTACTGTAATTCTCTTTGGTTGGGACCTGGGACCTTCTTCATTATTAATGTGCATGCGTGTATAACTTCCCATTCATTTGGAAGTTAGTTCAAGTTTAAAAAATATATACTGTACTGTATGCCGTGTATTTTTTTTTTTTTTGGTTATCGCAATGGCTTGCATAGCAAGTATGGATATTCTGAGATTCAAGTTTTACAAATGCAGTATATATTTTGTTGCAATGCAGTATATATACTGTTGCAATTATGGATATTATGAGAATCAAACAGTACTGTTGCTTTTTAATTCCACACTAGTCATGTACGTTCTTTCAGAGGTGGGTGGCATACTGTAGTACTGGGTTTTTTTAATTTGGGGGTGTGGGGAGCAAAACATTATGATAACCTGTTGAGAATATGTCTTTGAACTACAGTACAGGTAATCCTTCATACAGCTCACACCCCTTCGCCCCCCCACCCACACACGGCTCAAGGATTTCAACCTCTTATCAACACCTCTGACAAACCATGCCACGCATGTGCGCCATAAGCCCTTCAAAGCTTCTTCTATTGTGCTGTGCCAAGTCATCTTGGAGTTCACCGCTTATCAACAACACAACACCCTCCCCCCCACAGAGCTGTTAATAAGATTATCACTATTAATAAGATTAACATGTTGTGTGAGATACAGGCCTAGCTAAGAAAGCCTTTCTAAAACTGCTATTGTATAGTACTGTAACAAAACAAGTCAACTTGAAGTTCAAAGATTATCAACAACACAACAACAGAGCCCTCCAACAGAGCCATTAACGTAAATGTACTGTTGTGTGAGTATCATGAGCTGGGCAGAAGACATGTTGGATAATCCTTAATGCAGGAAAAAAGTATTTTTCTACAGCATTTTATTGCATTATTAACAAAAATGATTGATTAAAAAATAAAAATATAATAATTTTTATAAAGCATTTTTTGTTTTTATATATATTTTTCATAAACTAATGTGAAGTGCAATGCTTTGTTTGTTGAACTGTTCATAAGATTTTCAGGTCTGCAAGAGGGGTTTAAAAAATAGATTTGATTTTTTAATGCATAATACAGTACAAAAATACAATACAGTAGTTCTCGTCGTTCTCGTCGTTATGGCATTGCGAGATGGGGAGAGAGGGGGCTGCAGCTCTGAAAATACAGTATTTCAAAAGATTTTTTTAAATACATTTTTTTTGCAAACACGAATTTCTATACAGTGACTACTGAGAGAGGTGGGAGAGGGGGGTTGTGTAAGATACAGGCTGGTTTGTACATGAACACCGTACTATTATCTTACACACACCCCACCCATCCTTGCTTGCGGCAGTTCTGAAAATGAAAAGAAACAATAAATGCAGACATGGTTATTTTTAGGGCCATACTTACCTGTATCATACTTACCTCTGCCTTATTACTTTCCTGAGGCCTAGCCATTACGTTGTATAACAATAGGCAACACAATCGCAATATGATCAATATATTTATTACATCTGGCTACGTGAGTATATTGTTTCAGAAATTCAGTATCCAATAATCCAATTCTTCCTTTTTGGACGGTTTTCACACTTTTCTGATATTATCCTTCAACTCATGCCATACCATTTTGATGGGATTAAAATCTGGTGATCTGTAATACAGTAGGAGGGGAGAAAAAAGTACGTAAGGAGATATACAGTAAACTATGTAAAACAATGAGAAAATGTTACCCAACTTACTGCGCTGGCGTCTTAACCCAGTTGATACCGCTGGCAAGAATGTGAGCCGTCGACGCTTTGTGTTTCGGATCATTGTCCTGGAAGAACCGGTGACCAGATGGGAAATCATTCTTTATGTATTCAACAACATGTGTAATTATGTGATCTTGGAAGAACGCTTTATTCATGATTCCAGGAAGCAAGAAAAAAATGTAACATTAGGGTACAAAATACTGAATACAGTACAGCTGTCCAGTGCGTAAGGCCACAGCATGTGGATTTGTGCATTATTTTACCCTCAAAGATAATGATGCATCCTGGTCCTTGTCTAGAGATGGCACCCCACACATGCATCTTCACTGGGTGCTTGGGACGCGGCTTCAGAGATAGACATCCTTTTTTTGTAGAATCCAAAACGGGCAAACCTCTCAAGCGCTACAGTTGTCTCGTCTGTAAAGATGACATCATTGAAAGTTTCGCCACTTTCAATCCATGCCCGTGCCTGGTCCACTCTTTTTATTTTGCTGGCTTCCCTTATCATAGGATACGCTCTGTAATGACTAGGAAAAATGTTAGAGCCACAAAATGCTGGACATACAGTACAGTATGATATTGTATTAGGAGGGAGCCTAACATAAAAAAAGAGGGCATGGGTGACGTAATGTATACTGTACTTACTTAAAACGCCCATATTGAGAGGCGCATGCGCGAAGGACACGGAGATGGCAGCTTAAGTTTCTAGCTCCGTGCCGCGCATAACAGAAATACTTTAAAAACACCCCAAAAAATAAATTCTCATAAACCAAAAGCAGCAGGCACCCCCTCGGAATACCCCAGGATGGCCCCGAAAAAACCTGGCACCCAGAAAAAGCTGAAATCGGCAGATGTGCGGGCTTATTTTGGCGGAGCGAGCACAAGCGGGGGCCTGGAAGAAATGGCGCCATCTTCAAACCCGGACACAGACACGGAGTTAGAAGGTGAGGAAGAGGGCACCAGCAATCAAGCTTTGTTGCCTGTTAGGAGATGCGACTTTGAGAGGTTGTACAACGACCTCAAGTCACTCCTACAGGCCGAAATTAAAGAAGTTAAGCGAGATGTAGTAAAGTTGGGCACGAGAACGGACGACCTGGAGAGAAAGGTGGACCAGACAATAAAGGTGGTTAAAAAGACTGACAAAAAAACGGGGGACCTGCAGCGGCAGATAGATGAGTTGCGGGAGCGGCAGGAAGACGCAGAGAACAGGGACAGACAGAATAATCTGCGGATCCGGGGGGTCACAGAGGAGGTGGGAGACTGCAACGAATACATCACCAGATGGATGGAGACCCTCCTCCCCGACCTTAACAGGGACGCCCTGGCCCTAGATAGATGCCACAGGGCCCTCCGGGCGCACCCGGTACAAAACGAGCAACAGCGGGACATAATTATCCGACTGCACTTTTTCACAACGAAAGAGGCCATACTGCGACAAACTCGGCCCCTGGCGTCAGTGGACTTTGAGGGCAACAAGATGCTTGTGTTCCAAGACCTGTCCCCTGTCACACTACTCAGGTGCCGCAGCCTGTTCCCCTTCACAAAGATCCTCCGCGACTAAAACGTGCGGTACAGATGGACTTTTCCGTTCGGGTTACAAGTGACAAGGAACGGGAGGGCATTCACTATGAAAGACCCCACGGAGGGCCCGGAGTTCCTGGCAAAGCTGGGCCTAAGGGATGCCCCGGCGCAGGTGGTGGACGAGGCAGCGGCGCTAGAACCAGAGTGGAGTGGAGGGAATGGCTCACCAAAAGCAAAGGGAAAAAAGCGGTGGTAGCCCCACAAGGCGCACGGTTGCGCTCATTCATAGTTCTATAGTTGTGGCCAAAGTTACAAGGTCCGGTTGTTATCCCCCAAAACTGCCCGCCTAAGTGGACAAAATTCCCGCCTAGTAAGAACCTACGGTGCCCTAGCCCTGCATCGGAATCTGTATGGCCCGCCTCAGTATCCTCGGAGAGACAAGTGCCAGCGATGGGTCTAAGGACAATCACAGCCATTAAGACCATGGCTGAAGAAAAGCCATCCTGAGAGACGGACAAAAGCATAATCCCTGCAAAATAAATTGCTTTGAGCTTACCTGCAAGTGGCGGAAGATGGCGGCGGACCTAAAGCATGGTGAGTGCCAGCGTGAGGCGCAGATGGCGGAAGGACTCCAACGGCGGGAAGAGAGAACACGCACCACCTCCTCCTCGTGGCAGGGCATCTTCCAAAATGGCGACCGGAAACAGGAAACCGGAAACTCACCCCAGCCGAAACCACGAGGATCGACGCCATCTTGGAGGAGGCAGCAGCAGCGGAACCCGATGATGTCATCACCTGGAGCCTCAACGCGCCGGAACTCCCTCAAGATCCAGGGACGATGCACCGGATGGTCACACGGAGCTAGCCGCCGCAGATTAGTATCAGGGAAATTAGGAAGGCGAGGAAAGAAAGTTGGAAGGAGGAAGGGGGGACAGAGTAGAAAAGCAGGGGGAAGTGGTGAAAGAGGAAGGAGGAGGACAAATAGAGTGACGAACAGAAGCAGGCTACAGGGGAAGAAAGCGAGTTGAGGAGGAGGTGACACGGTAGGGGGAAGTAAGTTACAGAATAGGAGGGGAAAAGACGGTAAGCAAGTAGAGAGAGAGAAGGGGCCAGGGAGCAGTGGAGCAAAGATGGGGAAGTGGAGAGAGTAGGGAGCAGGAAGTAGAGAGTATAAGGAAGTCTGAAGTTGGCAGGGGGATGTGAGCGTGAAACAATCAAATAGCTGTCAGAGAGTTTTAAAAGTAGGGAGGACTGGGCTCAGAGAAGGGCGAGGCAGGGTTAGATAAGACAAGACAGAGAGCATTCGCGGGTTGAAAAATCCATAGGCTAGACTACGGTGGGCAGCCGGACAAAGGAGATGGTGGACACGCCTGGCGAGACATGTAAGGGGGGAAACCCCAGTTTTCTTTCAGGGTGTTAAAGGGAGCGCGGACACGGGGTGGGAGCCGGATGGTCTACCCCGGAGTCGGCATGAGCCTCAATGGGGTTGGGAAGGGGGAGGGACCCCCAGAACCGACTAAAGTCCTTTGGGAAGAGGGGAGGGGGCGAGGTCTGGGACCCGCTAATGCCTCTATCCGAAAGGCATTGGGATGGGCTATGGGACAGGGAAGTCCTGGAGCCGATACCATAGTTTTATATGTATTCATGTATTTGTGTTGTGGTCTTTTTGTTGTAACCCTTGATGTGCTTTCCCTCTGTGTCACTTTCCCCCCCCACGTACCCCGCCCCCCTAGCAAGGCGCAGAAGAAAAGCTGCAGAGGACAGAAGGAGACAAAGTGCGGGAACTCCACGTCGTCCAGAGGACCCAGAATGGCCCAGGATTACTCCGGCGGAATAAGGTCACAAATAAAATATTATGAATAACGAGGTCCGATGTATCTCTCACAACGTTAAAGGTTTTAACGGTCCAGCGAAGCGCAGGCTAGCCCTCAGAGATTACAAGCGACTTAAAGCCGATTTCCTCTTTCTCCAGGAGACACACTTCTCCAGAGACAGTTACCCTAAATTTTTAGACAAAGAATTCCGGGAAGTACACTTAGCATCCGCTCAAGTGAAAAAGAGGGGGGTAGCAATAGCCATACACAACAAGATAGATTTCACAATCGAGAAGAAGGTGTCGGATAGAGAGGGCAGATTTCTAATCTTGGTGGGATCAATCCAAGGGAAACCGCTTACGTTAGCATCAGTTTATGCACCCTGTGAAACCTCAGCGGATTTCTTTTCCCTTTTCTTCCGTAAACTACAAAAGGAGGCAAAGGGAAACATGATCATAGCGGGTGATTTCAACAGGACACTGAATCCCAAGCTGGACCGATGCACGGCCGCTAGCCTCCCCCCTAAGTTAGATGTTCAGCAAATCACACAAGGTTTAAAAGATTGCCAACTGGTAGATATATGGCGAGAACAGCATCCCCAAAGTAGAGATTATACCTTCTTCTCCCACCCCCACAACCGATACAGCCGGCTAGACTACTTCCTCGTATCCAATAGATTGGTCCCAGTGGTCTCCCACACGGGGATCCACGATATTTCGTGGTCGGACCACGCACCCATTGAGCTGCGGTGCACGTTAAATTTATTAGACAGACCTGGAGCAAACTGGAGCCTAAACGAGCTGTTATTAAAAATCCCTGACATTCAGAGAGAAGTCGGTGAGAGGATCACAGATTTCTTCTCGGAGAACATGGGGAGTGTCTCGTCCGACACCACTCTATGGGAGGCCCATAAGGCGACTCTCAGAGGCACCCTCATGTGCCTAGCTGCTAGGCGCCGGAGGGAGCAGGAGAAACAGATAAAAGCCCTCCAAGACAAACTAGCGACCCTAACAAGGGACCACAAGCTCTCTAGGAATAAAGACACTCTAAATGCACTAGCAGAGATCAAACAACAGTTGAATATAAAACTGGCCTCCCGGGCAGAAAAGGAGATGAGCTGGTCGAGGCGTAGGTACTTTGAGAAAGCGAACAAGCCGGACACCCTATTAGCAAATCGACTTCAAAACAAAATTCCTAATTATCATATACAAACTATACGCACACAGGGGGGTGAGCTTACTTCAAATCCTAAACGGATCGTAGCGGAGTTCAAAAGCTACTACGAGACGCTATACGATGGGGGTAAGGTCACACACAATCAAAAGACGAGGGATACTCTCAGGGAATTCTTAAAAGAAGCCAAATTACCGACCTTGAGCAGGATGGAGAAGGAAGCATTACAGATGGACTTCTCTTTAGAAGAGTTAACGGCTGTTGTAAAGTCACTTAAGCCTGCCAAGGCGCCCGGTCCAGATGGTTTTTCCAACTTATACTATAAAAAATACCTGAAAATACTAGCCCCACATCTATTGAAGCTATTTAATTCTATTCTACACGGGGCCTCGTTCCCAGCTCAAATGCTTCAGGCGTCTATCTCCCTGATCCATAAACCTGGCAAGGACCCGGCAGACTGTAAGAGCTACCGGCCCATCTCGCTGATAAATTCGGATGTGAAAATTTACTCCAAATTACTAGCTAATAGAGTGGGTATCATCCTACCCAGGTTAGTTCATCCAGATCAGGTGGGGTTCATCGGAGGAAGGCAAGCGGCAGACAATACCAGACGGATAATAGATTTGGTGAATTTGGCACAGAAACAGAGCATCCCGTCAATGGTATTAAGTCTGGACGCTGAAAAAGCCTTCGATAGAATCGATTGGCCCTACTTGAGGGAGACGCTTGGGGCATTCGGCTTTGAGGGACGCCTCCTGGAGGCCATCATGGCACTCTACGAGGGGCCAACGGCAAGGGTGAGACACCAGGGGTTCCCATCAGAGCAATTTCCAATCAAAAGCGGCACGCGCCAGGGATGCCCGTTGTCCCCCTTGCTGTTCGCCCTATGCGTGGAACCCTTGGCGGCGCATATCAGAAACAACCCGGATGTTACGGGCATAGCTGTAAAAGGGCAATCACACAAGGTGGCGCTCTACGCAGATGATGTGATCCTGACATTATCACAACCTCTCACCTCCCTGCCCAACGTCTTCTCAATTCTGGGGTCCTTTAAACAAATTTCGGGGTTCAAAATTAATCAGGCCAAGTCGGAAGCCCTCAATATAAATTTACCCAAACCAGTAGAAAAACTAATTGGACTCAATTTTAATTTTAAATGACAACCCTCTATGATCAAATATTTAGGGGTATATATCACAAAAGAGTATAAGGCCTTATATAAAGCAAATTATCCCAGGTTGTTTCGGACTCTTCGAGAGGATCTCCGGAGATGGGCGGAGTGCAGTATCTCGTGGATAGGCCGTATTCATAGCGTTAAGATGAATCTCCTGCCACGAGTGCTGTATCTTTTCCAGGCCCTCCCGATCCCCCTGATAAAAGATGATATCCTCTCGCTTCAGTTCTTAATAACAAAGTTTATCTGGAATAAGAAAAGCCCACGAATTAGCAAAGCGATCCTAAGGAGGCCGACCTTGAGAGGAGGGTTGGGGTTGCCATGCTTGGTCGCTTACTACAATGCAGCCCAGTTGAGCCAGATGGTGCAGTGGCACACAGACCCGAACCTTCGGAGGTGGGTAGCACTAGAACAAGAATGCTGCTCACCAGTGGATATTAAGAACCTAATTTGGTTGCCCAAAAAAAGCCGGGCCACTATGCGGACTCCTCTACAGACCATGGTCAGCTCCTTGAAGGTCTGGGACGCGGTTAAGTTCAAATGTCATCTCACATCCCTGAACTCACTGATGACTCCCATTTGGGGGAACCCAAACTTTGCTCCAGGTATGGATAACGCTATTTTCTTAAAATGGATTCAAGCAGGGTATCTCCGCCTAAAAGATCTGGAGGGCAGGCAATCCATCAAAACATTTGATCATATTAAAGAGGAGAAAAACATTCCAAACACTGAATTCTTTAGATACCTCCAGATCAGGGCCTTCTACAATGAAGCCCCAATCCGGCCCCGGAGAACAAATTTTGAGCAGCTCTGTTCAAGAGATACGGACACAAGGGGACTAACATCTAGAATGTACAGGGAAGTAGTGTGCCCGGAGACGGATGATCACCCCAAACTTACCTATATGAGGCAGTGGGAAGCAGACCTAGGGGAGACTTTAGAAGACGAGGACTGGGATAGGATCCTGCAGGCGGCGGCCAAAAGCTCCATCTGCACCACATTAAAGGAGAACGCATATAAAGTCCTGATGAGGTGGTATTACACGCCCGCTAAATTATCTAAATTTGTCAAAGGCTACTCCCCGCTCTGCCCTAAACAGTGCGGAGAGAGAGCGGACTTATTCCATATGCTGTGGTCTTGTACAAAGGTGATCCCGATTTGGGAGGAAATTAAAGATTGGCTTCAAAGACTGCTAGAAGTGGAGATCCCCTTAGACCCGTGGCTGTTCCTATTGGGCAGACGAGTCGAGGGGCTATCAAACGCCACACACAAATTGATCACACACCTGGCCACAGTCACTAGGTGCGAGATCGCAGCAGTATGGAAACAACCGGAGATTCCAATTATCCCCAAGATCAGAAACAGAATTTGGTTTGTTTGCCGGATGGAACAGTTGACGAGTTTGGTCAATGACACCGGCTCAAATTTTCTAAAAGTCTGGGACCCCTGGCTGGCACAGACGGACATCCCGGGAATAGATATCACCACAATTCTGCAATGATAAGTGAGAAATGCGTTCTCCGGTAATGAAAGGGATCCAGGACAATTTAGCGACAGAGCACCCAGATGCTGAGAGGCATTCAGGTCACTATAGGCCCCGAGAACAGGAGGCAGTCAGAGAGGCACCAGGAGGGGAGAGGGGATCTCGGTGAGAGAAGCCTACGCTAAAAGTAGACCCACGGCGTCCGACGGGAAGACGATAGGTGGAACACCCCTTGAGCCTTACCACCCCCCTCCCTCCTTCCCCCCCCCCCTTTTCCCTCCCTACTAGTTAGTTGGTGTGTCCTGTCCCCCTGTTCGTCTTGTGAGTCCAGTATGTCCAGTTTTTGGTTGATTAAATAAAAAGAAAAAGAGAAAACTAAATGCGGTGATGTCACGGTGAACAATGGATGGTGTTACCATGTATGATGTATTTCACCCAATAAAATCAAAGTTATAAAAAAAAAACGCCCATATTTCCATCCTAATTTCCGTCTCATCAACCTGATACTGGTTGATGATGCTTTTATTTTGTGAGTAGCCTCTAGTGCATTCTTTACCCTTGTGGCACATGTCTCATCATTCGCGTCACTTATTTGGTCCACCAGAAGAGTGTTCGCCCTAATGTGTAAAGTAAAAAAGAACAATTTGTTACAGTAGGCAAATTAAGCATCCCAATTGCGCACAGATTTCTTATTGTCTGATGTTGCTGCTGCACTTACTGTATTGTACTGTGAGTACACTTTGGGCGCTACAGTATACAGTATGAATATATTAAATAAATAGCCCCTCAAACTGCAGGATTATTATTTCAAAGAAGACAGAATCTTTTGAAATGATTACACTATCACACCACCTCCTAAAGTACAGAAGACAGTACAGTATATTACTGTAGAGTTTACTTAAAAAGCTAGTGACTGATTGTAAGAATGGAAAAAATGTTATACTGTACAGTCAAAAGGTATTGTAAAGATTAATAAAATATTGAACACAGGCATACTAGTACTGTACAGTTCAGTACAAGACGTTGGTAGAGTTATGGAGGACAATACAGTAAGTACTTACTCAGTAGTGACAGTCGGCTTTCTTTGGACGTTTTTGGCCTTCCCATGCGCATGATAACTAACAGTGCTTTTTGCTAAACTGAAGCCTGAAGCAACTAACCAGGGTTGGATCTGTAAAATGTGGTGTCCATTCTGGTACAAATCCTTTATTCTCCAGCTGAGATCTTTTGAAATCCTTTTCTTTGGCATCGCTGCTGATAGAAAAAAATTGCAAGCACACACAGAGCAATTCGATGTGAATTCGATGTGTATTGAATGTGCATTGAATACACAAAATGGATGGTGTATTTATACTTTAATTTAATGTGCCTCAACGTCACTCAACAGGATTAGTACACAGTTTGTCCACTTTTAACACCTGCACCCCGTGTCCATGTCCACGAAAAAAATAACATAAAAGGTGAGACAAATTGCATTGTCTCTCACACACTGATCTCTATCTGAACTTGCTCTTGTCCAGATACTGCATTGTGCATTCGTCCTTCTGTTTCCATGGATCGCCCCCGATTCTACGGATGCAGGAGCCAGCTTGCTTCTGCCGTGCCGGCCAAGCGAAAGGCGGAAGCTGTTTCCCAGCCAAAACCTAAGCAAAAACCAAAGCAGAATAAAGAAAATGTTCCGAAAGCTCCCAAGGTTAAGACCCCTGGGCCTTATTTTGTAAGGAAGAAGATCGGCGCACTTAGCACTGTGCAAATCAAGTGGAATCCCGATTCTCTCCTGACACCCCCCGGCTCACCTGCTCCACAACCCATCCCCGACGCTGCTGCTCTCCTGTCAACCACCGGCCGACCTGCTCCACAACCCATTCTCTACACTGCTGCTCTCCTGTCAACCCCCGGCTCATCTGCTCTACAAACCATCTTTGAGGATGCTCTCCTCCTGGCAACCCCCTGGTCGCCTTCTCCACCACCCACCTATGCAGATGTCTACAGTATAGACCAAAAGTTTGATCTTATTTTGGAGACCATGTTTAGTATGGATATGCGCATGGAGAAAATGGAAAGCAACATGGAGAAGATGGAAAGGAAGATTGTGGGGTGTATTCTCGAGTTCCTGTCCCTGTACGTCCGACGCAGGAGCAGGAGGGTGGCCAGCATGACGTAACCTTCACGCTTCCCTCACCACCAAGCATCCCAAGCTGACCCCATCCATCAGAATACATGTACGAGTATGCCTTTGAGGACGAGGTGACAACCCCGGTAAGGCTACAACAGGAGGAAAGCATCCTCCCACACCGCCTACCCTCGCCCGCTGCCAGAAGTACCCCAGCACCACCCAGGCTTCCAGCGATGCCGGACATCATCTTGACCGACCTGACCCAGCAAGACAGGGAGAAATACTTGACTGGATCTGCTGGTGTAGCCCAGAAATTTGCCCTGGCAATATTTAAACACCACGTCAGTTTTGAGATGTACAGCGGTTGGACCCACAGTGTAAATTATGAAGGAAATAAAAGAAAGAGGGCTCTGCCAGCAAATTTAAGAAATAACATTTTGAATGAATTGGAGCGTTATGTCCGTGTTACCCCTACCCTTATGAGAGCTGTGAGAGAAACTATAAATGGCCTGTTGAGGCATACAACTGCTCGTGCTTGGAGTGGCATCCCTCTTGCTAACGACTTTTCCCAAACTCTACAGTAGTGCAAAAGTTTTTCATCCCCCCAAATTTTTTTTTTACAGTAGCATTGTTTTGTTGTTTAATGAGTTTAATCATTTTTAGTTTGTTTTTAATTGTGTCGAAATATTGATATTGTCTAATCATTTGTTGTCAATCAGGCACAGGTAAGTATGTTACTGTATATAAATTAGTTTGTGCAAAAAACAAAAAATAATTAATAGAAGGTGTTTTAATGTGTTGTTTTTAATCAAACTAACCATGACTGTTTATTTACAGTATACAGGATTTTCAGATGCTGCAGTGCAAAAAAGGAAGAGGGGGGGGGGGTGTAAGATCACAATACTGTGTTTACTTTACGTACAAACAAGCCTGTATCTTACACAAACCCCCCACTTCCACCCACTCTCAGTGTTCCAGTACAGTACATTTTTAGAAATCCTGTTGGGGGAAAAAAATGTTTGGTTTTTTTTACAAATCTTTTGAAATGTTATTGTTTAATCTTTTTTACCAGTAATTACTGGTAATTTACCAGTAATTACCAGTACTTGTTTCTTTCTACCGTATTTTCAGAGCTGCAGCCCCCTCTCTCCCCCTCATCTCGCAATGCCATAACGAAGAGAAAGACCACAGCAACTGGTTTTTTTTGTATTACTGTATGCATTAAAAAATAAAAGTATTTTTTGACCGAGCCCCTATTGCAGACCTGAAATTCTTATGAACAGTTCAACAAAACATCGCACTTCACATACAGTACCAGTACAGTACAATACGGAAAGAAAGGGCACTTCTCTTAACGGTTACTAAAAAAAATGTCCAAATGAGACATACAGTACAGTACCAGTACCAGTAAAAGAAAACAGTATTTACCGTTGCACAAGTAGAAAGCATTCAATAATAAGTAATACATACAGTATGGAATAAAAGATTTACATTTTTATTTTTGGTATTTATAGGAAACGTTGCGCAATGCAACGTACTGTAAAACAGTAATGGTGATAACAGTACAGTACAATGTAAAATAATTTAATATAAAAACAGCAGCATACTACAGTACTGTACAGTATAAGGTTATCTATAAAGCTCACAATTGTTCTATAGATAGATAAAAATGGCACTGTCACTAAATGTTTGCCCACTTGGCAAACAATGCGAAAGCAACTTTTAAAATAAGCGATATTAGAGGTCCATCCAAATCCCTTCTTTTTTCTTTTTGCGCTGGATGTCAAAGTTTTGTTTCTGGGGGAAAATAAAAAAATATGCTATTATTATTGGTATTGCGCATGCGTCAAGTCGCTTCATTGGGAATTAAAGCAGCCGTTCAACCGTTGTGGACGATGAGAACAAACTTCTGATTGGCTCTGACTCTTGAGCCCCACCCTCTCCCTACATTTGTAAGCTAGTTGTAGCAGCGTCACGTACTTCAGCGGCAAATCAAATCATTCTTCAAAGTGCACTTAACAGAGAAACATCCCCTCACCTCAACTCGCATACAGTATTGTACTGTATTGTATTGATGCACATAAATACAGTAGTACTAGCGGCTAAAAACTTAAGACTATCGTGTACAGTACATTATACTGTAGTAAAGTGTAATACAGTGCAGTACATTACTGTATGCAGTACCTTCTTTATAAGCCTTATAAGCTTTGCCAAACTGATGGTGAGACTCACTGTGACTCCTCATGTCTGTATGGTAATGGTACATGCAAGCTTGTTCGTACGCGAAATCATGCTCAGGCTGGGAATTTTCCAGGTATTCTGACGGGGACAGGTACAAAGGAGTGCCGTTCACAATGTTATCACTGACGGTCAGACCGGACACCGGTGCCGGTGGTGCTGTTGCCGGCACATTGCTGGATTGGGATTGACAAATCTTGTATGGGTTAAACCCCACTTTTCTTCTTTTGAGATTGCCATAATCAAACATACTGTGAAATTCTGGCATGACACCCCAATACCCGCATATCTCTCCGGCAGGAGGGGCAATACGAAAAAAACAATCATCGCTACTTAAGGTTCTTCTTATCGCATGCTTCCACCCATGAATGTCATGTGAAAACTTGTAAAAATCATAGTTCGATATAAAATATTCATATATTTCAGATACAGTCGCGATCTTTTCTGCTGCAGCATTAATCGCTGAATATATTAAAAACGCATAACTACAGTCAGGTTTTTTATACGTCTGTGGTGTAGCCATAATGTCAACTCAGCAATTGTGCGGGGAAAGAATGTTTAAAAAAGGCACACATTGAGTATTTTAATGCTTTTTATTAAGCACGCCTAATTTGATAACGTCTTCGAAAAAACAAGGTCAATTCACAATGGGCCACTGTAAATTTGTACACCAGTATCTGTTTTAAACACCTGCATCCTTACAAAGTAGCGAAGCAATGTACTGGTACACATTCCAATTCAATCCAATTCATTCACTGCATTCATTTCTGCCACCTGGCGGATACGCAAAGAATTACAGACACATTATAATTCATTAACTCTGCAACATGGCGGATATGAGAAGAATTGCATCCAAAGAAACAATAAATGATTAAATTAAACAGATCAACCGCGTCCGGTTGCCCGGTGCCGGATTGCGTGAACGCGGCATGACTAGTGATAAAATGAAAAAATGCCGAATGGAATATAGCGGTCAACACGAAAACTGATTTGTGATGTGTTCGAATAACGGCCGCTGCATCAGTATGCACCATTATTCTTCAGACATTTCTTGGGTCATCTCCCTGTCCCTAAAATCTATATGGTTAAGTTAATGAAGGCAATAATTAACTAACAACACTTCCCATTTCCATTATTTTATAATGTGTAACTGTATTTAAAATAAAAATATATATTCTGCTAATATTTGCTTAGGGTACAGTATCATTTAAAATTCAACCATATGGTATGAATATATTTCATAGAACAATACGATATGGAAGACAAAAGATTGTACAGTACATAATGACACATACAGTATGCATAGTATATAATAGGCAAGAAGGATTCATCCTTGAATACCCTATAATCAAAAAGACAGAGGGATTGACAACATGATGGATATATTTTGGGATGACATCTGAAGCCCTTATCTTCATCATTAGCAGTTATTAATATTTGGGGGCGGAAATTAAGACAACAATTAGTGAAAAAGAAAGTGGAGGGAGAAGAGGGAGTGCAAGGGTGTGGTGGAGAGAGAAAAGTGAGTCAATATCAGGGAACATAGATAATACAAATTGTCTATATCCAGCAGCTGGTATATGTATTTTTCCCTGGCAGCATTGTGTTGGCTCCAGATGAAAAGCAGAGCATACAGTACTGTATGTAAGGAGTGGATGTGGGGTATACTATAATTTGGGGAGAGGGTATGCTTGAGGAATTGTTGAATTTGTACATTCTTCAAGTATGTAACAAATAGTACTGGAAGATACTACTGTAGTGTGAAAGATTATAAAGGTATATATTAAAATTATTGTTTTCCACCATTTACATATAATCTATACTTTTCTGTTGTTTCTGCTATTTTTTTCTATTACAGCTGCACAAGTATTTACTGTATCCTTGATATCTTTCTCTTCTACTTTCAAAAGCCAAAGTTAAGGAATAACATACTGCGTAAAGTTTCTCAGAAATATGCATGAGGTATTTATTGTCTTACTACCCTCCACTGACATTTTGAAAAGTGACCAACCACTTAACTAAACAATGTTTGAAAATATCAGCTCTAATCAGACTTTAAACTGAGGTAAGTTAATAGTTTAAAGTGGTATTCATCTGCTCGACATAAGCTAGTGACACAGAACAATAATGACATAGGAGAGAGAGGGCAAAAGCCCTATATCAGTTTGTCGATGGGAGTAATGCCAGAATTAGTTATAGCATTGGTCCCCCGTCTGCCCCCTACCTCTGGCTGCAGCTGTGTCTGGCAGTGGAGCATGGGGGGGGGGGGTAGCGTGGGGAGGTTGCGGCAAGTGACCCCGTCACCAGGAGCCATATTGATACTTAGATAGCGTGTGTAGATGCAGGACATCTGTGAAACCTGCACTAGGCCAGAGACCCCCTTAGGTCCCTGCCAGGCCCCGACTCCCTTCAGCTTGTGGTTGCTGCAGGGACAGGCCCAGTAGTTAGGGACACTGCCCCTGTTGAACCAGTGTGAGGGACACAGCCAGGACTTGGCGGTGAACTGGCAATCCGGTGGTCTGGGACCAGATCACTCTACAGATCAGAGACTTTCGTCAATGGTGATACCATCCACATGGGAGGTCACCCCATGTGGAGGCAGACGTCGTCGTTGACAACAATCATCCCTGGATCAGTGGATCCTATCCTTCTGTTGTGGCACTACGGGTACTGGAGTATCCGGCAGGTATCAACAAGTGCACCAACTTTACACACAGAAGTTGTTGGCAGCGC